>NC_132863.1:2479285-2789196 GCF_048164855.1 Canis lupus baileyi | reverse complement strand
GGCCATCCATCTGAGACTGCTCACAACAGGCGCTCTGCTCCAAGGCCTGGGCTGATCATGGTGCTTAAGTAGAGCTGCTCTTGCAAAGAGAGACCAGTCACCCACCCCTTGGTCCCACAGTGATATTCCTGAGTCCCCATGGGATCCAGCGAAGGCCCAGGGGCCCCACAGCACTACTTCGGAGGAACTGAGATGTCCAGCAAAGTCTTTTGTTTACAACACCACAAACACAGAAAAAGATGTTAGATGCCAGGCTCACACCTAGCATGGGCATTCATATTAAACCCTTGTAGCAAGTTTATAAGCAGTTTCAAAAATACCTACTTTATTGATGAAAAACAGACAACAACAAAAACAGAGGTGCAAATATACAAAATGCTTTGGTCAGAGTCACAGAGCAAGTAAAAGACCCCAGTGGGACTTGAATCAGCACCTCCCTCTAAAGGCAGAACTTTCCCCCTGTACCATGCCACCACATGGTAGTGGAAGGGAATGTTGGCTAACTCCCAAACTCCCAGCCGCCCACCCTCATCAGCACTATTCAGTGAGGCAGCAGCTTAATGTGGTTCAGATGCTAAAAGACTGTCCTTTGAACAAATAATTCATGGGACACCTGGCTGGCTCAGACTGTAGAATGTGTGACTCTTGAGCTTGGTTGTAAGTTTGAGTCCCATGTTGGGTGTAGATATTACTTAAAAAAATAAGAAAAGAAAATCTTAAAATAATAATACAGGAAGAATTTAGTTTCACAAAGAAAACAGTCTCCATAATCAGTGATGTCTGGACAACATCTTTTGTCTAAAAATACACGATGTTCTTCTGTGGCTCAGTTCTGAAGAAACTGAGCATCTCTTTCATTCCATGCTGCTTTCATATCTACTTGTTCATTGAGGGCCTGCCTTTATAATAAGGACTTTACTTCAGACATTGTATTTCTCAGTTTTCTAATTTCCTTTTTTTTTTTTTTTTTAGATTTTATTTATTTATTCATGAGAGACAGAGAGAGAGAGAGGCAGAGACACAAGCAGAGGTAGAAGCAGGACCCATGCAGGGAGCCCTACATGGGACTCGATCCCGGGTCTCCAGGATCACACCCTGCGCTGAAGGCAGCGCTAAACACTGAGCCTCCTGGGCTGCCCTCTAGTTTCTATTTTTTAAAAGATTTTATTTTCATTTACTTGAGAGTGAGAAAGAAAGAAAGAGCATGAGCTGGGGAGCAGCAGGCAGTGGGAGGGAGAAGTAGACTCCCTGCTGAGCGGGGAGCCTGATGCAGGACTCAATCCCAGGACCCCAGGATCACAACCTGAGCCGAAGGCAGACGTTCAACCACTGAGTCACCCAGGCTCACCTATAGTTTCAATTTTCTAATAACTTCCATTTCTTTACCAAAAATGTCTCTTTTCTTTTGTTATAGGCATGTTTTCTTTTACTTCACTGAAAATAGTTACAATTGTTTTAAAATCCTATTGATTCTAATATCTGGGTCACCTCCAGTGGTTTCTGTTGTTGTCATTCTCCTAGTTCTTAATATATTGATTGATTTTGGATTCTATTCTGGCATTGGGACCATTAGCTTTGGAGTCAATTATTTTTTTAAGAAGAGTGCTAATGTTTGTTTTTGCAAGAAAATCACTCAGTCGGGCTCTAACTGAAAACCCTCTTTCTCAGATAGGAGAACAAATCTCAGCTCAGCATGTTGACCCATAGCGGGGTGGCTTGAGCTTGCAGTTCAGGGATCAGAGGAGGGGCAGGGAGAGCCATCCAGAGAATGCAGGACCCCCCTCACCCCTGTCCTGACTCCCCCCTCTCAGGACTCTCACTCTCTGGCAGCTGCAGTCACCCTGAACTCTGACCACAGCTCTTGAAGCCAGCAAGGAGGCAGGTCATCTGTTGGAGTTTCAGCCTCCCAGAATGAAACAGACTGGGGTCTGCCCTTGGCTAGAAGCCTGAGCAGTACTATATCAGTCCCTTCTTTCAGGTGTTGACTCCCTCCCAGAACTTTCTGTGGGCCCTGTGGAGAATGTAAATACACCCTTCATGTCATCCTGTTAGCCACCCTCTGCGGAGGGTGGTGGGTTAGTAATCATCCCCACGTTACTGAACGAGAAACACAGGCTCAAAGAGGTAAACCATGGCTTCAAGTCAAGGTCAACAGCCAGTAAATGTCACAGCCAGGAATCAGGCGTCGCTCAGCTGGGCTCTGAAACTCAGTCTTACTCTTCAGGCTGCGAGACCATCTCAGAGCCGCATCGTTGCCTTGCTCAGCAGTGGTTGCAAGTCAGCCGTCCACAGTAGGGAGTTCTATGCATTGCAGGGGGCCGAGAAGTGAAAAGAGCTGCTTTTAGTAAATGCCTGTTAGGCAAGCATAGTCAATGTAAGCCCACCGATATGTGAGCCTGTGCGGTGTGTGTAGTCCTGGGTCGGGCGGAAAGAAGCTACAGAGGTAAATAAGACAGAGACTGCTCCTTCTAGTATCTGGTAGAGGGAATAAGGGAGTCACAAAAACTCTTGCTAATTGGGATCCCTGGGTGGCGCAGCGGTTTGGTGCCTGCCTTTGGCCCAGGGCGCGATCCTGGAGACCCGGGATCGAATCCCACGTCGGGCTCCCGGTGCATGGAGCCTGCTTCTCCCTCTGCCTGTGTCTCTGCCTCATTCTCTCTCTCTGTGACTATCACAAATAAATTAAAAAAAAAAAAAAAAAAAACTCTTGCTAATCCACATATAGCCCATGGACCAGCAGCACTGGCTCCCAAGGAGAGAAATGCAGTCTCAGGCCCACCCAGAGTCGCTGAACCAGGAACCACATATAATAAGATCCACAAGGGTTTGTATGCACGTTGCAGAAGGGTTGGCATATATCATCTAATCACAGACTGGGGGCTCTGTGCAGGTGTGTGTCAGGTGCCGGGGTGTTAACACGGGAAGAAAATGGTCTGCTGGAGGACATAGGGTCTGGGACAGTCACAGAAGCAGAAGCACCTGATTCTTGATTTGATGTTGAGGAATGAGCAGGATTTGGCCAATGGGGGAGGCCATTCCTGCTGGTGGGAACAGTGTAGGACTTGAGGGGTGACAAAAAGGAAGAAACTGAGAAGGGGACCAGGACATCAACGCCTGGCTCCCATGCACAGAGACAGAATTGAGTCGAACTGCTGTTCATTTTGTGCTGTCCCAGGAGATCACTGTCCATGCCTTGCTGGGAGATGAAGACAAACGCCCTCACCGAATATCATTGTAGTGATCTGGCTCAGAGGGGAGAGTAAAGGCAAGTCAAAGCCAAGTTTAATGGAAGAGCATGAGTTGAAGTGAAAGTTGGCGGAGAAGAGCAGAGTCTCAGATGCCAGTAAAGAGTGTGAGGCAGAAGAGATGAGCCAGACCAGGTAGGAAGGTGTACCACTGACATCTGGTCCTGACTTGTGGGAACCATGTCTGCTAAGGGACGACCCTAATCCCGAAGGTCCTGCAACGTGGCGTCTTCCCATGGCATTTCCCATGGCAGCTTCCCCTGCCTTCCATGGATGTGCAGCCCCTGGCTCAGTGAATGGGGCTCTCCTCCCCCAATGCCCTGATGGCACAGCACTGTGCCCCAAGGGACCTGTGTCCTTTCCCACCGTGGACTGGCCTTGAGCCATACCTTTGCATGCCCAGGCCAGTCCACAGACATAATTTTCCTCTTGACTCTCTGCTTCTTATTTATTGTTGGGAGAAATGAAAAGCAGACAGGAAAACCTAAACTTAAGGTAAGAAAGACTCCGCTGGCAAGCAGATCCCAATTGTAGGATCATTTTCCCCCAAGCTAGAAGAATCATCCCTTTCCTTCTTTATTCATCTCCCCTCAACAAATGCAAGTGTGACTTTAAATATTTTAGTACCTGTATTTTCAAAGGTAAAAAGAAACAGGTGCTCTTGATTTTTGAATATATCTCTCTATTAATTTACCAGTATAACCCAAATATTACTATTTCCACGTATAGTTGCTATGAAAAGTTTTAAGGACACGGTTTACATTTTGGATACTAAGGTTTTGAAGTCCAGACTGCATTTTACACTTATAGCACTTCTCAGATCCAACTGGCCACAACCGGGGGCGCAATACCACAGCTGGTCACTGGCTTCTCTAATGGACAGTGCAGCCCAGGTATTTATCCTGCAGCCTGGTGCTCCTTTCTGACGCCTCTCGGTTAATTCTGCAACCTATGCAAGTTATGAATACTAGTATACTCCATCTTAGCCAATGTCCTTACCAATTTCACATCCAGTCAGCTCTCTGGCTTTCCAGTGTGAGCAGGACCAGGAGGGGAAACAGGCCATGCTAGGGAAAGCATGAGCCGTTTATTTATTCCCTCCCTGTCTGTTCCCGCTTGTTCCAAAAACCTTCTTAGGCCAGGAAATGATTCTACTTTTCTGGAAAACTTGTGCTATCCAATGGTTTTCTAAGGGTCTGTTAAGGAGCCTAACTGGTGCAGTGGTTAAAAGTGGGAGGCCTGGAGGCTCTGAGTTTGGAGCCCACCCCACTACACTTGCCAGCTCTGTGGCCTTGAACAAGTCACTTCCCCTCCGAGCACCTCAGTTTTCTCCTCTGTCTTATCACAGCTACCTACTGCAATTATTAGCCATAGGGTGAGGCTGGTTTGAAACAAATGCCTTCGTTTTCAAGCTCTCTGTCAATTCAAAACAGACCCCAAAAGGACTCAGGGATACAGTTGTCAGATTTAGCAAATAAAAATACAAGAGTCTCCATTAAATTATAAATTTGGATAAATAAATCCTTTTTTGGTGTAAGTACACCTCATGCAATGTTTGGGGCTTGCTTATACAAGAACATTATGTGTTGTTTACCTAAAATTCAAACTTCACAGGGCACCCTGTATTTTGTCTGGCAACCTTACCTGGGAGGTGGGTGGTGCTTTGCTCCTTGCCCTCGGTGCTCTGGGCTCAAACACACCGTGGTAAGGGGACTGTTCTTGTCTCCAGTCTTTATAAGGGGTAGCACTGGCAGCTGGATTTCAAAAAGCAGAGACTGGGAAGGGGATTCTGGTTTGCCTAGGATCCTCAGAAAGGCAGTGATGGAAGGAGGATGGAGAAGAGGAAAGCTAAGTAAGCATATGGCATCAGCAGGAGACAAGCTTCATCAGCCTGACCCCATGGGGAGCTCTGGGGGGCCCTGGTACCCAGAACAGGTGTCTCCTGGAGGCAGAAGACGCCAGCCTTTTGTACTCATTCCCTCTGCCATTGGCCATGGGCTGTGACAGGAGGAAGCCAGCTCTGGTCTGAAGTGTCTTGGCACCTGTAGGCTGGCCTGTCCCCGACCATCACAGTCACATTCAAGGGCAGAATGACAGCTCAAGGATCAGGGTGCCTCGTTGTGAGTGCCGCTCAAAGGCTGTCAATGGCTCAAAGAAGCTCTCCCACATCTAATACTAGACAATGCAGAGGCTCCTTCCATGCCTGCACAGAACAACAGCCTGGCCAGAGTAAACCACCCAAAGGGCTGTGCTGTGCAGAGTGCTGCCTGAGCACCAGCCAACCACCGCTAAGCCCCACTGAACTGGCTAAAACCTCCCTCCCCAGCCTAGACTTGGGGAATGTAATACAGACAGGGGTGAAAGAATTTGGTTTGGTTCAAGAACTCTTTAAAAAAATCACCTTTATCTTTTTTAAAAATTTAATTTAATTTAAAAAAATTTTTTTAAGATTTATTTATTTATTCATGAGAAACACAGAGAGAGAGGCAGAGACATAGGCAGAGGGAGAAGGAGGCTCCTCTCAGAGAGCCCCATGTGGGACTCGATCCTGGATCCCGTGAAGACAGACGCTCAACCACTGAGCCACCCAGGCGTCCCTAAATTTTAAAAATGTTTTTAAATTAAATTAATTTTTTTTAATCCAGCAAGTAATAAGCTTAGGTTGTTTATTTTGAAAAAATTACCTGGGTAACTTGGTTGTCAGATTTCAAAGGAAGAAATGCAAAACCAGAGTTTATTTAAATATGTAAAAGTCCTCATTTCTCAAGGCCTGAACATTCCAACAACTAGAAACTTCTTTGTGACAGATGAAAAGGCACCTGGCACTTTTTTTAAAAAGGTTTATTTCAATCAAACACGTCATTTTTAAAAAGAAGAGTGTTATATTTAAAAGCTTGCAGCAAACGCACACGCACACACACTAGACTTTGAAGCTGCTCCATCACCCTCACCATGGCACCTCCAGGTACCTGGGAGTTTTGTTTGTAGAAACCCACAGTCACATATTCCCAGCACCTCCAGCTCAGATGGAGTTGGTCACCATCCTTTGTGTTCCCATAATTGGAACTTCTTTACGTAAGCGTCATTATTCCTGCCTGTGGTAACAGCAACAAGCCAGGGAGCATTTACTCTCTTTCAGGCATTGTATTAGAAGGACTGCATGTATTATCTCCTCTGATATTTACCATATTTGGTATTGATACTATTTGATAGTAATAATAGGAGCTGTTGCTACTATTAGCTCACTTTACAAATGTGGAGACTGAGACAGAGAGAGTAAATAGAAGCTTCTAGAGCACAGGGAAGATAGGGAGGAAGGACCACCGACCAGGTCTGGCCAGGCCTCACTGTACCTTGGCTTGGCCCCCACTTGGATCCTTTACCAGGAACCCACAGCACAGCTCATGTGGTTTAATTTTCCAGTAAATGTGACATTTGTCAGATCAGGTATTTTGTTACACAGCAGTAGTAACTGGAAACCCCCACCCCTCATACGCCCATACACAAAATCCAATGATCAGAACAAATTAGGGGACGCCTGAGTGGCTCAGTGGTTGAGCGTCTGCCTTTGTCTCAGGGCGTGATCCCGGGGTCCTGGGATTGAGTCCCACATTGGGCTCCCCACAGGGAGCCTGCTTCTCTCTCTGTGTCTCTCATGAATAAATAAATAAAATCTTTAAAAAAAACAAAAAAGAACAAATTAGGAAGTGCTTGGAATCAGAAAAGGATTCTTTATTTTATGCAAAAAGAAGGAAGTAAGGTACAGCCAGCAGGACACAGGTTTGAAAGCTATCAGACTTCCCTATAAGCCCGGCCCCTCACTGGTCACATGCAGTCACTGCCTGACCCCAACCCAAGTATCAACTTCTTAACCTGTAAGGTGGGATTAGTAGTCAGGCATCTGGGTGCTGAGAAGAAAAGAGACATATGTACATACACATGTACACATACGTGTATATACCCATGTTCACATGTATATATGGCCAACTCAAACAACATGGGGTTGGGGTGCTGACCCTCGGCATAGTAAAAAATCCAAGTACAACTTTTGATTCCTCAAAAACTCAACTCCTGTTGGCCAGAAGCCTTACTGATAACAAAACATTTGATTAACACATATTTTGTATGCTCTGTATATATACTGTGTTCTTACAATTAAGTAAGTGAAAAGAAAAATACATTGATGGAACTATACTATATTTATTGGAAAATATCCATGGCTAAGTGGACACGTGTGGTTCAAATCCATGTTGTTCAGGGGTCAGCTGTATATGCATAGCTGTGTGTACACACACACATGGGTACACACATGCACACACGTGTGTGTCATGACTAATGCAGGGTTCAGTACAGATTCAGGCTGCAGGCAGCATACGTTCCTCCCCCTTCCACCAGAAAACAAGGTTTACCACAAGTCCCCCTCAAATAACATCCTTCTCAAATATATTTAAGACGGATAGCATTTTTAAAAATCTTAAAAAAATATATATCTATCAGAAGAGCACCTGCCTCCCCTGTGACCAGCATGCTCTTCACCCAGCCTTTCAGTAAGCCCTGCCTCCTGCATCCACCACTGAAGGTGGAGTCAGTAGACACACCCATACCCCAGGCTGTATCATTTTCTGAGCGGGGCTCAGGTGCCCTAGGGATCCTGTCAAAATGCAGATTCTGATTCAGAAGTTTCAGGGTGGGGCCTGAGATTCTGTATTCCTGACAAGCTCCAAGCTGATGGTGAGGCTGTGGCTCCGTGGAGCCCTTCTATCTGCCTGAAAAGGTTGCAAGGGTTTCTGCTACTGTGGATGATCCAGGAACCCCCACCCTATAAAAGAAATATGGCTAGGAAGAGTTCCTAGTGGCTGCTTAGACATTCAGTCACTTAACTATTCAACAGGTATTTATTGAACAGATATGCTATAGTCCAAATATTATCCGAAACAGCTCTTTTACGATTAAAAAAAATCTTGTTGTTGATCAACCTATTACATAGAGGGTTTTGCAGTCATCACTATTTGGAGCCTTCCCTTTAGCATGGTCACAGAGATCTGAGAGTTACCACAAACAGGTATTTCTAAGAAATTGCGTTATTTCTAATGACTGATAAAGAAGGAATCAACATATGTCAACAAAAAAAAAACACAAAGAAACATACATTAAAGGAATCAGATGTGGACTGGCTCTAGTCTTACGGTGGCCCTTTAAGAGGAGGACAGGACGTCCCAGCTCAGCAGTGGGTTTTGCTGGAGGCATTTCCTCCAGGCTCCCCATGCATTGTCTGGAAGGGAAACCCAAGCACATTCACCACCCCTGCCAGAGTCTGTCATTCTGACTACCCCAAGGCAAGGGAAGCTCATCCAGAGACTTCCACAGAGCACTGTTTACATGTTCAGAAACCAAGCTCATTGTAGTGAGGAGGTCTGGGATCTGTGTGTGTTATCTTGGTAACCAATTTTGAAGAGGAGGAAGATCCTTAAAATAACAGCCATTATCTTGGGGAGTTGGCATTTGCCAAGTATTGTCTAGATCTTCACATGGTAACAATGCTAAAAGTACCAGAAAAGATAATGATCTCCATAAGATCACTGAGATGTTGAACAAGGAAGAAAAAACAAAAAGAAGGTATTTTAGTGTCTCCTCAAAAACCTGGCAGCCTTGCATTTCAGGGCTGAGGAGCATACAGAGGGACAGTATAAAGAGTGTCCTCACAACAGTGAAACTCTCCTAGAAACATGCCAATTGTGCACATAGACACAACCAGGGAATGGGATCTGGAAAATTTCAGGCTTCCAACAGTAAGTGGGGGTGGGGTGGGGGTGGGACAAAAGGATCAAATGCTTTCATCTACAGTTTGCATGAGTTAATTATCTTCCCCACCCACTTTTGTGTGAAGCTAGGGTTCTATTTGGTGGGGCTTTCTGGGTGTTTCTGGCTCCAAGTTACCTCAAATCCTTTAAGGAAGCAGATATGGACACCTTAATCAACAGAAAGAAAAGAAAAACACAGGGAGCCTGGTTGGATCAGTCTGTTAGGCATCTGCTTTCAGCTCAGGTGATGATCCCAGGGTTCCAGGATCCAGCCCCACATGGGGCTCCCTGCTCAGCGGGGAGTCTGCTTCCCCTCTACCCTGCCCCACTGCTCATGATCTCTCTCTCTCTCATTCTCTCTCTGTCAAATAAATAAATAAAATCTTTTAAAAAAATGAAACAATCTCCCAGCATGGTGTTCTTGACCTTGATGTTTTAAAAAGTAGAGAGAAGTCAGTCATTTTGAAGAATGTCCTTCAGTTGGGGTTTGCCAGATGTTTTCTAGCACCACCTGATTCAGGTTATGCATTCTGGGCAGTAATGCCACAGACATGCTTGGTGTTCCCAAGATATCATCTCTAAGATGTTATGTGGCATTGGCTTGTCCTGATCTTGTTGATTTGAGCTTCCATCCTTGGTTTACGGTGGTGTTCACAGCTCTCCTCCTTCTATGGTTCCTAGTTTTCACTTTTACACATCTTTTTTTTTTTTTTTTTTTTTTTTTTAAGTAATCTCTACACCCAGCGCGGGGCTCGAACTTACAACACTGAGGTCAAGAATCTCATGCTCTACCGACTGAGCCAGGCAGGTGCCCCTTTCACACACCAATTTTTAAAAGCAACAATCTTAGTCTTTTTTTTTTTTTTATCTTACAGTAACCAACAATGTTTCTAGGATTTTAAACAACACTTTTATTTCATAAAAAAAAACAAAGAACTTCACTTGAATCTGCCAAAGATAGTAAAAGGTAGTTGGTAAAAAAAAAAAAAAAAAAAAAAAAAAACATATATATATATATAGGCATCGCAATTAGGGATTTATTTGTCCGTTCTGTAGTAGGAGGCAAGGAGATCTCAATTTCCTATCCCATCCAATCAGGCAGCAGTGAGAGAGAGGGCACACCTGAGGCTATGGAGATGCTCACCAGACAATCTCCAGCTGTCTCTCAAAGTCACAAGCGTTAGTTCTCAAACTTGACCACACTCAGAATCCTCTGGAGGGCTCATGAAAACACAGCTTCCTGGGACCCCAAGTTTGTTATTCCGATTCTAGGGCACAGAGTTTGCATGTCTAGCAAGACCCATGGTGATGCTGACACAGCGGTTCCAGGCAATCATCCCACTTTGAGAACAACAGGTCTAGACTTCTTTAGAATGACAACTAGTAGTGTCCAGCCCAAACTGAGGACCTGTCTCTCTGGGGCTTGTCCTGTCCCTCAGGCTGAGAAGCCCTTGACCATCTCAAGGTCTCCTGACCTTCAGCTCCTCAAGTCACTTTTGTTTGAAAGTTACCTCACTGAATCACAAGCTCTCATATTAAAAAAAAAAAAAAAAAAAAAAAAAAGATTCATGATGCTAGGAAAATTGAAAATCCATTCCAGCTGCCCTGCTCCAAAATCATTCCTTCCTCATTTATCAGTAACCGAAATGCTTATATGTAGACTATGTAGTTTCAGCTCCACAGATTCTGGTTTATGCTGCCAGGGGCCCAAACGATTTCTTTAAATAGAAAAATCTCAAAGGCACATTACATAAACCCTACCCACAGCCCCCATGCAGATCAGCTGTAGCAGATCCCCGTCTTCTTTACTGGATCCTTCTACCCAGTTTCTAAAAAAAGGTTCTCAAATGCTGGCCTTCATTAGAATCATCTGGGGAGTGTGTTAAAATGCAGATCTCAGATTGTAGTTCCCCCCTCACCCAGTGTTCTCAGGTCAGCAGACCCCACGCCTGCAGTGGACCACATGCCCCAGATGATTCTGAGAAGCATTATTCCCCAGGAAAGTGATAGCTCCAAGCTGGGGGATCTGCACAATGAGAGTCAACTCATCACTCAGCAAATATTGATTTTCAGCATGAATTGTGTTAGCAAAACATAAGAGTTGGAACTTGCCGGAGTAATTGTTCCTAATGGTATGAAAACACACCTCCTGGGGCTGTTCCAGATGCTGCCTTTGAAGACTACCTCCACCCAGCTTCTAGAAGGCTGGCAGGAAAGAAAAGAGAGCACATGTCAACTTTGAATATGTGTCCTCTTACTTTGAATGTGGCCCCATGCACACTTTTCTAGCCATGTTAGACTGTTCAGACACTGTCAACACTCAAAGGCCCTCCAGAGCAGACACTGCTCAGAATGTAACTTGTCTCCCAAGTGATGAGGAGAAATGTTCTCCTGGAAGGTAAAACCCACCAGGATGTCATCAGCACTGAGAACAGACAGGAAAGGGGATCTCTCTTCATGAGCTTCGAGGTCCCTGGATTGCCCCCTGATCCCCACCCTCCTGGCTCCATCTCAGCTACTACTGTTTTGATCTACAGAATTCTGAGCAAGCCTTCAGTTTCTCTCACTGTGAAGTCTGCCCGCACCCCAAGCTGAAAGGGGACCATGCAGTCCCTAAATCCTAATGCAGTCTCCAGTCTGGCCTGCATGCATTTGAAGAGCACCTTGTTTACTTGACTGCCTCTCTCCCACAGTAGTTGGTGAGTTCACAAGAAAAGACACCAGGCTTTTGTTTTCACCCCTGTAAGCATTTCAAAATGCTTAGCCCAATGACTAAAGCTTGCAAAAATAAAGCTGGATGCATGGATGGATGGATAGATGGATGGATAAATACCCAAGCCCTAGAAAGACAATGGAGACAGGAGGCAAGACATTGTCTGATAGTTAAGCTACAGGGCCCAGGGCAACATATCAGGGAAGAGTGAAAAGCCACAGGCAAAGATATGAGGTGGAGGGCAGGCAGGAGGTCAGCTCCTTTGAGTGTTTGGAGGAAGGCAGACTTGATGCTCAGTGTTGGATGCAGGACTGCATGAGAATAGAAGTCCCAAAGCTTGGGAAGTGGTTTACTAGTGGGCAGAGGTGAGGCCTCTCCAATTATAGGCCACAAGGCAGGGAGGTGGATGGGTTCAAGTACTTCCAAGAGCAGAGAAAATAAGCCCCGCTCCCCTCATCTCAAACTTGCCCGTTAGGTGTTAGTCATTGACATTTTCTAGAGACTGATGTTGACTGAGTGTGCACAATGAACACTTCTTACCTTTGTAAGTATACTTACAACCCTGAGATCAAGACCTGAGCCAAGATCTAAAGTCGGACACTTAAATGATTGAGCTACCTGGGAACCCCTTGGCCTCTGCCTTATCTTGAACAGACTTTAATTGGCCTTCTCGCTTTGGATCACTCTTTCATTTCATTATGAGAAAATAATTAAAATATAGATAAGCCCATGAGGTATCGTGCAGGATGGAAATTCATTCAACACCGAAGTACACATTCACGCGCTCAGAGCCTTGTTTTCTGAAAGGCCAGTGGTTAGGACATGGAAGGATACAACCGATGAAGATAAAAAGAAGGAAGGCTGTGAAGAGGAGAATTCAATTACTCATTCCGACCCCTCCATCCACATTCAGCAAAACAGGTCTGGGAGCAGGCTTGCAGGACAGCTTCTCACCAGTGGATCCTGTTGAGACAGACTTCTGCTTTCCAGAAAGCCCTTTTCAATGGACTGCTTTTTCTCTGGTTGCTGGATTGGTTTTGTGATTGCTTTTCTGGTTTTCTGGGTAGGATTTACATAAACAGCACATTTCAGTGGCAAAGCATATGATTCTGGCACCTTCCAAAGAGCATAAACCCAGCAACCCATCAGTAATAAAAAGAGCTGTGAGGCATTGCTATGAGCATACACAGCAGGATGACGGCACAATCCAACTTTTTGAATATTCAGAAAATATAGACTCTATAATTAAATGACTTTATTATGGTCACTGTTTTCTGCTGAAGTTACTTAAGTCATGTTTGATGACTCTTTTTAATATAAGTGATTTATAAGACTTCTAAAGAGTCTGCTGCTGCTAATGATGGTAACACTAGTTATGCAATAAATGTCCGTTAGGTGAGTCTTTACTAAAGCTGTCTCCCTGCCCTCACCCTACAAGGATCTGCCCTTCTGCCCACCTATGAGAGTGGGCAAAGTGTTGGTGTCAAGTGACCCTGCTCAGTGGCCACAGGAGAGTGATCCAGGAAGGGGCATGGACCCATGCTGGACCCATCAAAGTCACTTCCCTGGTAATCTGAATGGGGACCACTGAGATTTATTTAGAAAGTGATGGGGCACCAAAAGGTGAAATTTGGAGGCTGGGGCAGCTTGGGGCCACAAGCAAACAGCAAGCATCTCTGCCATATACCGACGGGTATACATGAAGAGAGCGGTAGAGGTGGGACCTGTGGGGTTTCCACTCCACCCCATGCGATGAGAGAGTGTTGGGAGACAATCCATCCAAGTCTCTCATCTTTACACATCCTGTGTGCTCAGGCCTTTGCCCTGAACTATATTCCTAAGGCTGTTTGTACAGCAAAAGCCTTCGGAGACAGGGATAATGCCTCCTTGGGGCAAAGGACAGATTTGTCTCCTGGGCAGGATAATAAAGATCAAATCTCCCTCTGGAGTAACGGTGAGGCAGGTTTGCTACCTCTCTGTATAACATTAGGATTGATTAAACTCAGAATTCTTCAGCTCTGATGCAAACCTCCATGAACTGTACATGTGCAGCATCGACGTGGGCCCACCACCCTGGCACCTTCCTGAGCTGGGGTCAGGGGGAGACAGGGCAGGCAAGGAGAAGTGATGTAAACAGGAGACCCAGGCCCCTGCTGAGCCCTGAGAGATGAAGTCTCTGTCCTGAACCAGGACCTAAACCAGTACTTGAGCCAACTTCCAGGAGACTGTGGTCCTCTAACTGGCTAGCTTTCGAGTCAGGTCAGTCTTCAACACTTCCCAGTTCCTGTAAGAGCCTTAAGAACCAGATGACTGATTGAGATGCCAAGTCTGCATCAGACAGTGACAGGTGGAGCGTGGTGTACCGACAGAGCAAAACCCATCCCTAAACTCAAGAAGCTTAGATCTATCAGAAATCACTCTTAGGATGAGCTCTTTGAACTTCCAGATAGATTTTTCAGGACCTTTTATCATGAGTCTATTTTTAAATATATGCATTATAACCTGAACACCAGAAAGGCAGGGTTCTGTGTATTGATTTCTACGTCATTCAGTTGTGAGAGGATGTGAATTTCCAAAACTGGTGTATGGGCAAACACATTGTTCAACTGCTTCTCAAATCCTCCTTGGAAAGGTGGGAGAAGAAACAGAATGGCTATATTTTCCCACAGTAAGTAAAATGTCTAGGAACAGAATGTCCAAATTAATCACTTGGCTCCCATGACAATGATTATAATAAGTCCTGAAAATAGATAAGGTTCAGGATCCCATCCTAAGCATTACATGTATGCTACATGAGTCCACTGTTTGAAGAGTCCGGCACATGGTAAGTGTGACATAAAGGCCTGCTAGCATTATTATCACATGATCTCATATACTGAGGTAAGAACTCGTTTGTTCATATCTTAGAAATGAGAAAAGCAGGCTTAGAAAGGTCAGTGACTGGCTCAAGGATGAAAGACTAGAGTGTTTCTGGCTGCAGGTAACAGAAAATACATCCAAAAGCACTAAAACAACAGGAATGTACATTATTTCACATAAAAATAAAGTCAGTGGGAGCGGTGCCAGAGTTGGCCATCCCATCAGCTTCCAGCTATTACCAAGCACCCTAGTTCTCTCCTGCTCCCTGCCCTCCTGTCTTCAACACACTGGTTATCATATTGAATAAGCTCATAGTCACAAAGTGGCTGCAGCCCCTCCAAGCATTACATCCCTGCCGGACAATAGCCAAACCTTTCCCAGAAACTGCACCTGCAACTTCAATAATTTCCCTCATGTCTCTTTGGCCAGAGTTAGGGCATATGCCCAACCTCAAAGAAATCACAGATTCTGAGGAAGGAACCAACTTGATTACCTCAGTACATTTAAATTGAAGTCTTAAACAAACATTTATCCACAAGGAAGAGGAGGCAATGTAGTTTGGGAGGCAGGCGATGACGCTGAAACTTCATCAAAGCCAGACTAGAACTCTGGAGCCTAAGGCACTACCCATAACCTGTAATGGTATACTTTCCATTACAATGGATTGTTCTAGATTTCCACTGTTCAGTGTGGTGGCCACTACTGAGCACCTGAAATACAGTTAACGTGACTAAGGCATTGAATTGAAATTTTTTTGAAAAAAAAATTTTAATCCATGAGAGACAGAGAGAGGCGGAGACACAGGTAGAGAGAGATGCAGGCTCCCTGTGGGGACCCTGATGTGGGACTTGACCCCAGGACCCTGGGATCACAACCTGAGCTGAAGGCAGACGCTCAACCACTGAGCCACCTAGGCATCCTGAATTGAAAATTTTTTTAAGTTCAATTCAAAGAGCCACATAGATCTTGTGGCAATGACCCTGACCGCGCAGGAACAGCAGTGCCTATGGCATCTGATAAGGTTCTAATGCTGTAAGAATATAATGAGAGACATAAATGTAACTTAAATTTTCCAATAGTCGCATTAAAAAAAGCAAAAAGTCATTTTATAATATGCTCATTTTAACCTCCATATCCAAAATATTAACACTTCCACATATAACCAATATAAAAAATATTAATGTAATATCACATTCTTTTGTTCACCCTGCGTCTCTGAGATATGATGTGTATTTTTTACTCAGAGCACATCTGGACATTTCAAGCATTGAGGAGCCATGTGGCAAGGCAGTCTAGAGATTTCAGAGCATTCATGTCAAATGATCTTTCCTGATACTGGCTCACCACTCTGGGAAGTGATCCAGACCAGAAAGTGAGGCTCAGAAAGGCTATACCAGAGCACCGGGGTGGCTTCAGCTCAGGTCATGATCTCAGGATCCTGGAATTGAATCCTGCATTGGGGTCCCTGCTCAGCAGTGAGTCTGCTTCTCCCTCTACCCTTTCCCCTGCTTGTGTTCTCTCTCATGCTCTCTCTCACTCTCTCTCAAATAAATAAATAAACAAACAAGAAAGGCTATGCCAGTGGCTCTTAGACTCGAATGTCATCACAGTCCCCAGGGGGGCTGGTGAGCACTGTGGCTGGCCCCTACCTCCCATGTTTGTGATGCAGCAGGTCCAGGATGGGCATTTCTAATGGGTAGTGTGGGTGCTGCTGGCCCTGGGGCCACACTAGAAGCACCAGGGGCCTTAAAGGAGCTGTACACGCTCACATCTGTCATGAACAGAACGAAACCCATGTTTTGTCTTCCAGCCCATTCTCTTTTACACCCAGAACGATGAGGCCAGGATGCTGGCACAGTCAAAAACAACTCCAGAGAACAGAACAGCACTCAATTTCCTCACTCCAAATGGTTGACAGCAGATTCTGGATGCATAATCCAGTTATTCCAAGAACACTCACTGCTCCTATCCCAGACTCCTGCCTTTCTCATGACGACTTTGTGTTTATTTCATATGATTTTAGGTTCACTTTCTTCAAGGAAATCATTTAATACGTAATCAACTCTGAAAGAAAATCCTGACCCTCATAGTTGATGTCTTCGGGATGGAGCGGGGCTGCATCACCATCACACCGTCCACATCACCGGAGTTCAGATGGGAATGTGAAGGGGAGGCGATTATGTAAATCACTTCTGACAATGCCATGCACTCAGCCCCTGGTAGATTATGCTTTAATAAACTCAGCAGAAGGTATCAAAGCCAAGCCGAGCTGCTGAGGGCACTTTGGATGATTTTCTCATCATCAGGTGACAGGAGTGGCTCTCAGGACAACAGTCCTGGGGCTGCTGAGGGTCAAGCCTTTCCTTGTTGCACTGTTATCTGCAGAAGAAGCTATTCTCAAAGACCTGGGGCCCAGATGCCTGGAGGCCAGGTGGCTCGGCCTGAGGAGCACATCTGAAGTATGGAAAGAGAGGACATAATCACGTTTCCAACAAAGAAGTGGTTCCCTCTGGCTTGGGGAGGAGCTGTGAGGCTCTGCTCCACCTTCTCTGCCCTCACACCTGGGACCCTCCCGCAGCGGGGGCCAGTTGTGCCCATGGGCTGCCGCGTCACCACCCAGAGAAGGCCACCCAGCCCCATCTCTGCACTGCTTATAACAACATGCTGGGGAGTTGGGCCTGATTTCATTTCATCAACAGACCCCAAAGAGTTCCCCCATATACACATCCGACAGCAAACGGACAGGGAGCTGGAAAACAACTTATATGTAGACTCTGCCATCCTCTCCTTTCACTTTTATTCAGGGTGCCTGTTTCACTTTGTTTGCTCTCCCAGCGTGGGTATGGGGCTGGTCCCTCTCGGTGGTATATTTAGTGCACAGCTTCCGGGCCCCAGCCACCCCAGGCTCTTCCCACCTGCAGTCTAGTAGGCTGCCCCTCTCCCTTCTTGAGCTCTCTGTTTCTCTGAGCACAGGGCTCTCTGTTGGTTTCCTGGATGTTTCTCTTGGCCTCTCCCTTCAGCCATCCTGGAGGCACAGTGATTTCTATACACTGGGGCCCCCGGCTGCCTGCCTCTTATAACTCCATTTAATTGAGTGTTGCATCAATACACTTTATCTTTTATTTAAATTCAATTAGACAACATAAAATACATACTTTCAGATGTACTGTTCAACGATTTATCAGTTGCATGTACCCCCGTGCTCACTGCATCGAGTGCCCTCCTTAGTGCCCATCACCCAGTTACCCCATCCTCACCACCTCCACCCCTTCAAAAGCCCTCAGTTTGTTTCCTAGAGTTAAGAGTCTCTCATGGTGTTTCTCCCTCTAATGACTTCCCCTTCAGTTTTCTCTCACTTCCCCTATGAGGCTCTGGACCCTTTCTTATATTCCACCTATGAGTGAAACTACATATTTGTCTTTCTCTGACTTATTTCACTGAGCATAATACCCTCTACTTCCATCTATATTGATGTAAATGGTGGGGATTCATCCTCTCTGATGGCTGAGTAATATTCCATTGTATATATAAAGAAGACCACATCTTCTTTATCCATTCATCTGTCAAAGGACATCATGGTTTCTTCCCCAGCTTGGCTATTGAGGACATTGCTGTATGAACATTGGGGTGCAGGTGCCCCTTCATTTCACTGCATCAGTATCTTTGGGGTAAATCCCTAGTAGTGCAACTGCTGGGTAGGGCAGATCTATTTTTAACTCTTTGAGGAACCTCCACACAGTTTTCCAGAGTGGCTGCACCAGTTCACATTCCCACCAACAGTGCAGGAGGGTTCCCTTTTCTCCACATCCTCTCCAACATTTGTGGTTTCCTGTCTTGTTAATTTTCCCCATTCTCACTGGTGTGAGGTGGTATCTCATTGTGGTTTTGATTTGTATTTCCCTAATGGCAAGTGATGTGGAGCATTTTCTCATGTGCTTGTTGGCTATATGTAGGTCTTCTTTGGAGAAAGAATTTCTCTGTCCATGTCTCCTGCCCATTTCATGACTGGATTGTTTGTTTCTTGGGTGTTGAGTTTAATAAGTTCTTTATAGATCTTGGATACTAGCCCTTTATCTGATAGGTCATTTGCAAATGTCTTCTCCCATTCTGTAGGTTGTCTTTTAGTTTTGTGGACTGTTTCTTTTGCTGTGCAGAAGCTTTTAATCTGCACCAATACACTTTAGAATTATTTGAAGAGCCTTCAGAATATTTAGGAATGATACCTGCTCCTTTCAGCTCACTGAGTCATATTGAGGGGGTCCTCTACTTAATGTCAGCATGTTTGGGGCAAAACCAGCTGTGCTCAGGAGCTTTGAGTTAGCAAGCACCAGAGACTTCAGATGGAATATTAATAATAATAAACATATATAGTGCTTATCAGTGCCAGACTATTGTAACTGCTTCACATATGTCAACTTGTCCAATCTGTACAATAGCCCATCTGTGATGGGACTAGGATTGATGCCACCCTATAGAGGATGAAGTGGAGGCACAGAGTGGCTGAGTAACTTGCCCAAGGTCACATATCTGGTAAACAATGAGCTGAGATTCAGATCAAGGCAGTCACATTATACTATGTTGCCTCCGAAAATGCCTGCTGTTCAAAACTTACCTTCTGGGATGCCTGGGTGGCTCAGCGGTTGGGCATCTGCCTTTAGCTCAGGGCATGGTCCTGGAGTCCTGGGATTGAGTCCCACATCAGGTTCCCTGCATGGAGCCTGCTTCTCTCTCTGCCTGTGTCTCTGCTTCTTTCTGTGTGTGTCTCGAATGAATAAATAAATAAAATCTTTAAAAAAAAAAAAAAAAAAAAAACCTCCTGTCTCCCACACTGTCGGCTCAAACAAAACTCCAAGTAACTCAGCCTTGTGCCTTTTTTTTTTTTTTTAAGATTTTATTTATTTATTCATGAGAGACAGAGAGAGACACACACAGATGCAGGCCGAGGGAAAAGCAGGGTCCATGCAGGGAGCCCGTCGTGGGACTCGATCCCGAGTCCCCAAGATCACAAACCGGGCTGAAGGCGGCACTAAACCACAGAGCCATCCAGGCTGCCTGCCTTGTGGCTTTCTTGACTTTGAGGAAGAATCTCCATTTCAGACCTGAATTTCCCAACCTCCTGTTCTTCTAATCTCTGATGTTTTATCACTACAATGATGCTGCAATGAAGGCAGTGATTCTCTGTATCAGCTCAACTTTGTTTTCATCATATACTAATTTTTCAAAAGCTAAGATACTCTCACCAATCCCAGCCTGGGTCTGGGGTTTTTGAGGCCTGATGGAACTTGAGGGTAAACTAGAGAAATGGGATGGGCAGAAGGGTGTCCATCTCAGGACAAGCTGAATGTGACCTAAGGGCACATGCCCCCCAGATCCATCTCAGGAGGGGGTCAGCACTGTGGGTGCTCATTCTCTAAAGAAGTCAGTTGGTTGGGTGGTCCATATCTCAAATGCTTCTCTGAACTCTTCCTAAATATAGAAGTATGAGGACAGTATTTTAAAAAATGGAATGATTCCCTGCTCCTGGCCTTGGACACAGAGACATTTTAATTTAATCCTCAACATCCCTGGCACTGTCAGTGAAATGCACACTTCATCTTTATCATTGCAAAAACTTTCTGGATGATGCTCTGGGGAGAGAGGTGTGACAACCCTTAGAAGTTAATCTGGTGCTTCACAAACTTTATTTTCTGCTACTTAATGTGGTAATTCAAAAATTACAGTGGAGAGATCCACATAATTAAGGGATCCCTGTCCTGGTTTCCCTGGAGGAGTCGGGGGTTATGCTGGTGCTCAGCATAATTGCTAATAGAGCTTCCTTTACTCTCAGAAGAATCTGGTTTGAGCATCACCCATCATCATGGTGTGAGTTAAAGCAGAATAAAGGTCAGGTTGTGTCAGCAAAGCTTGCTCTGTTTGGATCATTTGCACAGAGTTGGGATAGAAGTGATGCTCTTCCTGTGTGTTAGGATTGTTTTCTGTATAGGTTAGATATAAAAACAAGGGGATCCCTGGGTGGCTCAGTGGTTTAGCACCTGCCTTTGGCCCAGGGCTCGATCCTGGAGTCCCAGGATTGAGTCCTGAGTTGGGGTCCCAGCATGGAGCCTGCTTCTCCCTCTGCCTATGTCTCTGCCTCTCTTTCTCTCTCTCTGTCTCTGTGTGTGTGTGTGTGTGTCTATCATGAATAAGTAAATAAATAAATCTATATATAAAAAAAACACTGTCAATAGATACTGACACATCTGACAATGAAAGCTATACTAATTCATAGGGGAGGGCACTGGGTGTCAAGTGGCACTTTCTGGAGTTTGCAGGGACGAGGAAATCCAGCCTGCACATTGACCTTTCCTGACCACCCTTTCCCAGGCACAATTCAGAAACCACAGTGGAGCTGGCCTCAGAAGACAGCGGGTTCCGCACGGGTTTTGGGGCATCTGCCTGCGTATCAGGCCCAGCGCACCGAGTCCCTGACAGAGGCTGGTCTTTTTTGTGGCACCTGCCTCCACGTGCGCACTTCCTTCCTTGGGCCCCGTCTACCTCCACCCCCCACCGCCAGCCCCGCATTCTCGCTAAGAAGGTTCCCGGGTCTGCGGTTGCGGTTGCGTGGAGTGCGGGGAGGGGGTGACCGGGACTCCCCGGGAGGCCTACGGGAGCTTCAGGTCCCACCTCGGTGGTGTGAGTCGAGATGGGACAGACCCTGCAGTCTTCCTGATGACCACAGGGGCAGGGGGCGGGTGGACGGGGGAGGATGTCAACCAGCCGGCACCTGGCTCCGCGCCCAGGGGCGTCCCCTGTCACCCCAGCCTGGAGAGAGCTCGGCGGGGGCGGGGCCGCCCTGAGGCCGCAAGGGCAGGGCGGGGAGCAGAGCTGAGATGCTCCGCAGGCGCAGGGCGGCCCCGGGCGGGGCTGGGGACCCGGCGGGGGGCGCGGAGATGGGCAGACGGGACGGGCGCGCTGGCGCGGGGACCGGGGTGCGGAGGGTGCGTGGCGCTCCCCGTGGGGCTCGCTGCCGGCTCCTCAGGTGGAGCTGGAAGGGGCGCGCCTCGGGGCCGGACCCCCCCGCCCCGGGGCAGGAGCGCCCCCGCGACGCCGCCCCCAGGGCTGGGGCGGAGCCGGACACTGCCGGGTGGGTCCGAGCGGCCAACGCCAGCTGCTCGGCCGGAGGAGGCGGCGGTCCGCGGGCTCCTGCGCCTGCTGCCAGGCCCCGGTCACCTCCGCTCCTCCGCCGCCGCGAGCTGAAGAGGCCGCCGGCCTGTGGGCGCCCGTCGTGCCCGCGGGGCTCAGCGCGCACGGCCCCTTCGCGGCCCGCAGCCCCTCCGCTGACGCACCGCGCCCCGACCCGCCCGTGGCCCGGGCACCCTCCGCGCGCCACCGCCCATCCGTCGCGGCTGGTCACCCGGCCCATCGGCGTGTCCGCGGACTCCCAGCCCTCGCGGCGGCCGTCTTCGTGCCTCCACGTCCTGCTGGCCTCCTGCTGCCCGCCCGGGCCAGTGGCCGGTGCCACCTGCGCATCGAGGCCGAGAGGCGGGCGCGGTGCTGCGGGCGGCGGCGGCGGCGGCAGAGAAGGTCACGCGGCGGGGGCTGGCGGTGGTGGCCGCCTGGGCTCTGCCGGACGCCCCTCTACGTGGTGCAGCTGCTCAGCCTGTTTGTGACCGGCCCGATGCCTCGGCCCACCACGTGTCCCTCATCCTCAGCGACGCCAGCAGCTGCGCCAACCTCTTCCTCTACGGCTTCCTCCCCGACAGCTTCCGCCGGGCGCTCCGGCGGGCGCTGAGGAAGAGCCCTGGACTATTGTGCCGCTGCTCCCAAGAGCAGGGCTGGGGCAAGGTGGATGTGCCCCCCTCCCCTGCCAGCAGGAGGCCTGCAACCGGACCCGGCCACAGGCAGTTACCCCTCGCCGGGACCACTGCTTCTGCAGAGCCCGTTCACCTCCACCCCAGCCTGGGCACCTCCCGGGGAATCTGTGCCACCCTTAGAACCCCGCAGACTGCCTGTCTTGGACGTTCACCGAAGAGCCACCCCCTGTGCCCGCCACAGCCACCTTTCTCCAGCAGTCTGTGTGCCAGCCCCGAGATCATCAAAGCTCCTTGGGGGCAGCCCCGGTGGCGCAGCGGTTTAGCGCGGCCTGCAGCCCCGGGCCTGATCCTGGAGACCCTAGGATCGAGTCCCACGTCAGGCTCCCTGCATGGGGCCTGCTTCTCCCTCTGCCTGTGTCTCTGCCTCTCTCTCTGTCTCTATGAATAAATAAATAAATAAAATCTTTAAAGAAAAAAAAGCTCCTTTGCTTTCTCCCACCCCCAGGACTCTGGTTTTCAGGAGGACACTTCCAAGGGGGTAGGACTCCTCTGAGAACTGATCTGTGATGTCAACCATCCATGGACCTCTATTTTCCGAGGGGCAGTAAGCAGAGGGATGCCAGGGAGGAATGGCCCTCTGCATGTGATATGTTACAGAATTTCCGCCCCAGGGAGGACTGTCGGGTCGGTGGAGGCAGCCAGTGCCCTTGCTGTCTGCTGCAGACTGACTGTGGTGGGGATATCACGTGTTTGGAAAGAGAAGGGAGGAAGGAAGATGCCTCCAAGCACACTCCCTTTGCTTCCGCTCCTGGGATCTTCTGTAACGGAAATTTAGGCACGACAGTCGGGGCACCAGCTCTGTCATCCCCCTCCGCCCCCCAAGCCCAATGGCTGCTGGCACTCAGAAATGCCATTTCAGTTGTCTTGGGCTAGCAGCAGGCTTCCTGTGAGTAGAAAAGGTTTGGAGAGTCGTAATGTGGAATTTGTTATGAGGCGCAAAACCAGATCAGTAATTAAAAAGCAGAAAGAATAAATCTCACTTAGCTCCTATGATGTGTTTTTTGGTTTGTTTGTTTTTGTTTTGTTTTGTTTTGTTTGCCTCGACCCTTTGGCGTGGGAGCATGAGACCTCATTAAGTTGGCAGTTTATACTACAGTGCTGAGTGGGAAGGGAGCCAGAGGGAGGGAAACGGAGACCAGAGAACACAGATGGAAATCAGCCCAGATTTTGGATAGAGGAGGCAGCTCTATCACCCACTTATTAAAAAAAAAAAATCACAATTCAGTAAAACAGCAGCCAGATGTAGATAATAAACACACATAGGCTGAATACAGTAAATGGCTCTAACTTTTGCCCAATGTTAACCCAAGGATGAATTAGCTTTTCCCAAAGGAAAAAGTCAGCTTATGAGGAGCTTTAATCCTGTTTTCTATGAAGAAATGCTTGCAATGCTTATGTGGGGCTCTGGAATGAAAACATGCTATTAAACATGCGTGAGCAGCTATGTGTGAGACTCCACCTGGCTTAGCACAGCAAAAGACCCTTCTGGGTTTGGCTGATCCTATCCAGATGGAGAGAGGAACATGCGAGGGGAGGAAGGAAGGGGAGTACAGTTGAAGAGAAAGCCCCTTTGCTCTTCAGAGGCGTCAGCCCCCCAGGGCTCATAGCTTCCCGGTAGGAGGGCTTCCAGGGAAGCACTGGACTTAGCAGCCTAGCAGACCTGGCCTGACTTGAGCCTTTTTGGGCAGCCAGCAGGTGTCCCAAGATGAGCATATGGGGGCGGTTCCAGGAGGCTAAAGAAGATTGAGGCAGAGCCAGGAGAGCAGAGTAAGGCCCAGGGGGACACTCTACTCCCACCATAGGCAGGAGCTCCTATATGAGATCGAGAAAGAAGAACAAGGCTCTTCCCCGAAGCACTTGGGAAATCAGAGTTTTACCTGATATGAGCATGTGCCTGGTGTATGGGAAACAGGCAGAAGAGGAGCTGACCTCTGGTCCTAGATATAAATGTGGTATGATCCAGGCAGGAAACTGAACCCAGGGTCCTCAGAGTTCTGCCTCTAAAGTCAAGAGGTCTTCTAGTCCCAGCACACTGTTACAGAGGTCTAACTTTATGCTCTCTTCCATGTGGCCAGAGATTCCAGCTTCTTTCCTACTGAATGAGAGCAAAAACAAAACAGCCTTACGCAAACTGTGTTTGGGCCTATCCCCATTGGATCCTTACTCTCTAGATGGCCAGCCAGCAGCGTGATCTGTAGGCGGCAATCAGTGTCAATCCATGTGTGTCTCATAGGGCTGGGTGGGCAAAGTAGAGATGCAGGTCTTTAGGGTCTGCACACTGGGGTGGTCTACATCTGTCTGGCAGAGAAAATGAGTAGCCAGTCTGTACTACATCTTGAAAACGTGGCTGTGGGCTGGAAGTTCCAAACTAAGGCACAGAACCCCTTGAACTCACAAACATACATGCACGCATGCACCCACACACGTACATATAAACACATGGACATGGACCATCCCAAACCTGTTGTACCCACTAGAGTTGCTTGGGCATCAGGAGGAAGTCAGTGCTGGGGTCCACTGGACTTGTACAACTGTAATTTCTTGGCAGTCTTTCTTTGTTCCCCAGTGTCTGGCAGCATGCAGCAGGTGGCCACATGGTAAATGTGGTTGACTTGAGTTTCAAGGGCAAGCCAGGCTGAGAGCCACACGGTGAGGGGCTTGTGGCTCTGGAAATGATCTGAAATAGGCATGGGCTGCTGGGCCTTCGCCCCTCGCTTGGGTGGGGTTGGGGTCCTTCTCTTCAGTCTTCAGCAGTGATCCACAGCAGGCAAACTCCTTGATGGGGAAGATGGGGCACCCACCAGGAGTCTTGGCCACACTCACATGCTGGGCTGAGTGTTTAAAAATGCAACGTTGTAAACTAGTTGGTGAAGGTTGAAGCAGAGGCAGCCTTAGGCTACAAATGGTAAAGTCCCTGAGAGGCAGGGGCCTTCCAGCAGCCGGCCCAGAGAGCAGTGATGTTATTTCTCTGAGCCTCAGTTTCTCATGTGAAATATGCACAAACGCAGGGTATGGGTTTTGAGTTCTCAGCTGTAAACCGCCTTCTCAAAAGCATGGGAGAGGCACGCTAACCGAGGTGGTGGGAGGGTGAAAGACAGCATTCTTTTATGCTGAGTACTCTCTCTATCCCTCGTTAAAAATGAGTGAACACTGCCCCCGACCTGGGAGTCATAAATCATGCAGCGGAGGGGGTTGGGGGTGGAGAGTGTGCTGCTGACCAGTGTCTTCCTCAGCTGCAGAGACCTTGTGCTTCTTGGGGGTTAAGGTTGGGCACCCAGGGCAGCATAGTCCCGGGAACATTTAAAGCCCATCCGGAGAGCTGTGGGCTTTGGTTAGCATCACCCCCGAGGCCTCTATAACTGCTGGTTGCATAAAATCCTCTGGTTCCTGAGCAGCAAGATTGCAATGAGCTGACACGGGGCTGGAGGCCTCTGGGGTCCCCGGAGCACTCACGCATTTCACCTGCCAGAGGGTCGGCCACGCAGGCACCCTCTGACTTGAGCCCTGTTCTGCTGCCAAAACAGCTTTTGGCTTCAAAGTAAATGAGAACTTTTTTTCCCCCCTGGGTAGAAACAGCCTCTAGGCACCCCTTTAATCAGTGAACTTGCTTTGCCTTATAAAGTTGTCTTTTACTTGCTGTTCAGTGACAAGACAGTTGTTTTTTTCTGGGTGGTCAGAAGATGGTATTCGAACATAAGACAGGCGTTCATCAGAATTCTTACCCAATCTGTCAGTGCTGTGTTACTGAGCAAAGATGTATAATAGTTTCATCTTTAAATTCTTGGCTTCATTTTCATTAAAAACATCACCTCTAGCACTCCTTAGGTGCCAAAGGCTGATACCAAAGGAGAAAAAAAAACCCAACGTTCTGCCTGTGATGCTGAGAAACTGGACGTGCAAGCTTGGGCAGTGACTGAGCAA
Organism: Canis lupus baileyi; assembly: GCF_048164855.1. NCBI lineage: Eukaryota > Metazoa > Chordata > Mammalia > Carnivora > Canidae > Canis > Canis lupus. The sequence continues at coordinate 2,762,804 of NC_132863.1, read as the reverse complement.
ACGCTCATAAACCTGGGTTTCAAGGTTCTCTGACAGGCTGTGGCTCTTGAAACATTCCTATCTCTCACCGCCCCTACCCTAAGTGGGTGACAGAAATGCCTCAGATTCCTTAAGCACAAATGTCAGAACCCTAAGGCTCTGTCCTCTGTTGCACCCCGTCAGTCAGCACCACATCGGGAAGCTCTGCTCCATGGAGGAGTGTGCAGGTAGATGTGCATGCAGACAGCACACTGAGCACTGCTTCGGGCAGCTCCAAGGTACAGAGGGTAGTGGGGGAGCCTCCGAGGACAGCAACCCTGTCCTCACGAAGCTTGGATGTTCATGGCAAAATATGAGAACTGCAAAATGAGAGCACAATTTTGAGCTGAAATTAGAACCCAGGAGTGGACTCTGGTTTCTATAAGATATGTACTAAAAGAAACTAGCATGGTCGTTAGGGCAGGTTTCCCAGGAAAGGTTGCTGGAGATGACTCCTCCGAAGGATGAGTGGGAATCAGGCTAGAAGATGGTAGGATGGAACATACCAAGGACTCAAGGCAGAGGGGACAGCATGTGAAAAGGACCTGTGACGGTAAGCAGTGAAGATGCCCAAGGTGGCTAAAACAGAGGATGGATGATGTCCAGTCAGTAAGAGGCTTTAGGAAACCTCATAAGTTCCCTTAGGGATCTATGACCCTGCCATAGAACAGCAGTGACAGGCCTTAATGTGACGGTCAGGTCTACTGAGTAAAGCACCCCATCAAAGGCTCTTGAGTCCTTGTAAAGTTGAGGCCCTCATGCCTCCATTTTTCAGCAGGAGGTTGGCAGGAGGAATATATTCTTTCCATTTCAACATTCATCAACTTTTTTCAACAGGAAGGCAGAGCTTCCAATTATATGAATGGCCTAGTGTCTAACCAGGAGGGGCACTCTTGAAAATGAGAATCAACTAAAAAAATACAAATAAAATCCAAGATCATTAACTGTGTTACCCAGAATGGAAGTACTGACTTGGTTAAAATGAAAACTAAGGCTTTCTATTATGGAAAGACACCGTGGGTATCCACTGATGTCATGGGGTGCCCGAGGTCAGTGCTGGCACAGAGCAGATGTGTGGTGGCCTGGGGAGAACAGACGCGGGGACACAGAGGCCAGGATCAGGGCACCCACTTACCAGCCCCGTGTGACTGCAGGAAAGCTCCGTGGGCCCTGGGGGAAGGCAAGAACCAGAGTGCCTACCACCCGCAAGTGTGCAGGGCATTGGCCCAGAGGAAGAAGAGAACAAGGCCGGTACCAGGAATAGGCCTGTTTTTGGTCAGGATTTCTTTAGCCACTCTGAGGAGGCTATGATTTCTTTTTAATCTATTTTTTATTGACATATATAATATGTAAATATGTAAATATGGCACAATTCACTCCTTCTAGGTGCTCAGTGCTGACAAACGTATGCAATTTACAGTGGTTCAACTGCCTGCTACCCCTGTCAAGATGGGGATGGTTTTTGTCACTTTTCCCTCATGCTGACCTGGACCCATCCCCTGAGAGGGCAGGCTGCCAGTCACATGGAGGACACAAGGGGACCAGACTGGGTGCAGTGTGCTCCCTAAATTGAGGGAAGCCATCCACTCATACCGCTTCCTGAGCTCCTTCACCTAGACAGGGATTCCAACCCACTTACTCAGGAAACGCTGCCCTTTCAACCTCCCAGATCTGAAAAGAACCACCCTGGGCTCCAGAAATCCCTCACTCAAAAACAGGGGCTTGAGTATATCCCTGGACAAGTTGCCAACTTCTCAGTGATCTCCTAGGCTTTGACTCTGAGCTCCGGAGAGAGAGCAGAGCTGCCCCTCCAAACCAGGGTTCACACTCCCTCCCGAGCTTTGCAGACTGGATACACTCCAGGACCCGGCAGACACACCATTTCCATTGACCCCAGGCCTGCAGCCCTGTGTTTCCTGCGGCCCTGTCCCAAGCGCTGGACGTTCAGACAAATGGAACAGAGAAGCCAGGACTTGCTCTCTGTCCTTCTAGGACTTTCCATTCTCCTGGGGTTACTGCTGGATCTCTCAAGTCCTACCTTTGGAAGAACAGCCAAAATGTTTGAAGAAAGACCATAATCACCTTCTGGCAAAGAATTACTGAAAGTGGCACTTTTGGTGTCATTCACCATTTCAAGAAAAATTTAACAACGTGTGCCCCCATGACAGGGGTGATGGTGTGCAAGATCTCCAGAGTCTGTGGGAGGTGGGGGCCCCTGTTGTCAAGGAATTAGAAGGAGTTGAGTCAAGGGGCAGAAAGAAGAAGGGAGGATTCGGGATATGTGGCAAAGCCCCTCTCCCTCACTGGGTGGCTTGAAGGAAGGCCCTGATGGAGCCCAGAAACCCATGAGTAAGCAGCTGGGGCCAGTATCAGTGTGAAGCCAGAAGGAAGATTCCAGAAGACAACAGAGAGAAGTTGCCACGTCCAATTTGTGGAAGAGAATACTCAGGATAGTATCGGTCATGATATGCTCCATTGAAAAAAAAAAAAAAAAGACTAAATATTTCAGACAGAAAGTCAAAAAACTGTCTAGCCTGTGGCCCCGGTGGGCATTATATCATCACGGACCCCAGTTTGGGATGTTGGTGTTTTTCACTGCATCCTAAAAGCCTTGGGAGATTTGCTACCCTGTCTCCAGTGGGTGTGACTTTGAATTAATATGTCCCCAGGCTTCTTTTGTCTTTTGTAATCACACTTTCAAAACAAGCTGAGAATTTTGATTCTGTTAGAATCTGATGTCAAAAAAAAAATATTTCATTTCTCTTGTGAGAGGAAATCAGTTGTTTGCCTCTATCTGAACCTGCTGACCCAAAAAAAAAAAAAAAAAAATGGGAGAAGGACTCTCTCAAAACAAAAAGAGATAGTGCTGAGCCCAGGCACATGTTCTAAAAACGAAAGGAAGAGCCAGGCGTGGCCTGTATTATTCTATAAAGAAATGCCTAAAAAGGTCAGGGGATGTGTTTTCACATGACCCCGGGGCCCCCCACAGAGTCTTGACTGTGATACAAATGTGTTTTTATATGTCCTTTGTAACCTTGGTTTTCCTTAAAGACAGGGAAATGATAATTAACCCCCATTTAACACAAGACGGACTGAAGGCCCCTGGGTCAGAACCTGGGGCTCTTCTGTCACCTGGCCCTGTCCACCTGGCATATGGAGGAGCCTCAGAAACGGGGACTCAGGGCAGGGGTCTGGCCCCGGGGGATGTGATCATGCAGCACCATCATTTCCCTTTGCACACACCTTCCTTCCTACTGCTCTCTAAAACCACACCCTCGGGATTGTGTGGCATGGGATTGGTCATCTTGCCTTTCTGTTCCTTGCACACTCCTGATGCACTACCGGGAATTGTGGCTGCTCGAGTCCAGAATATGGGGCAAATGAGCAGAGCCCTGAGAGACACAGGAGCCAGGCTTCCCCAAAACCTTCTGCCGAAGGTTAAGAGAGTCGGTTAGTCTGGTCAAAGCTTAGGAAAGCTCATCTTTACGATTCAAACATGAAAACACAGGATCCTTGGTGTGGAGAGAATCTGAGCGGGGAGGGCTAGCAGGGTCAGGCAGGAAAGAGGCCTCATGTGGGGTGTACAGACAACTCCAATGGCAGGGAAGTGCGGTGGCCTGGGTGGCCTTTCTGGTGAGACGAGGATGTTCTATACGTTGATGATGGTGGTAGTTCCAGGAATGTGTGCACTCTTCAGGACTTACAGACTTGGTCACCCAAAAAGGTGAATTTTAATGTATGCCAATTATACTGTGATTTTTTTTTCTTAAAAAAAAAAAGAGTTAAAATAAAATGCACTGCCCACCTCCTGGGCTTAATCTGCTCTTCCTGGCACTCAGGGTCCTAATGGACAGAACTTTCCAGGCCCATAGATCACTCACCCTAATCAGTGATCAAACACCACTTCAGTCCCTAGGAGCTTAGGTTCTTCTTTCTCCCAACAGAGAAAGAGAAAGATGAGCAAACATTCATAGATTTTCCTGATGGATAGTTCTCAAAGCCCCTGCTCTTTGGGGCACATACCACCTTCCCTCAGACGCAGGTGGCAGCTGTCCCTGTTTCTGAGTAGAGGGGTGTCTCTCATGTATTAAATACAGTTTGGGGGCAATTATTTGTTTTATATCTGTCTTCCCCACCAGAGTGTAAACTTCTCAAGGTAGGGCTATGTTAGCATGCCTATCACCAAACTAGGCACAGGATATTTGACGAACTAGTCCAACAAAAGGGGCTAGATATGAGGAGGGGACAGGTACCATTTAACTCATAAAATCAAATTCTGACTTCTCCAGAAGTATGACCTTGGCCTTCTTCCCCAGGCCCTGCAGGCTGCAGAATGTCATCAGCAAATATGATCAAACACCACTTAGATTTGGAATTCTTCCTCAGACCTGGATATACAATAATGTGAACAGAAAGCAAGACTATACAATTGACCCACAGCCCTTGTTTCATAAGGTTTACTCTGATTCTAAATGCTGGAGGACAGTTCATATAGCTGACTGATTTGTTTATATGATCCCAGCATCTTTCTCAGAGTGGGGCTGTGGTTTCCCAGTTGTTTTGAGAATTTCAAGTTCTGATGAGCCCTATAAGCAGAGATACTAATCTCCCATGGGACAGGGAATGAGGAGGAAGGGGAGGGACTGGGGCCCTCCCCCAGTGCCCTGGGCTCCAAGATGCCCCAGAAAGGGTTTTTGACTCTATCCTAAAAGTGTGTTTTGGGAAAATCTCCCTCCTAGAGCAGTGAGCTGTAGTAAGTCAGTTTGCTAGCTACTTAGAAGCAGACCCTTTTGGGGATCCCTGGGTGGCGCAGCGGTTTGGCGCCTGCCTTTGGCCCAGGGCGCGATCCTGGAGACCCAGGATCGAATCCCACGTCGGGCTCCCGGTGCATGGAGCCTGCTTCTCCCTCTGCCTGTGTCTCTGCCTCTCTCTCTCTCTCTCTCTCTCTCTCTGTGACTATCATAAATAAATAAAAAAAATTAAAAAAAAAAAAAAGAAGCAGACCCTTTTGAAAAATGAAGTCCAGTAGTAAGGACAAATCTCTCTCCTCTGGACCCCTAGCACAACTCACATGTACCTTCTTTGCCGGCACACATCAAGTTTTTCCTTCACATGTAGCTACTGCTGACTTTGGCTGTCTGTCATCGTGCCATACTCCTAAAGGCAACATTGCTCAATCTGTTATCTCAGGGAGGGCGCTGTGCAGAGTAGCCACGCTCCCACACACCCCAAAGCTGTCAGCCACATCCAGGATGGATGTGGAAATCTCCAATTGCATCTTTGCAACAGTAACTACGCAGATTCAAGCTGAGCAATTCAGCATTGTCCGGATGTATAAAAATATCCGAATATTTGATCAGACTCAATTGTCCTCTGACTTCTGCTGTGTGAAGATTTTCAGACCACTGAATATAAAATTTGGCCAGTGCCACCATCTGAGGAAAAGGAGCTGAGGAAATGTGTGTCTTATAAAGGTGATATTTCTAATCTCCAACAGAGATTAAAATGATTTAATACTGCATGAGACCTTGGTATGTGGAAATGATTGTTTGAATTTGAGCCACAGACTGAGACCCCTCGTGACTACCGTGTTTAGATATCTCAGAGGGCAGATAAAGCCAAACCATTCACAGGAAGGACACACAGCTGGGACTAGAGATGCCCCCAAGAAGAACTGTTTCTTTAACACATCCCAACAAATAATCCTATAGTGTGTTTCAAAACACATAGACACAAGTCCTATGTATGAAGTTGTTATGGTTACAGAAGAAAACATAAATATTTGTGCATACAGACATAACATGAAGTCCTTCTACAGTGAAAATAATCTCCTCTGGAAAGATCTTTGAAAGTGAGAGATGGTGCCGTGAGCAGATATAGCTAGCCATGGGGTGTGGAGCAGCCTTTCAAGGTGTCTCCTGGCATTTGCATCGTTTGTGAGCCCTGTTTAATGACATAAATGAGGGGGTTGGGGAAAGTGCGTAGTAAACAGACAAAAGCCCAAGAGCACTCTGTTATTTGTTTATTTCCTACATGTGACGTCATAAGCAAGAGTTTTGCCTGTGTTCTAGTTTGTCTCCAATAAATAAATAACTATGTACAAATGTGCTGAGTTTACAAAATAGAGGAAAACCTTTGTTTTATAAAAGATACACCTGTATGATACATCTTCCCCATACAGTGAAGCATGATCCCTTCCTAGCTTCGTTGAGCCAACAACCCTTTGAGCCAACAACCCCTCAAGGTGTACCTCTATCAGAGAGCAAAGCTATATACATCAAAAATTCCTCAGTTTCTTGAGAATACAGGCCTGACTTGGCCTTCTGCTTATTACTGATCCATATGTAATGTATTCCAGAAAGTTGGAAGCTGTCCAAAACAGTTCTTCTCAAGCTAGACTGGGCAGACCCCTGCAGATCTTGTTGAAATACAGATTTTCATGCAGCCCAACTTTCTGCATTTTAACCAGCTGCCAGGGGCAGCTCCCACTGCTTGTCCAGGAACCGTGTTCTAAGAGGCCAGGGTTAGAAGGTCACTCAGAAGTGGGAGAAATTCTCAAGGGCTTGATCAAGGTGAAGCCTGAATTGAGCATGTGCCAGGCTCCATCCCCAAGTTCCCAAATCCCCCCAAACCCAGCAGAACTGGCTTTGTTTCGGAGCACACATTATAAGAAGAATAAGACTCAAAATGGTAACTGGCATGAATTGTGCAGCTCAGAACTTTCTTAAACCATTTCCTGGGAGGTGCTTCATCCCTGTCTTAATCTAGAGCAATCATGAGAACATTTTCAACATTGTCCAAGATAGCCAGTAATAACATCAATTATAATAATGGGAAAAAGACACATAAGAAACTTAACAACAATACGGATCTTTCAGTTCAAATGAAAACGACAATAAAACCCAGACTCATTGTTTAAAAAATAAAAATAAAAAAACTCCTTGGGTTGAATTTCTATAATGCAACATTAGTTCAATGAATGCCTCTCACATCTTAACTCTTATTAAAGTGATATTACCCTGAAAGCCTGAAATTTCAGGAATAAACTAGCAAATCTGGTTCAAGAGCACATAAATTCCCAACCAGCCTGATTGTAGTGTTTTGGATTCTGTTTCACACAGGAGTTTTGCAGAGGCACACGTGGAAGAGCAGAAGGGCTGTGGCCAGGGAGGGAAACTCCAGGCAGGCTGGCTGAGACCCAGCAAGGGGAGAAATGGGAGGAATAAAGAAGGGGTCTGGGCTTCAGCAATGCGAGAGAGTGCTGGGAAAACCACCATAGGGGGCTTAACTGTCCCCCAAAGAGTGGAAATAGATAAATATACAGATAGGGAAGGGGGAAGTGAGGAAAGGAGGGAGGGAGGGAGGGAGGGATACAAAGTGGGGACTGGAGTCATACAGTAGGGGAAACAAAGCAAAAAACCAAAGGGAAAAGCAGCCATCCTAAATACTTAAAAAATAAATACCTTGGTCATTATCCACACCTTGATCACACTCACTAGTTCACAGGATCATAAGTCTGACCCAAAGCTTGCCAGCCAAGGAGGCTCACCCGTCATGTGCCCCTGGGGGAGGGCATGGTACACTCCGTAGTCTGTGACTTCGTTACAAATTGCCATCTCTGCCCAGCTGTCTGATGATGATGTCCTGGAAGTTTCTGGGGAGCTTGTTCCTTCCAACCACCACTCCCCAGCCAAGTGTGGAATCAGCAAAAGAAGCGGGGCAGGATCTTCTCCAGTTCCAATACCAGCTAAAGTGCTCCTGAGTAGGTGGCCAGGGAGCAAGGCTGGGGGAGGGGGAGAGGCAGAGGAGGGAGGGAAAGACCCAGCTACAGCCAGGGGCAGGGAAGAGGCCTCTTAGAGTTTCTGAGGCATCTGCTCAGTCCGCACGTGCTGCAGCACCACCTCCTTGGCTGGGGCACCGCACTTGTACTCCAGCTCGGCCCTGGGGGCGCCTTGCTTCTTCCGCAGGTGGCACAGGAGTGCCAAAAGCGCCACCACCAGAGACAGGCTGGCGATGGAGATGCCAATGAGCACTCCAGAATGCACGGGCCCTACCGGTGAGGGGCTGGGGGTGACGCCTGGAGTCGGGGTGACTGGGGGCTCCCCAGAGCCGCTGTCGCTGTCACCATCAGGGTCACTGATAATGCGGCCACAGTCCGTGGCCACCTGGCCTGCTAAGGGCGAGTCAGGCCCGCAGATGCACTCGTAGGTGCCCGGGAGGTTGCGGCAGGCCTCGGGGCACTCTCCGTTTTCGCACTCGTCGATGTCCGTGCACATGAAGCCGTCATCCAGGATGTAGCCTTCGGGGCACTGGCAGGAAGTTGGGCTGTTGGGGTCGCAGTCCGCTGGGCACGCGGTCTGGTTGCAGAACATCTGGCACCTGTGAGGGTCGTGCGGGACAGGTGCGAAGCCCTCGGCGCAGATGCAGCGATAGTCGGTCTGGCTCACGGGCTGGCACTGGTACTCACACTTGCTCCCGAAGCACGGGTCCACGGGCTCCACGCACTCGTTGTCCACCAGCTCGTAGCCGGGGTAGCAATGGCATTCGAAGGCGCCCCGCGTGTTGACGCAGAGCTGCGGGCACAGACTGGGCACCTGGATACAGTCGTCCACGTCCTCACACCGGTGCTGGTCGGCAGCCAGCTGGTACCCCGTCTCGCACATGCACAAGTAGGAGCCCGGCACGCTGGCGTTGGGAATGCAGAAATGCTCGCACAGTTTATGGCACGAGTGCTCCGCAAACGTAGCGCAGGAGCGCCCGTCGGCCTGCAGGTAGGTGTCAGCCGGGCAGAGGCAGCGCGGCGCCCCGGCACTTGCGCTGCACGCGCGCTGGCAGCCGCCGTTCTCCACGCTGCAGTCCCAGGCGCCCGGCGCCTCCCGGCCCCAGCGCGCCTCGGCCTCCCCCCGCGGCGCCGCGCACGCCAGCTGCACCCCGAAGGGCGCGACGGCGGCGGAGCTGCCCGCCGGCAGCGCCTGGAAGTCCGCGCCCCGGGCCCCGAACGGGGTGCTGTAGGTGACCGACACGCCGGCGGCCGCCGCGGCGCGGGCGTCCACGAGCAGGGGCCTGCAGGAGGCCGCGAAGTGGAACTCGCAGAGGAAACCGTCGGCCTCCGCCGCGCACCGCTGCTCCTCCCAGGCGGGCTCGCCGGGCGCCGGGGCCGCGGCGTCCGAGACCGCGACGCACAGGGGAGCGCACGGCGGGCCCGCCGGGCCGACGTGGGGCCGCGCCCACCTGCTGTAGCTGGTGCGGTTGTCGCCGGTGACCCACTGGAAGCCGCGCAAGGGCCCGCCTTGCCCCGGGTCGCTGCAGCCGCGCCGGAGCTGCAGGCCGATCCAGAGGCGGGGGCCGTCGCCGCCGTCGCCGCTCAGTAGCAGGGAAATGACATCCGCCGCCACGGAGGAGCGCACGGTCATCAGGTGGCCCCCCAGCCCCTCGCAGGTCTGGCTGGCGGCGAGAAAGGTCGCGGGGCCTCGGAAGAGCTGGAAGCAGTCGTGCTCCACGCACTGGCTGCTGCGTGGCTGGGGCTGCGCGGGCGTGGGGAGCCCCAGGCCAGCGGGCGCCAGCACGCCGAGGAGCAGGACGCGCAGCATGCTGGCGGGGCGCGCGGCGAGCAGGCGCGGGGGGCGCAGGCGCCGCGCGGGGCGAGAGCCCGGCCTGGGCGGAGGGGCGCGGGGCGCGGGGCGCGGCTGGCGACTGCCTCTCGCGGGGGTCCCGGCGCACACGCGTCCCGCCGCCGCGCGCAGCCCCGGCGAGGCGGCCTCTGACAGCCGGCGGCCCGGGACCGGCTTTATACGTGCGCGCCCTCCCGGCGGGACGTCCGGGGAAGGGAAGGAAGTGCCCGGTGGGAAGGGCTGGGCCGCGTTCTCGGATTACTGGGTTCTCCGGCGCCTTGTGCCCGCCCTCGCGCCCGGGATCGCCTCGCGGGTGAGTAAGCCGGGCCGGGCGCTGGGGTCCCCCGCTGGCCGCCTGCGCCCCGGAGACGGCGCCCGCCCTTCTCTGGGGCCCCCGGGCCGCGGTCCGACCCAACCTCAGGCCCCCTTCCCGGTCTTACAAAGGTACCGTCACCGCCGCTGTCCGGGCAGGCGGGAGAGGAGGGCGGGGGGGGGGGTGCCCGGGACCCGCTGGGCTCGGGGGCGGCGCCGGCGCGGACGAGGATTTCGGGAGGAGCCGCCGAGGGCGTGGACTTCCCTGAGGAAGCAGCCGCGGGGAGGGAACCGGACCCTCGGGGCCCCGGGACACAGGCTGCAGCCGGCGCGAGGAGGGGCGGGAAGAACCGGCGAACCTCGGGTCCCGGAGCGCGGGCCGCCCGCCTCGCCTCCTGCCCCGTGGGAGTCGCAGGACCCGGCCGGGCGCGGGCTCTTGTGGCCCCGCGGGAGCCGCGGCAGCGAGTGCCCGAGCGGGCGCGTTAGTGTGTTTGTGCTTGTGCGCGGCTCCCCTCGGGACGGGCCGTCACGCAGCCCAGACCGGGTCCTCCGGGGGGCCGGCGGGGGTCGAGCCCACCCTCCTCGCCTCCGCGGAGGCTGCGCGGGCCGGAGAGACCGAGCGGTGCCAGGTGCGTCCCGCTGCCCCCGCGCTGCGGCAGGCGGCTCTGCGGCCCGACCGGGGGGGGGGGCACGGGGAGGAGAGGGGATCTGTCACTTTCGCGACCTTTTCCGCTTATTCACTCAGCAAGAATGTGGGGCGTGGGCCCAAAGCACGACATGGACAAGCTTTTTTTTTTTTTTTTTAAGCCCTGTGCCTCTGCTCTGTGCTCGCTCACAACCTGGCGCCAGAGGGCGGCGCTGTTGAACTCTACACAAAGACCTAAAAGTCGGAGACCTCTAAATTTGGGCGGAAAAGAGTGATGGGTGTGGGGAATGTCGGTCGGGACCTCGCAGGGGGCTGGAAACTGGGTTCCCGGAAAGCCCCTCGAGGCTTCTACCCATTCTTAGCTGGGCGTCCGCCTCTTTGGTCCAGCAGAGCCCAGACTTGTGAGAGGGCAGACCAGTGTGGCGTCTACACAAGCGAAAGACAGCACCGGCACACCCCCCCACCCCACCTCATTGTACTGGCGGATAGTGACCCAAGGTGTGGGGTGTGGACACTCAGAAAGCAGAGAGCGAAAGGGAGGAGGGACAGCGGTCCTTCCCTACACTCCCCTACACCCCAGGGTAGAGCCTGAGAGCTGGGGATGGCAGGGCCTCCTGAAAGCTAGGTAGGGAACCCAGCGCAGAGACTGATGTCTAAAGCACACTGGAATGGACGCCTCTGCACCTCCCCGAAGAGGAAGAAAAGACCAGCAGATTTGGAGAGACAGGTTGTCTCCAGGTGCCGGTCTGATACCCCACTGGCTTCCTGTGCTGAGCTGGGGTCTTGACTCACATGCACAGCCTGCCCAAGGAGGCTGGAGCTGGATCCCGGTTGCCTCAGGTGCCCTTGGCCCTAGGAGTGGGGCCTTCACATTGGGGCGGAGCCCTTGGGCATTTGCCATCATCCCACAGGTCGCCCCTGAAAAATCTCAGAAAGTGAGCAATTGCCTGGATTCTTGAGACAAGAGAGGGGACAGAACCAGTTACACCCTTTGCTCAAACTTTACTAAGATTTTCAAGCCTGCCTGCCCTCAAAGGCTTGCTGCACACCAGGCTAGTTCGCTTTTTGCCATGGCTATCTTTAGTGGGGTGTCCTGTTTGAGTCTCCTTGAGCCATTACTTTGATGCCTTTTTGCATATTTTCAACTACCACCCTTCCTCTCTGCACCTCCTGCTTAAAGGGTGGGCCACTGCCTCTGTTTCCATGGGGATGATGCTAGCAGCTCCCTCTCCATGGCTAGCCCCTGGCCCTCCCACCTTCACTGAGTACTCACCAGTCCAGGCCCATTTTGCTGTTTCCTTGGAACAGCCCCCTTGAAGAACAACCCATCATCTCCTAGATACTGAAGCCAAAAACTTATTTTCTGCTTTTATCTTTTCTTGGTGTCTCTATGTTGTTTGCACTCTTGATCCCTGGCTATTTCCGCTCTCTTCCTCCCACAACTTCTGAGACACCGGACCTCCTGCTCCTCCTCTCCTCTACCTGCCAGGGGGGTGGCCCCTCTGCTCCTCTTGCCCCATGAGGGTGGCCAGTCCTCACAGTTCTGCCCATGGCCTTTGCCTCTTTACAACCCCCCCCCCCTTTGTCTAAGTCACTTATTCCCACAGATGCTGCAGGTCCCAGCAAGAGGAGCCCCTGCTGACTGTCAGAGAAAAGCCTCCCTGTGTCTCACCTGCATCCCATGACTCCTGTCTTTTGGTCTACTGGGAAAGTTCTCTTCTTTGCCTCTTCTCCATCTACTGAAATCGCATCCTTCTTTTAAGGCACAGGTGACACGCTCTCCATCACAAATGTTTCTGAATAAGAACTGATTTCTCTGTGAAGTTCATAGGACTGTCAGCAATTTAGCACTTACCACACCTTTCTTGCTTTACAAGTAAGCATGTTCTTTTTAATCATGCTCTTTGTTAGACTTACAATCTAGTTTCCGGGGGTGGAGAATAACTCTTACACATCTTTGTATCCCCATCCAGCCTACAGCATGTTTTGTTTGCAGGCAGTGCTCAATGTTGTGCCCAAGATTGCGAATCCGAGAAACCACCGAGGAGCCGACACCGATGCAGTCACACGAGGGTTTATTTACAAGCTTGGGCTTGGGTCCAAGTGCACCCGACACAGCGGAGCAGGGACTTGGACCCCGAGACTAAGAGGCGTAGCAGCTTTATAGGGGCCAGTGGCCCATGGGATACGCAGAAAGTTGCACAGTCATGTCGGTCCACACGCAGGTGGCCGATAGAATTACACCTTACCCTATAGGATCCACTTGACCTGGCCTATTACTTTGGTCAGAATCCGCGCGCAGTTTTGGCGGGCACAGAGCAGGGTTACATTGTTATGAGCCGATTTCCGATGAGGGTGTGCCCAGCGGCCTGACTAGGGTGGGGCAGCGCCTTAAGCAATAAGCAGGTCGTGTGGGGGTCATAGGGGAGGTGGCGGGTGTAGCCCAAAATGGAGTTAGTCCTACTCTGCTTGTCCAGGGGTAGGGGATTTTTGTTAAATTTCCTGGGTCCCACACTCAAGGAGTTGTTTGAGGACCTCTTGAAAGTGCTCCTTTCTGCCCTGGTTCCAGGATGACTTCCTCCTATTAACCTGCAAACACAAGGATGGGGGGGCCTTAGAGCCTTACGGTTAGGAGTGGGGGCTTTGCAGCCAGCTTGACTGGATCAGAGTTCCAGCTCCATCATTTATAAGTTGTGTCACATCTGGCAAGTAGCTCAGCCTCTCTGTGCCTCAGTTTCCTCAACTGTGTGGTGGGGAATCCTAACAGTCACTGCTAACAAAGTGTTACTATGAGGATTGTGTGAGTTATATATGTAAAGCATTTAGAAGGGCTGAACTGTAGTGAACTCTCAACAGATGTTAGCTAGAAAAGGATATACTCAGGTTTCTAGAATTTGAATTCAGCTGATGATTGTGTTCAACAGTCAGCATGGTTCCTGATCACAGCAGAGACTCACTAAATATCTGCTGGATGAGATTCTGTTCAGCTGAGCATTTTTACCAATAATAACAATAAAAAAAAAAAGCAAGGAAAAAATAAGTTTTTTCCAGTAGGAATAGGGAAGGAATTGAAGACAGCCCTGGAGGCAAGCCCTGCACCCCTGTGCACCTGGAGGGCTCTCATAAAGCCTCAGGCTAACTCCCCATCTGCCCTGGAGGCATCCGTTGTTAATTCCTCATTTTCCAGGTTTGGAAACTGAAGGTCAGGGAGAATAAATGACGTCCCAAGGCCAGGCAGCTAGTCAGTGGCGAAACTAAGAATCTCCAGCTCACGTAGGATGAGAGAATGAGAATATACAGTACATGAAAGCCCTGATTTTGCCAATTACCAGTTGCTAGAGTTTGGCTAAGTTACTTAAATCTCTGATTTTCTCCCCCCAGATTGGAGATACGATATCTAATTTATAGGGTTGTTATGGAAATTAGGAAATTTACATACAGGGACTGTTCTCCTTTCTCGTAACATAGCAGCTCTTCAACAAATACAGCTGTTACTACTGGTGAATGTTGTAAAGAAAGAAACAAAGAGTAGTCCGGATGCAAAAGGGGGCCCCAGGGAAATGTGCTGCCCCAGACATACGTCAGTCAAAGATCTTTTTCAAGTGTGGGAGGCAGCTTTTTTCTTAAAATATTGAAAAGAACTGTCTGATTCCAACACAAGCACTTGTTGAAAAGCCACCTATCAGAATGCATGATTCCAGGTGCTAAGGACATTGAGATAGTGAAGAAAAATGATTGACTACTAATTGTTGTTGGTGAAAAAAGTTCCAGGCCCCTTGGATGGAAATTGCTGTTGGAAGCATGTGAGAATGGGGGGATGACACTGTTCAATATGATGGGCACTATTCACTTATGATCATTTAAACTTAAACTCATTAAAATTAAAGTTTAAAATTCATTTCCTTAGTCTCACTAGCCACATGTCAAGTGCACAATGGTCTAATGTCCACCAGATTGGACAGTACGAAGAGAGAACATTTGATCATTAGCAAAATTTCTATTAGATGGTGCTGGTCTACACAGATAACGTCACCTCAAGGAAGCCATTGGTGGGGGCACATGAGTGGCCCCTTCTTAGATTCAAAGGGTAGTGTTTCACAGCAACTGTTTCCAAGGTAATGGTTTTCAAAACCACAGTCAGAATCTAGAAGGGAAAGGAAATATTAAGACGAGTGTTCTCTTCATTATTAGTACTTGACTAATAAATACATCAATATTATTTTTAACCTTGGTTTTAATTATAATCATTTCGATATTAGGAAATTATTTATATTTATAAAGGTAAATTTATAAGCCACAACAATTCTAAAATGCAGACATAAAAATTAAGTGTCTGTGGCTATTCAGCAATATATTAATCTAAGCATGGAAAATAAATGCCTGATAAGCAAATGTTTTTCAACAAACAGCACTATGGCACTATGGCAGAGCAAATATTCTACTAAATTTTGGCTCTCATGCAGGCTTTATTTCAGAAGCAAGGAAAAAAAAAATGATAGTCCTTTATTGGCTCATTGTTTTATAAAAGAAAATATGTTACATCTACAAAAAACCCATAGCTGATATTATACTTATGGGTGAAAGACTGGAAGCCTTTCCCCTAAGATCAGAAGTAAGACAAAGATATCCCCTCTTGCCACTGCTATTCAAGTGTTCTGGAGATTCTCACTAGAACAGTTAAGCTTGGAAATGAAATGAAAGACATCCAGATTAGAAAAAAAAAAAAGAAAGAAATGAAATTATCTGTATTCATTAATGACATTATCTTGTCTGTACATGGAAAATCCTAAGGGGGGCAGCCCTGGTGGCCCAGCGGTTTAGTGCCACCTTCAGCCCGGGGTGTGATCCTAGAGACACGGGATTGAGTTCCACGTCAGGCTCCTTGCATGGAGCCTGCTTCTCCCTCTGCCTGTGTCTCTGCCTCTCTCTCTCTCTCTCTGTGTCTGTCAGGAATAAATAAATAAAATATTTAACAAAAAAAAAAAAAAAAAGAAAATCCTAAGGAAAATATTTAAAAACTCTAAGAACTAATAAATTTGTTTAGCAATTGCAGGATACAACATCAATATACAAAAATCAATTGTATTCTCAAACAGTAACAATGCACAAACTGAAAATGAAGTCAAGAAGGCAATTCTATTTACAATAGTATCAAAAAGAATAAAAAAATACTTAGGGAATAAATTTAAAAAGAGAAGTATAAAATGTATACAGTTGACCCTAGCTAGAACAATGCAAGGTCAAGGGGTGCTACATCTTGATTCCCCCCACCCCCACACCACCCCCCCACCCCCGCAGTCAAAAATTTGCATATAGCTTTTGACTGCCCAAAGCTTTACTGCTAATGGCCTACTGTCAACTATAAGTCTTACCAATAACATAAATAGTCATTAGCACATATTTTGTATGTTACCTGTATTATATGCTGAATTCTTACAATAAAGTAAGCTGGAGAAAAAAAGTTATTAAGAAAATCATAAGGAAAATACATTTACAGTCCTATACTGTATTTATCACAAACACACACACAAAATCCTCATATAGGTGGGCCTGTGTAGTTCAAACCTTGATTGTTTCAGGGGTCTGTTGTACTCTAGGAACTACAAAGCAATGTTGAAAAAAACTATTTAGACCTAAATAAATGAAAAGCCATCCTATATTTATGGATCAGAAGACTTAACATGGTTTAAGACAGATGTCAATGCTCCCAAAAGGGATCTACAATTCAGTGCAATCCCTATAAAAACCTCTGCCAATTTCTTTGCAGAGATTTTCACGCTGATCTTAAAATTCACTTAGAAATTCAAGGGATTCTAAATAGCTCAAACAATCTTGGAAAGAGAAACAAAACAGAAGGACTCACTTCCTGACTTCAAAATTTACTACAAAACTACAATGGATACACATAAAATGAAGAGTCCAAAAAGAACCCTCATATTTATGATCAGTTCATTTCCACTGAGTACCAACAAAATTACATGGGAGAAAGAACAGTCTCTTTATTAACAAATGGTTAATACAGATCTCCATATTAACAAATGGTGATGGGATAACTGGATATCCGCATGAGATACGGTCAGACCCCTACTTCACGTCATATACAAAAATTAACTCAAAGTTGATAAAAGATCTAAATGTAAGAACTAAAACTAGAGAAGTCTTAGTAGAAAACAGGTGTAAATCGTCATGGCCTTAGATTAGTGAATGATTCTTAAATATAACACTAAAAGCACAAGCAACAAAAGAAAATAAATTGCATATTATCAAAATTAAAAATGTTTGTGCTTCAAAGTGAAAAGACACCAAATGGGAGAATGGGAAAAATATTTGCATGATAAAGGACTCATCTCCAGAACATATAAAGAACTACTATGAGTCAACACTAAAAAGGAAACTAACTCAATTAAAATATAGGCAAAGACCTGAATGACCATTAATGGCCAATAAGTACATGAAAACATGCTCAACACCATTAGCCATCAGGGAAATGCAAATCAGAACCACAGTGAGATGCCATTTCACTGCCACTGGAGCAGCTAGAATCAAAAAGACAGGATATAACAAATGTTGACAAGGATGTAGAAAAATTGGGATCCTCATACCTGCTGGGGGAAATGTAGAGTGGTACAGCCACTTTGGAAAGCAACTTGGTAGTTCCGCAAAATATTAAACGTACAGTTACCATATGATCTAATAATCCTACTCCTAGGTATCAACCAAAGAAGAAATAGAACATGTCCACACAAAATCCAGTACACAAATGTTCGTAAGAGCATTATCCATTAGTTAAATGGTAGAAAGAACCCAGATGTCCCATCAGCTGGTGAATGAATGAATAAAATGCAGACTATCCATAGCATGGAATGTTATTCAGCAACAGAAAGACATGCCATACTGATTCATGCCAGCACATAGGCAAATCTTGAAAACATTACGCTATGTGAAAGGAGCTCATCACAAAAGGCCACATACTGTGTGATTCCATTTCCAGGAAATGTGCAGAATTGACAAATCTAGAGACACCAAAAGTAGATAACTGGTTGCCTAGAGATTGGGAGTGGGTGGGTGGGAAATTGGGGTATGCTAATGGGTATAGGTCTCTTTTGGGGTGATGAAAGTGTTCTAAAATTGATTTGGTGATAGTTGAACAACTCAGTAAATATACTAAAAGCCTTTGTACACTTTAAGTAAGTGAATCCTGTGTCATGTGGATTACACCATCAATCAAGGTATTAAGAAAATAAGAAATTATGCCACACCGCCATTTCATCAAGCATGGGAGCACCCAATGCACCTCTGAGCCTTTTCCCATCACCAAAGCTTTTATCATTTGAGGCGACAGATGGTACCAATAACTGCCAAGATTTTAAACAAAGCTGTGCCTCTATCATCTTGATGCATCTCCCCATAAGCCAAATGCAGCTCACAGGTAACTGGTGATCTGCTTAGAGTTGGTGGTCCAGTGTGGCCCACATTGGGACTAGAGAGGATTTTATGTTGTGGATCCCTGGGTCATCACATTGGTCTTCTCACTCAAGTGTCCGGATGTGCCCCCTCCTCTCAAGAAGTATTTTTTAAGCAAAGAGGAAAATAGCAAGACATACCAGAGGCCGGGCATGCTGGACAATATCCCCTTCGACAACATTGATCTGGTTGTGTGTCGTTATCTCTACTCTGGTCACAGATGGCGAGTAAAAGGTGAGTGGGCCTCTGTGCTATGGATCATCCTGCAGTTTAGCATTGAAGTCTGTGGACCCCTTCTCAGGATAACATTTTACATAAATGCATGTGATAAAATACACAGAATTATGAAGGGTACCAATCATTTTGAAATATAGTCAGAAGAATATCAAAAAGAAGCAATATGTGATATCAAATATAAATATTTCTTTATAGGTATTTAAAAATCACAAGACCTGGTGGTGTGTCACTTAAATACCATAATCTCAAAGTGATGATCCATGCAAACAAGCTGTTGAGAGATCTGTAATAACCACAGTGTGGTGTGAAGTATCTGTGATTTCAGTGCTGATATTTCTTTTTCAATAATGGTAGGATATGCTAAGTTCCAGGTAGAGATTAGTGAAAATAAGGATGTAATTTTTTTCCCTTTAAGTTCATGGAACCCCTGAATTAAAAACTGAATTTGGTTAATAATATACCACCTATTTTTTTGAAGTTTCATGTATTCAGAATGTATTTTGTGTCACTCTTAGCTCACTATTTTTGAAGCATTTAGTATAAGTGTCATCATTAAAAGAATACAGAGCTATCTCCATTAGTCAGATAAAAGCCTCTAGAACAATGTTTGGTCAAGGTGTATTTATGCTATTTTAGACTCTCCCTTTATTTTTTACATAGTATCTATTCATAGCAGATTTTGCTTTTATTGAAAACACAATACATAGTTGAAAGGAATGCACTGTCCTTGAAGACACTCCTCATGGGAGAGCTAAGAAATCCAAAAGCATTATTTGAAAAACGTCAAATATGCTTCGACGTCTGGCAAACATTTCCTGTGGGATAAGATCTTGTCTCAACTGCATTCAGGATGAGGGCTTAAAAGTGAAATATGTGTAGAGAACATACCTTACTTAGGAAAATCAAAAAAAGAGGACATATTTTCATTAATGCTATGTGACAAAATTGTATTTTAATATGTACTTTAGATGTATCCCATGTAAGAAATCCAGCAACAAAAACACTTATCTGTCATAAAACTAACTGTATGTAATCTTTTCTGAGAATTAGAAACCTGAATATTTTGTTAGCCTACAAAGTATAGCTAATGAATTTTAATTCATACATCCAATGAATAGAAAGCTGTGGAAATAGATGATCTATGTGATTTAGAAAAACAAATAAATATCATTTAATATATAGCTTATATATGTGTATATTAATAAAATTATCTGTTGAAGCATAACAAATGATTTTCACTTTCCTCTATATTTTCTACAGCAAACATGTATTTCATAACTAAGGAGTTCCGATTCTTCATAAAGAAAGTAAAATTATTTTTTTGGCAATTGAAAGCTAGTGACTTTCAAAGTAATTTGGTTAATAACGTACCACCTATTTTTTTGAAGTTTCATGTAAAATAGAATGTATTTTGAGTCACTGTTAGCTCACTGCTTTTGAAGCATTTAATGAAAGTGTCTTCATCAGCATCATGGGAGAACCATCCTTGTGGACTTAAGAAGAACCTGGGTTTCTGCACCCCAGACCTCAGTGCACATGCTTCCCCAGACACATTTCACAAGTAAACAGATTGTATCACGGGGATTCAACAAGACCACGTGGTAGGGCCCTGTCCCAACTCAACTGCAATATAATTGCCAACTTTGTATTTATTTGCCACATCTTGAGGCTTTTGGTTTGAATTGTGGAAGGTGAGACGATCAGAGCACCAGGTTAGACCCAGGTATGGGAGGAATTTTGTGGATGCAGGAGGAGGGCAACCTTTCTCTGTAGAAGGCCAGGTAGTAAATGCTTCAGGTTTCTCTGGCCCTTTGGTCTCTATTATATACACAACACCGTGGTTGTTGCATGAGTGAGCCTGGGGGTATCCAGCACAATCTGCTATCTTCCCCAAGTAACTAATCTTCCCCAAGTTCAGTGATGTGAACAATCAATATTTGAACCACCCCTCCCCCATGATCTAGTCAAGTCGTTATTGAATAATATAGACCTGAGTTCTTGCACGGACTCACAGATGCTGGTGCAGGTAAATGGCTTATTTCCAATAACATCTGGTCAGTCAGGGTTTCAGACTAGCTACTACAGAGCTTCAGTGGCTGCAGTCCTGCAGGGTGGTTTGACAACTTTGGGTGATTTGGCTTCATCTTGAACTTGAGAAGGCAAGCCCTCTGGGAGTGAAGGAGTTGTAGAGAACAGCTGTAAGGAGGGAGTTTACTCTGGGGTCAGGGTTGCCAACATTTGAGACCATCACTCAGAAATTCCACTTCTACCCACAGGCCTATGGGTGCTTGAGGCTTCATCAACCTTATAGGAGAGGGGAAAAGAAGTGGCTCCCCACTGAGGAAACTTCATATCCCACTCACCTGCATCTAGAGCTAGCCCACCCATGGAGAGATAGGGGAGCATTCAGTCCACACCCAAATCATTGGGAATACTTTCCAGACTGGGAATCATTCTGGAAGGGACTTTTGGGACATTTAGCTTCCCAGAGTCCTTTAAAGGGCTCTCCAGGAAAGGGGAATCACGGGATCCCTACTTGTCTCATTCCACAGGCAGTAGAGAAGAATGCTTTTCCTTGGAACTGCTTGTCACTTTTATGATCACTTCTGGTGACCAGCTGGCCACTGAAGAATCTCAGAGCCAACAGATGTAAGGGAGAAATCTGGCAGCGTCATTCACGGTGCAAATTTAAAACTCCAGCTGGTTCTATGGCAAGCAGATAAAAGCACACAGCTGAAAATAAAGTAAATTCAGAACTTGAAATACGCCATAGACACTCTGTAACTCTCTATTTTCCCACAGCGTGTGGGCTTTTACTCTTTTTCCTGTGGTCTTGAGCTTGGACATCATTTTCGTATTTTGCTTTGCAATCTCAAAGTAGTTTTTTTTGTTAGGAATTAAGCAATCTCTGAATCTAAGGAAAATAATGATTGAAAAAATGTATTTGACTTCCTAGTTCTCAAAAAGTGTTTGCTGCCATTTCCACTTACGGCCTTACAGCCTTCCAAGCAATTGGGAACCTCATTCAAATGAGTTAGCCCCCAGGCTCAGCAGAATTGACAAAGGTGTGGACACCATACCCCGAAATATTTGGGCATTTCGGCCTCTAGCAGAGTGGGAGGCAGCTAGGGTTGGAGACAGGGTGGCACTGCTGTGATGCAGGCTGAGGAAGAGGGGGGAATCTGCCTACTAAGGCAGTCCTGCAGCCCTGTCCCTCAACTACACCCCCAGATCAGCCTTCTCACCTAGAAGCCTGTTGGAATACAGCATCTCTGGCTCTGCCGAAAGCCTTCCGAATCAGAATCTGCCTGACAAGATCCTGGGATGATTTTGGTACACATTAAGTCCCGAAGCATTGTTGTGCCCTGGGAGGAGCCAGCCTAGCAACTGAATGGCCTCTGAGATGAGAGGTTCCTTCCCCTGCCCTCCATTAGAATTTCAGTGGTCCTCCTTCGATGTGTGGAAAGGCAAGCCCAGGACCATTAGCATCAGTAGTGTTCTCTCTGTCAATATCATTCATCATCTTGCAACTTTTCAGAAAAGCAGATTCTGGGCTCAGCCCATGCCTTCTGAAACAGAAACTCCAGAGATTTGAGCATGGATCCCTGGGATTGTAATGCACATGCATGAGAACTACTGGCTCACAATTTGTGAGGCATGAATGAAGTGGCCTCCGAGGCTCTGATCATATCCTCACCATCTCCTCTCCTGGGCTTTCTACTCTGGGTCCTGGCTCTGCCAACATTTCCATGGAACCTGGAAACACAGTTCTTGGCTCCAGGGGCATAGTTACCTCAAGTCTTGTTCCAACGAAGTAGTAAGAATATACCTGTAGTCAAGCAAGTCAGCATTCATAGAATTTTGCCACAAACACAGAAGGTACAGCAGGCATCATAGTTATGAAGTTGACAGTCATGCATTGGGATAAAAACAGAAAGAATGAAGGAATCCAAGATGCTAAAAGCATTAAGGAGCATAGCTTCGTCCATGGACTATCAACTGTGGACTTCTTGTTGGGGAAATAAATCAATCCTCTTTTGGTTCCATTGTTATAATTGGATTTCTGTTACATGCAGCCAGTCACATGCCTAGTAGATGTCTCTTGAATAAGTGTAAATATAGCTTCCTGGATTTCCATTTACTGATTGAATTTCTGTAAGCTTCGAGGCCTGCTCTCTATTTTTAGTCAAATATCATCATTTAATAGTATCTTCTATATGTTTATTAGGTTATATCCCTTAAACCAGAGTTCAATAAAAAGGACAGATAGTCAATATTTTAGGTTTTGCAGACCATTTGGTCTCCACCATCATAGAATGAATGAAAGTTCTGTGTCCCTGTAAAACTATTTGTGGACTTTGAATTTTTTTACAGTGTTCTCATGCCATTAAATGTTTCTCTTCTTTTGATTTTTTCCTAACTACAAAAATACATTAAAAAAAAAAACATTTTTAGCTCATGGGCCTTACAAAAACAGGCAGTGAGACAGACTGGGCCTGCAGGTCATGGTTTGCTGATCCCTGCCTTAAACACATTACAGAAGAAAAATCCCAAATGATGCAGATCTTGCTTATAAGAGTTTTCCCTAATTCAAAGAAGATATGCAGACAAAAAGGTAAAAACCCAACAATGAAAGTAACACTTTAGTAAGAGGGGGGCCCCCAGCTGTAATCTTTACCCTATTCTGGATGCATTTATCACTGTTGCACCAATCTGGAGGGTGGAAGAGAGGCCACCGAGTAAGAAGGAAGAGGGAGAAAGGAGAAACATGAGTGTTTAAGAAGGTAGAGGAAGGAAGGACGAACTGAAATGACCAGAGGCTCTGAATTCAAAGAGAGAGAAATACTGTTCCGTTCTTTCAGTCAAGGCCACAAAGCTTCCCGTGGCTCCCAGATGGAATCACAAATCTTGAGCTGGCCTTGCCAAGACTGATCCGCATCGGGCACTTGGGATCCTCCATCATGTGGTTTCCAGTAAGCTGTGAGCCTATCTATGCTTGACATCCTCTGTATTCTGAACTCACCACATCCAAGACAGGAGCAAGCCTTCTTTACCTTTGGTTACTTAACTAGATGTAGGTTCTGCTGCACAGATGCTTCCGTACCATGAATTAGTTCATACGAAGTGGGCGAATGGGAGCCAAAGACACTGTCCTGCATACATGTACTAGTTCAGACACTAATTTTCATGCACTTTTATTAATCACTCTGTCACTACTACATTCTAGAACAAGAGCTATATTTTTAAAAAATTGGAAATATCTCTAATTTGTAGTGAGTAGGTTAATATGTGAGAAAGTATGCTGGTTTCCTATTATTGCTGAAGCCAACTACCACAGATTTGTGGTTTAAAACAACACGCATTTATTTTCTTAATGGTTCTGGAGGTGAAAAGTTCAAAGTCAAGGTGTTGGTAGGGCTGTGTTCCTTCTAGAGAATCCAGGGGAGGACTTTCTAGGTTTTGGAGGTTGCCTGCATTTCCTGTCCCATGGTCCACTTCATTTTCAAAGCCAACAGTGTAGCACCTGCCAGTCTCTCTCACTCTCTGACTCCTATTTTGGTTGTTATATCTCTTTCTGTCTTTCTCCTCCATTCTTTTTAAGGAACTTGTGATTACATTGGGCCCATGGGACTGAAGCTGTAGATTCAAAGATGATAAAAGGTTAATAATAAAACCATGACAAAAAATCACTCTGCACAAATGACACAATTGCCCTAACATTTCTGATCTAAGTCACAGGTCAAATATGTCAAATATAGCACTTGGATTGTATTCTATGAAACCTTCAGGGGCTTATAAATGACATGAGTTAAAAGCACCATCCATCTTTTCCTGACCTAAACTTTGTTTCTTCTTAAAAATGCCATTAAAAAAAAAAAAACTCCATTTCTTTTTAAATTTTATTTTATTTAAATTCAATTTGTCAACATATAGTATAACACCCAGAGTTTCATTCAATTTCCTACATTTCATACTTAAAACTACAAGATTGTCTGCTGATTCCTGTGGTGAATGAATGACATGGATGATGTTATAAATCCTCAAAGAAGATTCTTGGCCAATTGTAATTGCAGCGCCTCACTCGCCACAGCAGAGCATTGGAAATCCACATCTACACATCTTTTCTTTGTCATGTGAATCAGACTTGCCTAGATTTTGCAGCAAAAACTATAAGAACTCCAACTTTGTGTCTCTTGAGCCTTGGTAAGGGCCACCAAACCAGTCTAAATGGTTCACTTTATTTATAATGCCGTATTCCTTTTTTTCCCTAATTTAGTGATGAGCAGGAGATTTTAAAGTAGGAGAAGAAAAACAAATGGAAATAAAAAGATGTGTGAGCTGTTTTCTTCCCAGATTTGGTTTGTCCTAGCTCCTCCAGAAGCCAAAGCTAGATTCAAGAACTAAAGCTTAGATGTCCACTCTCTGAAACACATCACCATGGGTGGTCTGACCCCACACAGTTGTCTGTGGCCCCCACAGTGACCAGGACATTCTTTATTGCTCACTTTCAATTCCCCTCCCCCAGCAATTAATTTTACTTATAAGACAGTCACCTTTCCTAGCCAAACTGTTGAAAGATAGAAACATCATCTTCCAAGAAAGTACAAATCTTAGACCCATAAAAACCTGAGACAGAAAAGGTAAGAGGCTTTGTCAGTTTCTCCTCTAGTTTCAGAGTGGGCACATGCAGTGCTGTTGAACTTGAGCAATGTTTATGGCAAAAAGAAGGGGTCAGAACACCAGTCCTTCATTTATGGAGAGATTTTATTTGCAATCTAATGGGCAGAAAGAAAATTTCTGTTAACAGAAATGTCACCCAGCAGGGTGCCTGGTAATAAAAATGTCACCATCAACTATGTTATTGTAAGAAAATGTGTTTTCTATATTTTGCCACTCCCATTTTTATATCCCTTTAAAAGGAGGTGCAGTATAGCCTTATGCACAAGGGTGGGTTTGCCTGAGAGATGTGCGGGAGGCTTCATTGAGACAGTATTATGAAATGCAGCTTCAAACTAGAAACAACCCAAGAGTTCATCAATTAAATGGATACTCAAATTGTGGTATGCCTATTCAATAGAATTTATTCAGCAGTTAGGGGGCATAAACACACAGTAGCAGGAATGGGTCTCAGAAGCATTGCCTGAAAACAGATTTACACAAGAGAGTAGGTTCTGATTCCATTTTCACAAAATTTTTTAAAACTAATCCATAGAGGGGGAAAAATCAGAGTAGCAGTTGGCTCTAGTGAGAGCCTGGGGTTGGGAGAGTGGTCATAATTGGCCAATAAGGGGGTGATGAAACTTTCTGGGGTCATGTTCCTTACTTTGATAAGGGTATGAGTTACAAGGTCTCTGCATTTGTCAAAACTCGTGGAATGGTACACCTAAACTTTATACATTTAATAACATGTAAATTTTACCTCAAAAGAAAAACTCAACCATAAACTATTATTGGACTCTAGTTAATGGCATGTACCAGAGTGTTTAGGAGGAAGTATACTGATGTCCGCAACTAACTTTGAAATGCACCCCAAATAAGATGCATCAATGGGTGGATAGATGGGTAATCATGTGATAAAACAACTAGAGTACAGTATTAGTGGTGGAATCTAGGTGGATGTAGAGATGCTTGTTGCATGTTTGAGCATTTTCTTTTCTTTTTTAAAGATTTTATTTATTTATCTTTATTTGTCTTCAGGATCAGGCCCTGGACCAAATGCAGTGCTAAACTGCTGAGCCACCCGGGCTGCCCTCTTTTTTGTTTTTTAAAGATTTTATTTATTTATTCATTAGAGACACAGAGAGAAAGGCAGAGACATCGGCAGAGAGAGAAGCAGGCTCCATGCAGGGAGCCCAATATGGGACTTGATCCCCGGACCCAGTATCACGCCATGAGCGAAAGGCACACGCTCAACTGCTGAGCCATATTGGTGCCCCTTTTTGAGCATTTTCTTAACAAAATATCAGAAAAATGGCATTGCTAGGGGAGTATGCCCTCTGTCCACTAGACATTTTTCACTGACTTGTGGGAGACTCACCTTGATCCATTAAAGATGAATGACAATCTTGCTTTGCAATCAGCATTTGCCGTAGGCACTGCTGTGTGAATGTCCATCCATGCAACACTTGCAATAGCAACAACAGGAGGTTTTCTGTGACTTCATCCTTGTCCAAATGGGGAATAGTTAAAGGACAGCCAAGGGAAGAGCTTTGTGAGGGCCAAGGTCCATCTGTCCATCAGGCTGACACCCAACACCATCATCTCTGAGGAGTGCACCAGTTCTGGGGTTCCTTCTAATTGGTTCCCATGTGCTTTTCCATGGCAGTTTCTCTCTTCTCCTTCATGAGCCCTCCTTCCAGTTAATCAGTGCCTTCACTATTTTTTTTAGCATTCCTGAGTGCTACCCGGAAAGTTTCCCCTCTCACCTTCTGCCTCTGCATCCCAACCCTTCCTGCCCTGGGCAGCTGTGTCAGCTGTTCCTCATTGCAACTCTCTTCCATCTCACATTTTGCATGTCTGTGCCTTTCTTACTCCTTCTCAGCACCATACCCACACCACCGACCCCTCCCACCTCTTCATTTCCACCACCCCATCCCTTCCCTTTATCTCATCCATCACCCGTATTTATTTTATTCCTCACTTAATGTTTGTAGGGATATATATATATATATATATACATGTATACACACATGTGCATGCACATACACACAGGTGGTACTCATATATTTATTTTGTTTACTTCTCTTCCCTCTATCTGTTCCATGGAGTAGTCATCATGTCTATGTTGTTTACTTTTGGTTAGATGTAGAGCACATGACCAGCACATTTTAGGCTCATGATAAATAGCACTTGTCTGTTCTTCTCAGCCTGTCCTGGCTTTTACCTTTTGAAATACTTGAGCTTAAAAGCCTAGCTCAGGGATCCCTGGGTGGCGCAGCGGTTTAGCGCCTGCCTTTGGCCCAGGGCGTGATCCTGGAGTCCCGGGATCGAATCCCACGTCGGGCCCCCGGTGTATGGAGCCTGCTTCTCCCTCTGCCTATGTCTCTGCCTCTCTCTTTCTCTCTCTCTCTCTCTCTCTGTGTGTGACTATAAAAAAAAAAAAGCCTAGCTCAATCTCCAACATTAAAAAATAATAATTCTATTATTTGTGTTGTTCTTCTTGGCACATCTGCTTCTCAACTGATTTGTAAGCTCTCTGAAGGCTACAACCCAATTTTATATCCCTGTTACAATATTTTATACACAGTAGGAAATAGTAAACATCTATGGTGTGATTATTTTCTGTCTAGGAGAAGATTCAAATTTTCTTTTTCTTTGGTTAGTGAAGTATAGCTGACACACAAAACTACATTAGTTTTGGGCGTATAACATAGTGATTTGACAATTCTATGTGTTATGCTATGTTTACCACAAGTGTAGCTCCCATCTGTCACCATACTACATTATTACAATGCCATTGACTATATTACCTGTGCTGTACCTTTCACCCCTGTGATTTTCATTCCATAGCTGGAAGTTTGTATTTCCCACTCCCCTTCACCTATTTTGTCCATCCCCCCCAAGACCCTCCCCTCTGGCAGCCATCACATAGTTCTCTGTATTTATGAGTCTGTGTCTGCTTTTTGTTTGTTTACTTCTTTGTTTTGTTTTTCAGATTTCCCATATGAGTCAAATCATATGGTATTTGTCTTTCTCTGTCAGACTTACTTCATTTAGCATAATACCCTCTAGGTCTATCCATGTTTCTGGAAATGGAAAGATCTCATTGTTTCTTATGGCTGAATAAAATTCCATTGTATGTATATATCACATCTTCTTTATCTATTCATCTATCAGTGGACACTTGAGTTGCTTCCATATCTTGACTGTTATAAACAATGCAGCAATATACATAGGGGTGCATATATCTTTTCGAATTAGTATCTTCATTCTTTTTGGGTAAATATCAAGTAGTAGAATTATTGGATCATATCTAATTCTATTCTAAATTTTTAGAAGAAGCTCCCACAGTGGCTGCACCAGTTTGCACTCCCACCAACAGTACATGATGGTTTAGCTTGAGGCTGTTTTTAATAGTCAATGCCTCATACCACTGCAAAACCTTCTCTGATATTTTTCAGAAATGAAATACATGATGGTCTTAGTAACCTTCAGAATATGGTGTCTACAGGGGCCACAAACATACAGGAAAGACTTTAAAATCTAGAGCTCTAAGGATTTCTGCTTTACTGAATTCTTAGAATATTCCTTGGTCCTCTCACGGCTGTCCCCCAGCAGTCCTTCACTTTGTTGCCGACAAATGAGCAGATGGAAAAAGCAAAACCTGGAGGTGAGCTGCCTGGGGTCTTTACCATGGACAGGTGCAGGGCCAGAGCCAGGCCTGACTTCCTAGCACTGACTCTTAGAGCATGGTACTTGCCCTCTCTGAGCCACAGGTTCCTCTATGGTACAGGGAGGATGAAAACTCAGTGATGTATCTCAGAACCTGTCTGGGAGAAGATGTTTAATGGTTTTCTCAGCTACATTGTACATGTTTATAAATTGCTTACCCTTCTATCTTTTGGTATCCACTTAGCAATTGTGCAAGCCCTCCCAGGGATGAGAAGGGTTGCTGAGGCCGTGGATACTAACAGATATTGGGAGAGTCTCATGGGGATCCAGATGGCAGAGGAAGATGGTGCCAGCAGTGCCCAAACTGAACAATAGGATGAGCAAGGAAGAGGCAGCACGGGAAGTCCCATTCAACCAGAGAAGGACCAGTTAGCCTATTGAGCTCTTGACAGCTGCCTTGGATATGAGATTCCATTTCACTTAGCAACTGGCATAAATTTAAAGAGTCATTGATTGATATGTATCAATCTATAAGACTTACTTTGCAGCCAGTGTCCTGAGATGCACATATGTACACACACACATGCACATGTACACAAACACCCCATGCACCCATCTATCCTTACCTCACCCAGCCCCTTTCCACACATCCTTGCATCTACCCCTCTGTCCTAAACTAGCTTTTAACAGATTTTACTCAGAATAAAATAAACTCTTAAAAAGTCAAACTTTCTCTGCTTTTCTTCTTCTTCTTCTTCTTCTTCTTCTTCTTCTTCTTCTTCTTCTTCTTCCTCCTCCTCTTCTTCTTCTTCTTTTTTTTTTTTTTTTGATCTGGAGTGAACAAAGATCATCTTTTTGAATGATACAATTTACACTGTATCTTCCTAGTAAAATAAAGAGAACCTGTCTCCTTGTGCCATTCTTTCATCAACATTTAGGGAGTGACATGGTTTTAATAAGAGCAAGGTTCTGAGGAGTCAAATGGGCTTCAGTTTAAATCTTCTGATGCTCATGACATTGGACAAAATGCTTAAATGCCATCAAGCTTTAATTTCTCCACCTGTAAATCAGACATAATTCATAGCGCCCAGTGCGTAATGAAATAAGACATTTAGCACACAGGATGAGCCCAAGCAATCATTACTACTCTTCGCTCTGTTTTCATGATAGCTATGACCTCTGAGTTTCAGTTTCTTTTCTCTGTCAAAGTGAGGATAAAAGCCACATCCTAGGGTTAGATGACACAATCTGGATGACACAGTCAGGGTTATGCTGAATCCCTGGATCTGGTTCATGGACACCCAGGATGGGCAGTGGAACCAGGAAGACATAGGGAAGTGTCGAGAAAAATCGATGTTGCCGTTTATGCTGTTGTCAGCAACTATACTGCTATTAACATTGCTGCCCAGATCTTGCTGGCCTGGGAATTGTGAAGATCCACAGCCCTAAAAACTTAAAGCTTATGAGGACATATGATCATCTTCAAGAATCTACACATCAAGGCTATACAATACCTGTGACTCAGTCTTCAGTTTTAATTTTAAATTGCTGTGTCAAACCTCATTTATTTGGATGAGATATAGGAACATGTGTTTGTCTTGTTGGGAGAGAAAAGAAAGTGAGTCTGAAGATGTGAAAAGTCTGAACTAGAGGATATTTTACATGGTATTGTGGCAGACCCTCTGTGGCCACCCTCCTTCCCAATCCACAAGACCTACTTTGTAATCCTCCTTCCAGTGCTTGGACTAGAGATGGTCATGTCATCCAATTCTAGCCAACTGAATATAAAAACACTGCTTGGTGAGCAACCTGGAGGGTCCCTTCATAAATGACACACATGGAGGGTCCTTCAAAAATGACAAGCATAGGGTCTGGTTCTGGTAAAAAAACAAAAGTAATAACTCTGGGCAAAATATGAAAAGCAGCCATTTGAAGGCACTGGGGAGTGACCAAAATCAGGCAGAAACCGCAGAGACTTAACTCTTTAAAAAAGGAAATTATTTTGGTGAGATTTATGTTTATTCATGTTTTTTTATTTTTTATTTATTTTTTATTTTTTTTTATTTTTTTTTATTGGTGTTCAATTTACTAACATACAGAATAACACCCAGTGCCCGTCACCCATTCACTCCCACCCCCCGCCCTCCCTCCCCTTCTACCACCCCTAGTTCGTTTCCCAGAGTTAGCAGTCTTTACGTTCTGTCTCCCTTTCTGATATTTCCCACACATTTCTTCCCCCTTCCCTTATATTCCCTTTCACTATTATTTATATTCCCCAAATGAATGAGAACATATAATGTTTGTCCTTCTCCGACTGGCTTACTTCACTCAGCATAATACCCTCCAGTTCCATCCACGTTGAAGCAAATGGTGGGTATTTGTCATTTCTAATAGCTGAGTAATATTCCATTGTATACATAGACCACATCTTCTTTATCCATTGATCTTTCGTTGGACACCGAGGCTCCTTCCACAGTTTGGCTATCGTGGCCATTGCTGCTAGAAACATCGGGGTGCAGGTGTCCCGGCGTTTCACTGCATCTGTATCTTTGGGGTAAATCCCCAGCAGTGCAATTGCTGGGTCGTAGGGCAGGTCTATTTTTAACTGTTTGAGGAACCTCCACACAGTTTTCCAGAGTGGCTGCACCAGTTCACATTCCCACCAACAGTGTAAGAGGGTTCCCTTTTCTCCACATCCTCTCCAACATTTGTTGTTTCCTGCCTTGTTAATTTTCCCCATTCTCACTGGTGTGAGGTGGTATCTCATTGTGGTTTTGATTTGTATTTCCCTGATGGCAAGTGATGCGGAGCATTTTCTCATGTGCGTGTTGGCCATGTCTATGTCTTCCTCTGTGAGATTTCTGTTCATGTCTTTTGCCCATTTCATGATTGGATTGTTTGTTTCTTTGGTGTTGAGTTTAATAAGTTCTTTATAGATCTTGGAAACTAGCCCTTTATCTGATATGTCATTTGCAAATATCTTCTCCCATTCTGTAGGTTGTCTTTGAGTTTTGTTGACTGTATCCTTTGCTGTGCAGAAGCTTCTTATCTTGATGAAGTCCCAATAGTTCATTTTTGCTTTTGTTTCTTTTGCCTTCGTGGGTGTATCTTGCAAGAAGTTACTATGGCCGAGTTCAAAAAGGGTGTTGCCTGTGTTCTTCTCTAGGATTTTGATGGAATCTTGTCTCACATTTAGATCTTTCATCCATTTTGAGTTTATCTTTGTGTATGGTGAAAGAGAGTGGTCTAGTTTCATTCTTCTGCATGTGGATGTCCAATTTTCCCAGCACCATTTATTGAAGAGACTGTCTTTCTTCCAATGGATAGTCTTTCCTCCTTTATCGAATATTAGTTGCCCATAAAGTTCAGGGTCCACTTCTGGATTCTCTATTCTGTTCCACTGATCTATGTGTCTGTTTTTGTGCCAGTACCACACTGTCTTGATGACCACAGCTTTGTAGTACAACCTGAAATCTGGCATTGTGATGCCCCCAGATATTGTTTTCTTTTTTAAAATTCCCCTGGCTATTCGGGGTCTTTTCTGATTCCACACAAATCTTAAAATAATTTGTTCTAACTCTCTGAAGAAAGTTCATGTTTTTTTAGAACACATACCCAATTCACGGAGTGTGGGATAACTAAAACACTTGCAGGCAGTACTAGTATTACTGGCTGGAAGTGTCAAGGAATGGAGTGCAGGGTTTGCACAGCTGGAAATTAAGATGGTAATCTTAGAAAATAGGAAGCCACAGGGACGAGCCCCCAAATCATCTAAATATAAGCAACACTTAAAGCTTTGACTAATCCCCTGAAATGCATGCATGAAGGAGGATCCAAAAGCCTGGTGGAAATTAAGAGATGGTTGAGAAGGCTGAACATGTATTCCTGCCACTGACCACTACAGGGAAGACAGAGTTTCAAGTTAAAGTCCCAAGTCAGGAAGGCTTGGTAAACACTTGCACTTTTCACTGAAATCCCCCCAAAAGCCATACCTTAGAGGTAAAGATTATGTCCCAGAACTAAGGAATTTACTCTAGGATTAAGGGGGAAAACAGCAAAAGATACATGCCCTAATAAAGCATGAAACCAAGTCTTCGCAAATTCTATGTAATCAACCAGGAATTTAACAGCCTAGTAGAACAAACATCAAACTCACAGAATGGTGGAAGATTATACAAACTACAGCCTCCTACATGTGTCAAAGTCCATCTATGATTTAAAACACAGCCGCTGAAACAAACAGG
Organism: Canis lupus baileyi; assembly: GCF_048164855.1. Taxonomy (NCBI): domain Eukaryota; kingdom Metazoa; phylum Chordata; class Mammalia; order Carnivora; family Canidae; genus Canis; species Canis lupus. Next base: position 2,729,940 of record NC_132863.1, on the reverse strand, counting down.
AAAAAAAAATGACCCATAATTTTAAAATAAATAAAACAGTCAATAGAAAAAGGTGTTGAAATGAGTCAAATAGTGTAATTAACAGACAAAGACTTTAAGGAAACTATTAAAATCACAAAGCTAAAGAAAAAGATAGTCACTTGCATAAACAATATCAGTAAAGAAATGGAAACTGTAAAAAAAAAAAGAAGGAAATTCTAGTCCTGATAACTATCTATATCTGAAATGAAAAGTTTATATATGAACTTAAAAGCATATGGGAAATGGTAGGCCAATGAGCTTATGAACCTGAATATAACTCAGTAGAAATTAATTAGTCTGAGGAACAGAAAGATAGTTTCAGAAAGAATAAACAAAGCTTCAGTGGTATATAACTGGAGTCTTAGATGCAGACAAGAAAAAGAATGTAACAACAAAGTATTTGATGAAATATTTCTCAAATTCTCAAAATTTTGTTAAAATTTTAAGGGTGCAAAAATTGTAGTGAGCCCCCAGCACAGAAGTACAGAGAGACCCATAATTATGTTTCTCATAGTTTAAATCAATGAAAAGCAATGATAAGGAGAATATCTTGAAAGTAGCTAGAGAAAAACAAACAGATGTCTTATCAGGAACAATGCAAACCAGAAGACAATGGGATGATATCTTTAAAGTACTAAAACAAACAAACAAAAAAGCCATTATCAACAGAAAATATTATGTCTGGATAAAACATTCTTCAAGGATGAAGGAGAAATAAACACATTTTTAGATAAAAGAAAACTAGGATAATTCAGTGCCAACAGACGTGCTCAATACTGGTGCTAAAGGAAGCTCTCAGGTGACAGGAAATGAAACCCGATAGAAATCTGGGCTTCACAAAAAAGAAACAGAAACACCTAAAATGGTAAATATGTGAATAGGTATAAAAGATGACATTTACTCAATTCCCTCAAAAATAACTGGCTTTTTAAAGCAAAGACTATGGGGTGCCTGGGTGACTCAGCGGTTGAGCATCTGCCTTTGGCTTGGGTCATGATCCTGGGGTCCTGGGATCGAGTTCTGCATCAGGATCCCTACAGGGGGGTGGGAGAGGGAGGGTGCTAAATATTGCAAGTTCACCCAACGTACAAGTAGAACCAGAATAAAATACACAGAACAGGTATCGATTCATTTGCATTCATGTAAGAATTATTTATAATTCATATCTATTTTAGACAAACACATATAAGCATTGAGATAAGGTCCCCAAGGAGGTGAATTATTAGCAAGCTACAGGGCTCAGCTGAAAATCTCTCATGAACCGCATTTCCCCAGTCAACCTTTATTTATTTATTTACTTTTGGTTTGTTTTCTTGTTTGTTCAGCTAATGCGTGAGTTGATTCCAGACCTTGTGACTCTGAATTTTGAAATAACAAGGCCCAAATGAATCATCTTTTCCTATGCTCAGAAAGGATAAATGTCTCGTGTTGAAGACCTTCAATATGCAGCTGAAGTTAAATGACATTTAATTTCAACCACAAACCATGAAATATCAAATTCAGTCTCTCTGAACATTAAAGAAGTGATTCTGGGCATCTGGTCTCTGTGCAATGGAAAAAAACCTCCTAATGGAAGCCTCCACAACTTTACTACTGACACTGGTTTCACATCCAACTGGGATCTGTAGTAACCAAGAGCTTTTCTAAGGTTGTTTTTATTTATGAATTGTAATAATGTGAAAGGTTGTTTCCATAGTAAAAAGCTGCTTCCCTAAAAATGCATGGCCAAAAGCCCAAGGGTAGGGTTTGACTATGACCATCTCGAAGAAGGAAATGTAGTTAGATGATTTGCAGGAGGGTGGTGGGGGAGGAGGTAGTGGTAAAAGAAATAACCTAAAAATGTGAATCTTTAAGTCCAGACTCTGTGTGAGGGAGAGGTGAGTGGGCGTGGAACAGAAAGGGAGCCCTTTTCTTCATGATGTTAGTGAATGTTTTGATGGAGGTCAGCAAAATGAAGGGGATTAGTGATTCCTGTGCTGCCTGGGAGGGAGGTCGAGAGAGGATTTATCACCCAAGGGGTACCTTCTCAAGCTGAGCAGAAGATACAGGCAATGGAGAAAATTCATACACTACAAGGCTAACTTCAGAGTCATTCACTTTTTATTACCTCTGAATTAATGAAGTTCAATTCAATCATGGTTCCCTGTTCCATAAAAAATACAGATCACAACTTGTAAACCTTTATTTTATCTATAACATCACTAAGCAGGACTTTAAAATTAACTTAATGATGGTTTCCATAGGGAAGGGGTGTGAATGGATGAAAGAAGTGAAGGGGATTAAAAGCACACTTACCATGATAAGCACTGAGTAATGTCTAGAATTGGTGAATCACTATATTGTACACCTGAAATGAATATAACACTGTATGTTAACTATACTAGAATTAAAGATTTTTTAAATTTAGTTATTCATAAGAGACACAGAAAGAGAGACAGAGACACAGGCAGAGGCAGAAGTAGACTCCCTGCAGGGAGCCCATTTATTACGTTTTTTATTTTAATTCCCAGTATTCCCAGGGGCACCCAGGTGGCTCAGTGGTTGAGTGTCTGCCTTCCGCTTGGGTTGTGATCCCGGGGCCCTGGGATCGAGTCCCACATCAGGCTCCCTGTGGGGAGCCTGCTTCTCCCTCTGCCTGTATCTCTGCCTCTCTCTGAGTCTCTCATGAAGAACTAAATAAAATCTTAATAAAAATCTTAAATATAAAATCAATTTGATGAGGTATCATTTACATACAGTAAAATGTACCCATTTTACATGTATGGTTTGATGAGTTTTGACATATAAACACTCATGTGACCACCATCCAATCAAGAGAGAATATTTTTCTCCGTGAAAGTCCCTCAAGAACCTCTGCAGTCACTCCTTACCCTCACTCTCATATAATTGTTGATCTACTTTCTCGCACAATAGAATAGTGTTACCCAGTCTAGAATTTCATAGAAATAGAATCATGCGGGGATCCCTGGGTGGCTTTAGCGCCTGCCTTTGGCCCAGGGCGTGATCCTGGAGTCCCAGGATCGAGTCCCACGTCGGGCTCCCGGCATGGAGCCTGCTTTTCTCTCTCTCTCTCTCTCTCTCTCTCTTTCTCTCTCTCTCTCATAAATAAAGGAATAAATCTTTAAAAAAAAGGAAATGGAATCATGCAAAGTGGACTCTTGTGTGTCTGTTTACTTTGCAAAACATACTTTTGAAATTCACCGTGTCATTGTGTATATCAAAAGATTTCTTCTTCTTCCTTCTTTGACGAGGAATAATACTGTACTGTATGGGTAAGCTCAATCTTTATCCATTCACCTGCTGATGAATATCTGGGTAGTTTCCGCACATAAACAGGTCATGTTGATCAAGACATTATAGGGATGACCACCATGGGGACCAATGAAGGTGTGAGTGTGAGATCTTCAGGTGGGATGCAGGTTGCACAATCTCTCTGGAGATGGCAGGCAGCTTTTGAGCAACTCCAACCCTAGTACTTCTGTGTGTGTGTGTGTATGTGTGCATGAGTTGAGGGCAAACATAAATTTAAGTATGTCCATTTGGACATAAGATATTATTAAAGCTATACACTATTGTTTAATGCTCCACCTTTCCTATCTTAAACAGGTTGAGAGGACAACCAGTCTAGCTTGTTGCTGGTTGGCACTGTTTGAATTGTAGCTCTCATTTAATTTAATGGGAAGCAGGGTAACCCATTGGTTAAGACCAACACACAAGATTCCACGCCTATTCTGTCAGCTGACAACTGTGTGACCATGGGCAAATTTGTCAGCTTCTTTATCTGTAAGGTAAGAATAGTAATAGTGCCTGTTTCTCAGCCAATAAGTACTACTTCCATATCCAGTAAGTAGTAAAAGTTAAATGAATGGCTTCCCTTCCATGGATTTCATGACGTGTTACATGAAATAACATATCCGTCTGGTCTTTCATTTAAAAAATATTTGCGACTTGGGGCACCTGGGTGGCTCAGTCGGTTAAGCATTTAACTCTTGATTTCGGCTCAGGTCATGATTTCAGGGTCATGGGATCAAACCCTGTGTTGGGTTCCCTGCTCAGCGAGAAGTCTGCTCAAGATTCTTCCTCTCTCTCTGCTATTTGCACTCTCTCTCTCTAAAAATAAATGAATAAAAACTTAAAAAAAAAAACATTTGCTACTCAACTATGTGTAAAGCACTGTGTAAGGCACGATAAAGATATAGTCCCTTCCCTCTAGCTTCTTATAATCCCTTAGGAATACAGAGACATGTAGTCACTGAGCCAGCACTCGAGAAACTAAGTGATAAAGACCGTTAGAGCAATCCAAAAGAGAATCCTTTCCTCAGGGCCCAGCTTCCTCCTGAGGAAATCAGGCCATGATTTAAGGTGAAAGGAAGGAGTATCTCAGCTGGGTTTAAGGACAGGTGAGGATGCTGTCAGTACTCAGTCCTTAGGCTTGTTATCATACGTGGAGTCAAATCCCATTGCCTGTGTCTGTGTCCCTGTACCTGATGGCTTCCCCAGCCCCGCTGCCCCATGTTTGTTTCTCTAGGGGTGCCAGCAATGACTCATCACCATCCCTGGGAACAGTCCCTTACCCATTATGGATGGGAGTTGAGGATAAATACCCTGGTTCCATTGTCCTACAGGTGGAATGACTCTGCTAGGTTTGGCAACATTTCCTGAAGTTTCCATAGTGACTCTATCACTATTCCTTTACTTCCCAGTAATGTACTTGTTTTTGCAATCCTTGTCTCCAGCTGTGCTTCTGGGAGCTTGAGGGGAAGGAGCTTGGTGTTCAGGCAGACATGGTGGTAACAGTCCAGGAGACCTGCAGTGAAGGTCTGGGTATGGGCCAAACAGGGTTGGGATGAGTAGATTGTGGGGGGAGCAGCTGATGGTCTCTGGCTGCTGGTAGGGGAGACAGAGGTTACAGATATCAAAGGTACAAACAGGACCACCCTGGGTGGCATAGCCTCACCCTGCCTGCCTGTTATATTGCTCCAATCCCCCTAGCTGGCTATGTATTCAACATTTATTGAGCACCACTGTATGCCAGACCCTGGTCTAGATGCCTAGGGGCATATCCAGACCACTGTCCTTGTGGACCCTGCATATATATAAATATAGACAATAGATAATACATCATAACTGTGAAAGGAAAGTGTACACTATGTTAGAAGTCATCCAGTGCTTTGGAGAAAAGCAAGGCAGAGCAAGCATCCCTGGGAGGCTGGAGAGAACAGTTCCATGACCCACTGTGAGTGGACAGAGAGGTGGAAACGTGGAGGAAGAGTCAGGAGACACAGAAGAGTATCATCTCAAAATTGTTTCCAGAATTAGAAAGTCAACAGAATGGACAAGAGGGCATACCCACAATAGTAAGAAAAGAAAATTACCCCAAACTTAATGAAGTGGAGGCTCTCTAGGTGGGGTCCCCCGGCCAGTGGCAGCAGCAACTTCACCTGGAAAGCTAGCAGAAATGTGAATTCGTGGACTTCATCGCAAACGCAAACCCGCAAACTCGCTGACTCAGAAACTCTGGGCTGAGGCCCAGCTCTCTGGATTTCAGCATGCCCTGAGGGGGCGCCAGGGGATCCCAACACAAGCACGCGCGCGCGCGCGCACACACACACACACACACACACACTCAAGTTCATGCTGTGCCAAAACAAAACACCCTCCTGAGATGGGATGTGCTCCCCCAGGGCAGGCAGGGTGAGAAAGACCACATCTCCACCCCCGAAGTGAAACCTCAGAATGTAAAAGGAAATGAGGAAATGAGGAAATGGTAAAAAGTATTCGAGGGGAAGAGCAGAAAAGAAAATAAATTGCCTATGAAGGAAAATAATCATTGGACATCAATCTTCACATCAAGAACAGCCTGCAAGAAAGCCAGGGCTTAAGTGTCTAAAGGGCAACGATCTGCAGGCAGTCCCCAACTTACAATCATTCGATTTAGGTTTGGGACTTTCTGACAGTGTGAAAGTAATACACATTCAGTAGAAACCACACTCTGATTTTTTATCTTTTCCCAGGCTGGTGATATGCAGTACGATTCTCTCTCATGGTGCCTGGTGGGGGCAGCCCCCAGTCAGCCACGTGATCAACAGAGACAACAAATGGTATGCTGACAACAGTTCTGTTTTTCACTTTTAGTACAGTATTCCATAAGTCACATGAGGTAGTTAACACTACGTTATAAAGTAAACTTTGAGTTAGATGATTTGGCCCAACCGTAAGCTGATGTAAATGTTCCAAGTATGTTTACGGGAGGTTAGGCCTTAGCCTAAGCTATGATGTTGGGGGGAAGGGGTAGGTGTATTAAATGCATTTTAACTTACAATATTTTCAATTTATGATGGCCTTTGTGAGATGCAAGCCCACTATAAGTCAAGGAAGATTTGTGTAATACAGAAATCATTAGCCAGGTAAGCCATCATTCAGCAGGGAAAGAAGTATTATTTCCAGTCATGCAAGGATGCAGCAAGTCCTCTACGAGGACCTCCTTGGAAAAAGACAAAAACCAAACAACCAAAACACTTGTATTTTGGTATTTAGCTCCACTCCTGTGAAATCCAAGAGCACTGAGAATTAGGGGTAGGGGAAAGGAGACCATGTAAAATTCATAGTATCTAAATAGGCATTGATCATAAAAATGTATAGAAGTCAAACAGTAAAATCCAGATGCAATCAAGATGAGTGTTAGTGTAGTTTGAGAAGGAGAGAGAAGAAATCATAGATTGCTGCAGTTCTTACTTTTTTTCAGGGAGAGGGATATAATTATGCATTAACATTAGATATTCATGGAGAAGTACAGATGTAAGTATGAGGCAAAAAATTAAGATGATGCATTTGAAGAATACAAGCAGACCTTACAAAGTTCCATACTATTAAGGGAGAAAAGTAGACAAAGAAATGTCAATCAAGTCAATAATTGATAAAAGAGAGAGACAGTGACAGAGACAGCAAGAATAGAAGCACAAGAAAATGTAAGTAGAATATACAAAATAAACCACTGCAAATTTACTAGTAATCTCAGTAACTGTGAATAGGGTAAATCTCCCATTAAAAGACAGACTTTCATTGGTTAAAAGGTGGGGGGGGGGAGATAGATTTCACTATTCGCTTTTTAAATTTAAATTCAATTTGCCAACATACAGTATAACACCCAGTGCTTATCCCATCAAGTGCCCCCCTCAGTGCCTGTCAGTCTCCCCATCTCCCCGCCCACCTCTCCTTCCACTACCCTTTGTTTCCTACAGTCTGGAGTCTCTTATGGTGTTTCTCCTTCTGATGACTTCCCAGTTTTCTCTCCCTTCCCTCTATGATCCTCTGAGCTCTTTCTTATATTCCACATATGAGTGAAACCATATGATAACTGTCTTTCTCTAATTGACTCACTTCACTCAGCATAATACCCTCCAGGTCCATCCAGGTGAATGTAAATGGTAGGTATTCATCCTTTCTAATGGCTGAGTAATATTCCTTTGTATATATAGACCACATCTTCTTTATCCAGTCATCTGTCGATGGACACAGAGGCTCCTTCCACAGTTTGGCTATTGTGGACGTTCCAGCTTTGTTTTTTCGCAAGAGAAAAACAGACACAAAGGAAGCTGAAATTTTTTTTTTAATTTTTAAAAATGAAAAGGTATTTATCAAATGCAACTGATTAATCAGGCATAAGAGTTGTATTATTTAGACAAAATATAATTGATATGAGCATGTTCAGAAAGTTCTATTTCATGTTGATAAAGGATCTGCCAAGTTCACATCAAACCCTTAACCATACAGTTTTATGTAGGAAGCAAAATGGATAGAAATATGAGGAGATCTGCAAAGCCACATCACCATGAGCGACAATGACATGGACAAAGTCCATGGATGAGCCTGGTGTGGTCGACGTGCAGAACCTGCATGCAAGACACACAGAGAAGGTGGGCTAGGACACCTAGGAGTCATCTATTTGGGGTGCAGATGCTGTTTTGACAAGGAAGTGAAACACTTAATTTGTGGCATAGCCTTTTGGGGAAAGGAAGACCCTGGGGAAACAAGGTAAAAGGCACAATTATTCACTTCTACTTCACAAATTTCATTGTTTTCATATTATATTTGGATGTAGAAGGATCTCTACAGCAAAGAAGGCATCCACCCAGTTAAAACATGGTGCTATGAATTATGTGGATGGGCATAAAACATGAAGTGGAAGAGATAAGCAGTACTTTGCAGGTAGAGGTGAGAAGAGCATGACACAAGGGACATTGGTCCCCAGCCAAGCTCTACAGAAATAGAGCTCTGCCTTCTGCAAATGTGGTCCAGGAAGTTATAGACAGCAGCGAGGACAAATGGCCCCTGAGCATCTCAAACTGAGACAGAGATGTATGAGTGGTGACCCGGTGACCTTGACCACATCTGAGTCATCCTGCACCCCCCAGTTCTCTCTCTCCCCTCTCCATCTCTCCCTCCCTTCTCTCTTTTCCTTCCTTTCTTCTCTGTGTTTCTTCCATTCCTTCTCTCTCTCTCTCTCTCTCCTTCTTCCTTCCTATGGTACAGTTGGAGTCTCTGGACCAGTTTCAACCACAAGAGAAGATCAACATCCAGGTCAACAGTGACAGACTTCACATAAAAACCCAACAGATTTCACAGTGGGGTGGAGGCTCAGGGGGGGTCGTGGTTTGGATGCCAGGAGGCTCAGGTGAGGACATGCACGTGCAGCCCTGTGAAGACCATTCTATCAAGTCAGGCTCCCTGGAAGTGATGGCCAGTGGGTTATCTTGGCTATTCCATTCCTTCATGGTCCTTTCCTCACTTTTTCACACATACCTGTCCATCATTTCCTCCTCAGAGTATGACCTGGGGGCTCTAGGGAAGCTGCGAAGGGCTCGTTGAGATTTCGAGTTTGTGAGTTTATTTTCTGTGCCCTGTCTCCTCTTGCTGAATATATTTAGGAGTTGGCTGAGAAGTTGATGTTCATTTGATTCATGTTAAACTCCATGGCCTGTGAGTCTTGTGTTTTAATCTACGTGTCATCTGTTACAAATGGACTTTGTATTGTGCAATAAATATAACTCTGTATGAATTGAATTTCTTTGTAAAGATTCGTATTTGAAAGATTTATCTAATATTTGTTATTTTAGTTAGCAGATAACAAAAGTCACCAAGAGGAGTTTATGTTTGGCATTTTTATTCATGGGCTTTTCCTAAATAGGAAACACTGGCCTCTGGTTTTTCAGTATGAAAGAGGATGTTAGAATTGTTTGTTGCGTGCGCGTGCGCGCGCGCGCGTGTGTGTGAGTGTGTGTGTGTGTGTGTATTGGGGGTAGCCATGGCTGTTCATATTAAGATAAAATTTCCAAATGTATTTCGTTAGTGATTGGACGGCTAAAAAGATCAGTTTTATTTATCCCTAAGAAAAAAAATGGTTATCACAAGTATCTTGTCCGACAGCCTGACAGCAGAGCACTTCACCCTACCCAGGCCCTGCTTTCCCCACACACACGCAGTCTGAGAGGCAGGCAACTCGGATCCGACCACCTGCTGCCCCAGCTTCCTGCCAGAGTGAGATTCCTGTAGCCAAGTAGTGAGGGATCTGGTCTGCCCGTCCAATTAGTTAAACAAACGGAAGAGGCTTTGCTGACAAAGTGGTGACAAATGCTCCTATGATAATCATGGAACAGTGTTCTCACATCACACCAACTGGACCTATTTAATCCTGCACCAGGTGTCCCGTGTGCCGTTAAAACAATGCAGGGAGTCAAACGGGCACAGAGGCATGGTGGAGTAGACTTGGATCAGAAGACAAAGTCTGGAAGCATGGAGTCTGCCCTGGCTGGATCGAGCAGCCAGGACAGAGGGCGCACTGTAGCCCAGTCCCGCTGAATGTCCCTGTCGCCTTGGACAAAGCCCAGCCCCAGTTGAGGTACCCTGGAGTCAGTGTCACTCCAGGTAGGTAAAGATGCAGAACTGGGGCAGGCAGGGTACTTTGGTTAAGTGACTCTTTGAGAAGGGAAATGGCTCCGTTTAATGACCATGGATTCAGGTTCTGCCATGTATTTTGAGTTGTTACAAAATGTATTAAAACAAGTTGGCAACAAAAGCATTTCAGAGTTTATTAGGTTAGGCATGTGACATAAAACACAAAGGACAACAAGCAGGCTACTTGTTGAGGCAGACCTGAGATGCCCCTCAGTTTCTCAAAGTTCTGAGGCCGACGCAGCGGCCAAGCCTGTCCTCCCAGCCCTGGGAAAGAGTCGAACCTGCGACAGAAAGAAGCCCTGGAGAGAAATCCCACAATGGCCGAATTAGTGGAACACATTCCAAATGCACAGATTTGAAGAGACTTACATTCTCATCTAGCAATTGTGCAGTGATGACTGACATTTACAATTGCATCAAGTATCACAGAATCAGGCCTGGTGAATGACCTAATGCAGGCTTCAGCCAAATATGCAGAAAGAACCCAGCCCAGAATAGCAGGCAAAATCTGCAGAAAGGAAACGCTTGCCCCCTTGCAGATGAGAGGAACAATGTGAGAAAGAAATTCCAGTTTCTTCCTAAAATAGACAGGCATGATCGCCAAGAACAAGTCAAAACATGATTCTTTTTTTTTTTTTTTTTTTAAGCACTTCAGCAAGTATTAGTTTCAGGAATCTGAAGCAGAATATGGTATTTGAATACAGAATACGTGGAGAATTTTGATCATCTTCCTCTTCTTCTTCTTCTTCTTCTTTTTTTTTTTTTTTTTTTTGGTTGACAAATGCCACAAAGTACAGAGACCTAAGCAGTAGGTTTTACAGCCAGACAGGGACAGATGTTTTCAGGGATCATATCTCAGATTCCTTTGTTAAATCTATTGTTTAAGGTGATGGAAATATGGAGGGGACATTACACCATTTTGTAGCTGCTAGAAAGCCATGCTTTCCTGTTTTCCTGATTCAGACAATGGAGAAACTAAGGAGAAAAATAATAGGAAAAGGCTGTCCTATATTTGCTTTAAAAAACTGCACTATTTTGAATGTAGTACTTTTTTGGGGTCAAATCTCATCTCTGTTCTCTTAATTTTCACAAAAATATTTGTGATAAGGAGAGTTGAAGTAAAATTAGCTAATGATCACAACCATATTCTCTGGAGGTCTTTCAGTGACAAAACTCCAGGTCCCATCAGGATGTGCTCAAACAGGGGCTCCTGATTGGGATGTAAAAATTGCACCACACGTGTGTGTTTCAGGGAGAAAGATGCACTTCCAACTTAGTTCCTCCTGTACTGTGTACACAAACACCCACATACACACTTAACTTTTTATTCTACCTTTTTGCCTAATCACGGGGAGGATATTAGCCTGAATCTCTCCTGTCCTTAAGACAAAACCCACTTGAGTCACCCACTTTATGCTGCTGGTAAAACACCATGCGGCTATGTGGCACCAGATGTCACGACTGTGATAATCAGGCAGGTAGGTGAACCAAAGGGACATGGGTGAGGCCGCTTTTGCCTCAAGCCCACAATGCTGAGCAGTGGTGGGTGCACCCTACAAAAGACCCCACCAGGTCCACTACTTCCAAGCATTTTCAAATAAGTGCTTCACCTTTGCACTTTTACACTCCTCAGATTCCAGGGTGGGGCCTGTCCTGCATCATGTATGCAAATGAACAAGAAAAAAGATCAGTGATCATCCCTGAAATTCAGAAAGGAGCATAGTGGGCTGTGTATTGTAGGAGGCATCCTCCCCTTAAATTATCTGCGTTGGGAGATGGAGAGAGAGGAGAGGATGGGTTTGTTCTGAATATAGTTTTTCCAAGAGCATTATCGAACTATGGGAAATTCTATTTGGACAAAAATCTCTGTTGACTTTGCACTTGTTGCCAAGTCGGAGATGCCTCCCTTTGTCCATTGTCCCTGCTGTTCTGCTGCCTGGAAGCCAGGGGATAGAACAGCACCTGGTCTGCCCCTGCCCAGCCCAGGGACGCAGGGAGGAGTCTGTGCGTGCCAGAGCCTACCTCTACCATATTCCATCCCCTCCACTTCTCACTGTGTCACGGCAGAGCCGCCTGGGGAACATCTGGATAAAAGGACAGCTTGCCCATGGCCAGTGGGTGCCTATCTCCCCAGACAAGGATTCACATCCTCAGAGAATGACAGAGATATCAAGACAGTGGTATCAAATGGGACAAGAGTATTTGTTTGAGGCCAGTGGTTTTCATCAGGTTCACTGCCTGAGGTCATCCAATTCCAGGCTCTTGGTCACTGGTCAGAGCGGCTGAGAGAAAAAGTAGGGCTCATTAGTTCAGGAAGGGGCAGATTCTAGGCAAAGCCTAGAATAGGAATGTCTCCTTCCTCTAACGATAAGATAGAATGGTAAAAGCCTGGAGGTAAAGCTTTTGAATTTGCATTTATTTCGTGTAAGCACAGCTACTATCAGCAATGTGTCTAGCCAACTCTTTAAGATCATCTGAACCGCGGCCGGGTTCATTTCCACACAATTGACGGCCACTGGTCCTGTGGCCAGTGGACACAGCCTTTGTCTCCCTGGGTGTTAAACTTCAATATATCAACGGAAATCTAAATAATACTGGATGTCCTTAAAAAGCAAAAGTTCCAGATACCTTGCTAAGTCCTCCACAACCTTCATCTTTCCATGCCCACTCCTTCAGTTACCAATTTTCTTGGGAAAACAAAACAAAACAAACAAAAACAAATCCTGAAATATAGCATCTGCATTTCAAAATTAGCTGAAGGGTATTTACTGAGGGCTGGGCACCTGGCCACTCTTCCTGCCCCAAGTGCCCGCCTCTAGGACGGATGTGTTTCTAAGGCAAAACCAGAAACAATAGGGCACCTTGGTTCTGAGAGGCAGACTTTGGAATCCCTAGAAGGAAATACATTCCTGTTCTGTTCCGCACGATGACAGCAACAAGCCTGCAGATGACCGGAGACCGGAGTGCCAGTCAGGCAGTTTGTAACAGCTCCGACCATTGGTGAATCCCTGCGCTTTTAAAAATAAATTAAAATTGCTTTGAATGGTTTTTGTGGTTGCAAAAGATTTGAGCTATTCTCTTACCCCCTCCCATCTCCCCTGCTTTTTTAAGAATTAGAGAAAAATGTGACATTTTTCAAGCCAAACGGGGACAAAGTCCAGCCTTCTCGTTCCCTGACTTGAAAGCTACAGCCACGAGTCAGGATCATGTTCTCAGGAAGCAACACCAGCTGCAAGCTATGTTAAAATACCTTATGATGCCAGCTTTCAAAACTCAGCATCTCGTCCCCCTCACACAGCCTTAAAAATCAGAATGAGAGATTTCTCAGGGCTTCGTCCACCTATGATCAGAGCATTTAAATGGTGGCACGCAAGGAAGGCAGGTGGCATAAGAGGTGTCTCAGGGCTGCACTGGCTCAGAGATAAGGTGTCTCCAGCTTTTTTTAGTTTGTGTGCATTCATCTCATCAATAGTAAGTATGTGTTAATGCAAGTGCATTTAGGTGGATTGATTCAAATATTTGTGAAACAAACCCAAGGCTTCTCTCTCAAGCTCTTTGGAGTACTTACTTTCAAAATCACTCTCAACTCACTTCATACTTCTCCCACACTTTCCAGATTTCACTTGCAAATAAACCCAAGACAATTAGAGACATTAAGAACTAGGAAATGCTATTTCTAAACTTTCAGCATTCTTACTACCTAAGCAGTTCAGTATACTCTGGTCATTCTGCAGGATTCCAACTATATCAAGTTCAGCAGGGCTTATGATGGGAAAATGCATGAATGCAAACATAAAGAAATGTTTCCAGTCCTTAACAACAACAAAAAAGCTGCTTATATAATTAAACAATTGATTTAGTCTCTGTTCTACTAAGAGGAACAAATAATTTCAATCCTAATTAGCATTAGCAGGCCACCTTTTCTTCTTAGATGATTCCAGTGAGCAGAGAAGCCGTTCAAAAGGAGCCCCCTTAGCACCTGACGTGTAAGCCCCTGATCCACAATCAGTGGGAAAAATGAAACCCAATAGTCATGTTGGAATTTGAAAAGGGAAAGTGAGTGAGAATTGTTAATATTCACAAAATTCCTGAAATGACATCCCATCCCATTGCTTCCACTTCAGGAATACCACACACACGTAGAAAATACCTGTATATTCCAAGTGGTCAGGCTTTTAAGAATGTTTACAACTGTTTGCTAAGATTCCGGTCCAGTCTTTTGGAAGGATGCGGATCCCACCCCCCTTCCGATGCAATGCGTAAAGATTGGTGATGGCCAACAGTCTGTGTCTCTGGGGACCTCTCCCCTCCAGGCTCCGAGTCAGCAGTCTGTTCCTGGCGTTGGACTATGGGAAACAACCAGGACAGCATTGGGAAGCTTCTGGACCCGCCATGCACATCTTTGCCCTGGGAGAGACCCACACGCTCCATGCCCCAGGCAGGCCCAGTGCCCTTAGAGGGCGTGTCTGGCTGCCAGCCTGGACGTGGCCTGCTCCGTGGTGCTCTTTGCCCTCCTGCGCTGCCCCCTCCCCCCCCCGCCCGCCCGCCCCCTCTGGGGGACCTGGGGCCTCCTTTACCTGTACTGATTCTCTGAGGCCCTGCCCTCAGCTCGCTCGGGAGCCCAGGAGTAGCTGTCAGCCGTGTTCTGGGGCTTTTTCTCCTTCTCCTCGTGCTTCTTTGCTCTCCGCCTTCGGTAGACCAGTAGCCCTAGCGCCAGAGCCAGTAAGAGGAGGATGGCCACCACAGTGCCCAGGATGTAGAACAACAGCAGCTTCTGTCCGTCCGTGCCCTCATCGCTGTGTTTGGCCGTGAAATCCTCGTCACTATTCTCCCCACGGCCGGCGGTGGCCCTGGGGTGACGCGTGCTTGGCTCCATCCGGACGCCAGGGGGCCCACTGGGAGCCTGCACGTCCAGTGCGGCCAGGGTGATGGGGTAGGTGGGTGCGAGGGAGGGTCCTTTGGTGGCCATCGCCTCCGCGGAGGCGCCCTCGGGGGCCCTGGTGGGGCTGGCTCTGGGGGCAGAAGCCACACCTTGCGCTGCCCCGTCTCCCGCATCCTCCCCCTGGGGAGGCCCAGAGCTGGCCACCGGGGCCGGGGTGGGGCCCGGGGCGCACGAGACCCCGTCAGCACCCAGCTCCCAGCCCGGCAGGCAGCCGCAGCGGAAGGAGCCCTCCGTGTTGAGGCACAAGCCGTCGCAAAGGCCGCGCCCGGGGTCTGCACACTCGTCCAAGTCCTGGCACTGGGCGCCGTCCTCCCCGGCCGGGACGTACCCCTCGGCGCAGGAGCAGTGGAAGGAGCCGGCCGTGTTGGTGCACTCCTGGGCGCACGGCGAGCGGCCCGGCGCGCACTCGTCCACGTCCCGGCAGGCCCCGTCTCCGCGGCCGTCCGGCTCGTAGCCCACCCAGCACTCACAGCGGAAGCCCCCGGGGACGTTGACACACTCCTGGGGGCAGCGGGAGGTCTGGCACTCGTCCACGTCCACGCAGCCCCGCTGGCTCGCGTCCAGCTGGTAGCCCGGGGGGCACTGACACTCAAAGTCCTCCTGGTGGGATCCCTGCACGCAGGTGGCCACCCCCGTGCACGGGCCGGAGCTGCAAGGGTTCCGGGACTCGCAGGTCACCAAGTCGTCCCGCAGCCTGAACCCCGGCCGGCAGCCGCAGCGGAAGGAGCCTTCGCCTCCCTCGAAGCAGTCCTGCTGGCAGCCCCCATTATTGAAGCTGCAGACCAACCCAGGCCTGACGCACAGCGGCCCCGAGCTGCCCCAGTCGAACACACCGGGGGCCTTCTCCCTGCACAGGAAGTGCTGCTCCTGACCGTGGTCGCCGTCCCCGCAAGCCACGGTAGCCACGGAGGCGAAGGGCACGACCTCCAGGGAGGAGCTGGTGGCCTGGAACGGCGTAGTGTAGTTGATCCGGCCCGGGCCCCCCAGAGCCAGAGGCTGGCACATGCCCTTGAAACTGAACTTGCACACGAAGCCCTCGATGTTGCTTACGGGGATGCTGGGGCTCCCGCAAGGGCCCTCGGACCACTTGGGGAGGCTGCCGGCCTGGGGCTGCGGAGACAGGGGCAGCTGCAGGGACACACAGCGCCGGGAGGTGCAAGAGTTCCTGACCTCCTTGTGCCAGTTGGTGAAGAGCGTGTCCTCTCCGCCGCCCACCCAGCTGAAGCCCTTCAGCGGCAGCCTGGGGTCCAGGCACTTGCCCTTCTCGCGCTGGAGCCCGATCCAGAACTTGCGGTTCCTTGCTTCCAGGCCGGCCTCTGACTGCAGGAGTTGGGCCAGGGCCCGCTGCACGTGCCAGGCCTCCGCCTCAGTCCTCACCGTGGCCAGGTTGCCCCCGTTCCTGCTGCAGTGAAGCTGGGCCTCGGCTGCGCTCAGCTTGCCCGCGTGGGCCGTGTAGCAGGCGCTCCCCGCGCACACCACGGCCGCCCTGCGAGCACCCGCCGCCGCCGCCGGCCCCAGGAGGCCCAGGAGCAGCAGCGCCTGCAGTAGCGCCGCAGAGGTGGCCATCCCCTCCCGTGTTCCCCTGGGCAGGAGGCCAGCGGCCCTGCCCCGACAGCAGCAGGCGCAGCTGAGCTCCGAGGAGCCCCGAGTGAGACGGTCTCAGCCCCTGCAGCTCTGCTATGGGCCGCGAAGACTGAGGGCTTTTCACATCCCCCTGATCCAAGGCGCATCCTGTACTGCTGTACTTCTTATTTCTTACCGGATACCGGGGCTTCCTGCGCTGACTCCTGTTGCCTTCATCACGCTTTTGTTGTTCACAGGGGAGGTCAGGCGGCTGCGCAGGGTCCCTGGCTAATGGCTGGGGAAATAACAGCAGCTTGGGGGGGGGCGGGGAGTGGAGGCAGGGGGCTCCAGCCCAGAGACACCCGCTGCTTTATCTGGCTCCCTTGTCTTTCCCCTCTGCAGGAGCAACTGAAATGGCATGCTACCGAGTGACTGGAGGCTTTCGGAACTTGACTAGGAACTTGAAAAAGCTCACTTAGTAACCCGAAGTAAAATTCCACTTTGGTTTGCAAACAACCAGAAGAGGAAAAAAAAAAAAAAATCTCAGACTTGAGGCCACGGATGGTTATAATTTTCAGCCTTTTTTAGAAGCAAACTGGATTTTTCTTCTGCCTATCTCATGTTCCCTTTGGTTTTGGAAGTCTTTTTTCTTTTATCCCCCCATCGTGAACTTTAAAATAGATGGGCAGTTTTTAAATAGGGACTGCCCGTGGGAATGACTGAACATCTAACACAATGCCAAGCTCCTAAAGAATGTTAAACCAAAGGGGATGAAATTTGGTAGATTTCAGGGTTTCACAGTGCAAATATTGTATTGTGAGGTGGCAGGGTCACAAAAAAGCATCAGAAAGAAAAGAGGAAAATGTTTCTGGCCTCATGGCCCTGGACTTGCATTCCTGCCTCCCTGGCTCAGGGTTTCCAGGAAGGACCAGAGTTCTGAGAATCTCCGCTGCAACCAGGAGGCCCCTTCCGCTCAGCAGCTCTTCAAAAGCCCTTGAAGCAAACGGCGCTTTTCCTGCATTTGCAGATGTGTTACTCACCCGGGCTGGCTTTGGTTGGGGCGCTTCCCCCAGAAGTAGACCCTAGGACAAAGATTTGGGACAAGTCATTTATTTGAGAGGGGGAGACAGACAGGGAATGGGGGGAAGGGACCAACAGAGAGTGCCTGAGCACACTGGTGACACTGGGTCTCCATGGTCACTCCATGGGTCCCTGTCACTCTGGGTGACATCATCAGTTTTCCAAGCCATGGAGACGGGGCTATGGCAGCTCTCTTTCAGCTACCCTCTTCTCTGGAGATGACAAATTCTTGACACTCTGGGCTGACAGTGAGAACCTAGTTGAACAGAGGGAACACTCAGGTGGAGAATGGCAGGGGACTGCCAAGGGGCTATGAACATGACATCAGTGACTCCTACTGATGCCATCCAAAGAGATTTGAGTTAGAGTGTCATGGGGGTTACAAACTCACTGGCTTTGAGCCTCTCCAAGGCATGAGGTGTCTCAGACTCTAGTTGGAGACCCTTCAGAGGTATCCCTTTTGTTCTTCTTATTTTAATAAGATATTTGAGACACTCCAGGAATCATCTCTCAGAACCCATAGGATCCTCCTGTGCTCTTTAGTGCCGTCTATCCACCCACTCATATTTCCAGCCAGCTAGCCAGCCAGCCAGCCATCCACTCATCTATCCATTTACGCACCCATCTATCCACCTGCTCACCTATCTATCCATCCATCCGTCAAGCTAGTCAGCCAGCCAGTCAACCAACCAGCCACGCAATGTTATTTAAGTCCCTATCATGCACTGGGTTAGGCACTGGAATTAAAGGCAGGAACTCCTGCCTTCATGACCCTTGAAGTCTGAGTGCTTGAATTTGAACATGTTGGACAGTTGTAGCTATGATGGCTACCACAGGGAGAAGTTGAGAGCATCAGCAGAGGTACTGCCCTAGTTGGGATGTGGGCTTTAGGATTGGCTCCTTGGATGGATAATGGCAATGAAGCTAGAATCTAAAGGAGGAATAGTCAAGAGGGAGAATGATTTCCATGAGGGAACAGCATGGACAAAGGCCCTGTGGTATGAGGATTGTGATATTTACAAGGGTGTGAAGGGTAGGCCGTGAGACTGGAGCCTGAAAAATGGGAGGGAGGACCCACCAGAAGGAGGAGCTCAGTGAGCCCAAACAATGAAGATTTGGGGTTTTGTTCTGAAATCCATGGGAAATCCCTAGGGGCCCACATGTTAAGATCTGCATTTAGAAGACTAGAGAGCAGGCTGATGGCCCCAGTGGTACAGGGCAACCACTCAGCAGGCAACTGCAGGTTTACAGGCACAGATGACAGTGACTTGGCTGGCCTGGTTCCCCTGGACTAGGGACAGCAGATTTAGGAAATGATAATGGTCCAGAACAGGCTGTTCTTGACATTGGATGGAGTAGGAGCTGGAGGACATGAGAGGAATCCAGAAGGACTCCATGGCTGTCTGCTTATACTACCAGGGCTTAGGGATCCTGGAAGACAGTGTCCACTGAAGGTGGAGAAATGGGGCCCAGGCCAGAGAACAATTGGAGAGAGGCTTCCTCTTGGGGCTGAGGATCTTTCTGCCTCCTTAGGACTCTGAATTCACCCCCTTGGGAAGCTGAGGCAGTAGCCAGGTACAAGGGGACCTGGCAAGGCTGGAGCCCCTGACTGCAGGCCAGCTAGCTAGGTGTATACTTAGCCTTGGTAGGAGAGTCAGTGTTGACCTCTGCCTGGGAGAAGCTGCGTTTCTAAAGTTTTATTTACTTTAGAAGAAGGCGGGCAACTTCTTGACATTTTATAAAATCAATCTGATGATGCTGTCTTGGTCTGCAAGGCAGCCTGGCATATACTCATAGCAGAAGATCTTCCTCCTGATGTAGACTCCTGGCTGTGTAGCCTCAGTTAACTGCTGTGATCTTGCAGGATCCACTCAGCGCACTGCTTGGTTGGTGCTTAAGGACTCGGGTGGAATGAGTGACTTAAGCTTATTAACCAGTCTGACCCTGTCAGGGGATTCTTTTGCTGGCAGTTCTTCATCTTTCACATGGGAACTTCCAAATCAACTTCTCTTCACTTAGCCAAGTGTTGACATCATAAAGAAGAAAACGAAGGAAGGACATGTGCTGTTTATTCATTCATTAACCCGGGAGTATTGTAAAGTTCTGACTGTGAGAAAGACCATGTACAGTGTAAGAAGCTCCCTGCTCTTAAATTTGTGAATTCCACTTCATTATCTCCAGTAACTTGGCCATCTAAGCCTTGCTCTTGCTCCCCCTCATCTGTAAATAAGGACATGGGAACAGGGCCTCTGGATGCCTCTCTTAATCTAGTGTCAACAACAGTGAACCCATGTAATTGCGTATCCTTCTCTCTTCTGAAACTGGAGAGAAAGCAGACCATTGAGAGAGCGGGGACAAGGTCCACTGCTGCCCTCACTGTGTGGCACCCAAGGAACCGAACCATCTGTCTAAACCACACTTGTGCAGGTGGCCTCATACTGACCCAATGACTGTTAAGTACAGTGCAGTTTTCTCTGCTGATTATCTCCCCTGCCCTTGTGCCTCACAACTTCTGACTTGCATTTTGATTCTTGATCATTCAGTCACCTCCCGCTGAGCTTGGCTGAGTTAACTCTCCTGGCACCTGACGGCCTGAGGTCTCTAGTTCCAGGTGTCCTGCTGTCCCTTCCGGCCCATAAAGAGGTGGCAGGAGCATTTGGGGGCTTGGAGGGGGGGAACAATGCCTGTGAGCTCAGTGGAAGGAGAGCTTGCTTTTACCAGGCGGGATTTAGCTGAGCTCACAAAGTACTGGGGATTGTTTGAATGCTGACTTGGAGAAAATTCTGAACTTCACATCCTGAATTCCTTCATGGAATTAGTCTATGTTTCACTTAAAACTTGGGTGGCTCAGTGGTTGATCATCTGCCTTTGGCTCAGAGTGTGATCCCGGGGTCCTGGGATCGAGTCCCACATCGGGCTCCCTGCAGGGAGCCTGCTTCTCCCTCTACCTGTGTCTCTGCCTCTCTGTGTGTCTCTCATGAATAAATAAATAAATAAAATCTTTAAAAAAAAAGAGTCTCTTACGGTTTGCTTCCTGTTTTTATCTTGTTTTATTTTTCCTTTCCTTCCCCTATGTTCATCTGTTTTGTTTCTTAAATTCCACATATGAGTGAAATAATATGGTATTTGTCTTTCTCTGACTGACTTATTCACTTAGCATAATACACTCTAGCTCTATCCATGTCATTGCAAATGGCAAGATTTCATTCTTTTTGATGGCTGAGTAGTATTCCATTAAACACACACACACACACACACACACACACACACCACGTCTTTATCCATTCATCAGTTAATGGACATTTGGGCTCTTTCCATAATCTGGCTATTGTTGATAGTGCCAGTATAAACATTGGATTGCATGTGCCCCCTGGAATCAGCATTTTTTTATACTCTGGATAAATCCCCAGTAGTGCTATTGCTGGGTCGTAGGGTAGTTCTATTTTTAACTCTTTGAGGATCCTCCACACAGTTTTCCAGAATGGCTGCACCAGCTTGCATTCCCACCAGCAGTGCAAGAGGGTTTTCCTTTCTCTGCATCCTCACTAACATTTGTTGTTTCCTGACTTGATCATTTAAGCCATTCTGACCAGTGTAAGGTAAGGTGGTATCTCACTGTGGTTTTGATTTGTATTTCCCTGATGATGAGGGACACAGAGCATCTTTTTCATGTGTCTGTTGGCCATTTGTATGTCTTCTTTGGAAAAGTGTCTATTCATATCTTCTGCCCATTTCTTGACTGGATTTTTGGTTTTTGGGTGTTGAGTTTGTTAAATTCTTTAGAGATTTTGGATGTTCACCCTTTATCTGATATGTCATTTACAAATATCTTCTACTCTATACAGCCTTTTAGTTTTGTCAACTGTTTCCTTTGCTGTGTAGAAGCTTCTTATCTTGATGAAGTCCCAATAGTCCATTTTTGCTTTTGTTTCCCTTGCCTCTGGTGATGCATCTACTAAGAAGTTGCTGTTTCCGAGGTCAGTGGGGTTGCTGCCTGTGTTCTCCTCTAGGATTTTGATAGATTCTTGTCTCTCATTTAGATCTTCTGTCCATTTTGAATTTGTTTTTGTGTACGGTGTAAGAAAGTAGTGCAGTTTCCTTCTTCTGCACTTGGCTGTTCAATTTTCCCAACATCATTTATTGAATAGGCTGTCTTTTTTCTAGTGGATAGTCTTCCCTGCTTTGTCGAGGATTAGTTGACCATAGGGTTGAGGGTACATTTCTGTGTTCTCTATTCTGTTCTATTGATCTGTGTGTCTGTTGTCGTGCCAGGACCACACTGTCTTGATGATCACAGCTCTGTAGTACAGCTTGAAGTCAAGCATTGTGATGCTTCCTTCTTTGCTTTTCTTTTTCAACATTACTTTGGTTATTCAGAGTCTTTTCTGATTCTGTTTGAATTTTAGAATTGTTTGTTCTAGCTCTGTGAAAAATGCTGGTATTGTTTTGATAAGGATTGCATTGAATGAGTAGATTCCTTTGGGTAGTATGGACGTTTTAACAATATTCGCTCTTTTGTATGAAGTAAATTTTTAGACAATTTAAAAATAAAGCCCAGAACTCATTGAAACTCCAGAATAAAAGTAGACAGTTTGGGGTCTTGGCTCAGGGCTTATACCATGCTATTAGGTTTATGATTGCTCTGGAACATCTAAAGCAGCTTATACTCAAAGATCTGCCAAAGAAATCTCTATCCTCTCCTCTCAGCTGATTCCTGTTTTTTAACTATCAATATTCAGAGAGATTTGATAAAATATACATTTTTTTAAAAAAATGAGGACATGGGTTTCAGAACTTCCTGATTTTGGACCAGAGAGAAGAGAATGAGAAGACAGTCCCCAGAAGAGAGGGAAAACAGGCACCAGGGGAAGCTGGCTGGCCACTCACTTTCAGCTGCAGTTCTCTTGGAAAGGGATGGACACTTCCCAAAGGTGGCCCAGGTAAGCAGGGGCCTGAGGTGGTGGTCACAGTGTTCCAGGGAGGAGGAGCCATGTATTCTGAAGGATCTTCAGGAAAAGTCAAACAGGAATAAAACTGAGTAAATGACGGTTTCATTTTTTATTGTCTTTTTATTTTTGCCAAGTCCTACCAATTCTAAACAAGGTCAATGGTAAAAGCCTCCTCCTCAAAAACACACACACATACATACACATGAACACAAAACTTCCATTGTTCTATGTTCTAAACAATTGTGGTGGTCACTGTCATTTTAATAATATACATGCCGGCTTCAAGTCAGCACCTATAGTCACATATCCTTTTAAACACTCTATTTTCTGTGGAGGTCTATTTGGGAAATTCCCAGTTGCAAAGTGAGACCCCAGCCCAAGAGGACCACACTGTCCACAGACCTGTGGAGCAAGGTCTCGGTCAAGGGGCACTGTGGGCTGGCTCAGTGTCCAGCTCCTGCAGCAGATTCTCAGCAAACAGTGACAGCATAGGGTCTGTAGAAGGACCACCTAGAACTTAAGGCACTTGTCTTCTGTCATTCTCTGTGGCCACTTGGAGTATCTGTGGTTGGAAGTTTAAGCCAAGGGAACAGAGATATTTCACTGAATCTGAATATTTTTTTTCTTTTTAACTGAAGCTTCAACTTTTAAAATACATTGTTTTAAGACAGAAGAACAGATAAAGGAAATCCGCTAATACTGATACTGACATGATGATTTCTGAAAGTAGCTGCACGGTACAGAGGAGCGAGCATGCCATCGCACTGACCCAGCCTGGGGTAGGGAGGCCTAGACGCGCAGAACCTCACAAGAACACCCTTCTTTCTCCCGAGGGGACGGGGGTTATAGATCATCCAGCTTTTTTGCGTTGAAAAAAATACATCCACCCTCAGTTCAGTTATCACTCTGTCAGTTATGCTATGTGACCTTAGGCAAGCAGCTGAACTGCTCTGTTCGTCATTGTGTAGCACGACACTCTGTGACTGTTTCCTCAGCTGCAGTGGGAGACAATGCAACCTCACATCTCCAGGGGCTCTGAGGGGGTTGAATGAGTTCATACCTCCAACAGTCTGAACAGCAAGAGGTGAGCTGCCCCACACCAGGATGCTGAGCAGCTGAGACCATCCAGACTCTCCCTCTGTCACTAGAGTTAGAGCCTTGGGTTGGGCATTCTCTGGCTTTGGCATTGGATCCAACCTCTTCACCTGCAGAGATGTTGGTTTCCTCCTCCATGAAATGGGGACAATAAGAGTCACGATGACATCATGCTGTGAGCACTAAATATAAGGAGACAATAGCTGTACACTCTTCCTGCATGGGCTGGGGCAGACCCTCAGGAGACGAGAGTCCCTGTCACTGGAATTGCAAGGAGACAGAGAAAAGTCAGGCACCATACCTCCAGGCCTGGCCCCATTGAAGAAAGGATGAAAAGGACAGAAACACCCAGTTACATTTGGCAGAGACTTGGAGCTTTTCTTTTTCAAAGACTCCCCTGCTTTCAAGTCTTGTTTGGCTACTTGGCTGATTAAACATTCTTCTTTAGAAAATTATTGATTTTTCCACATTTAGTAAATAGCTTTCTAACATGATGCACAATATTTATAGAAAACTTGACTGGGCTGCATGTTGTTTTAAAAGTTAACTGCTGTTTACCTCCTGGCAACTGGCTTTGAGGAGCAAAAGCTGCTCCCCAGCTTTTGGAAAGAGATAAATCACAAAGAGGAATGGTGCTTTTCGGCAGGATCTTTTTACACTTTTCATCTCCAGCAGCAGCTCTGCGCATGAAATAGAAGGCAGTAAATCATGCTTCCCTGGCTGAGCTGGGCGATTTGCAGGGTCCGTTTGGCATTTACAGCATTCTCCGTGGTTCCAATATGCTGTTGTAACAATTTGGCCCTATTTAGACAATATAATTTTAGAGAACTACAAATGATCTATTTGATCTTACTTTCCAAGTGTTGATTCTCCACAAAATGAGAACAGTAATACAATGATTGTTTGAAAGGAGGTCCCATAGATTGAACAGATAGAATTTTATTATCTTCAGGAAGCTGAGTAAGAAAACTTGGGGGTTTCCGAGAAGCATATAGGCGACCTAGAGAGGCAGACATCTCAAGCATCCATAGAGGACTTGCCAGGCACCAGGTAGGTCCAGGCCCATGCCCAGGACCCGGTAGGCAGGTGCTAGACCCCCCTCTGCAGCTGGGAGCCTGGACTGGAGAGGAGCCGTGCGCCTTCCTCCACAAGCACACAGAAAAGCCGGGCCCCATCTTCCCAGGTCCGGACTGCTGCCTGGCCACAGTTGGCATCCCCAAACTCAAGCGATTTAGTACAAACAGGAATAATAATAATCCCCACCTTCTGTAGCTATGATTGCTAGCAAATGTGACACTTGCAGCCATGTGACTCTGCAAATATCTGTCCTCCTGGGGCCTCAGTTTCCTCATGTGTGAATGATGTCGCACAGCCCAGAAGCATGTGGAGGAAAGGAAATGACTTCGTAAAGCTTTTGGCAATCCGCGCTTCACCCACAGTTGCCATCATCAGCCACGTGAACAGTCTCACATCCACTGTGTGACAGTTTTAGGATTATGGTTATCATTTCTGTTCTAGTTGGTTCTGGAAGCAGCCACCACAAGCAACTCCTGGGTAGCACAAGGCTCCATGGCACTGCCCCCGGACCCAGGGATGCCAGAAGGTATGCTGCAAGGGCCTGGGGGACGTTCCAGAGAGGAGCCACTCAGAGCAGAGACGATGGAGGGCACGCCAGAGGGTCTGTAACCCGGGAACCCAAGTGGACATACGTAGGGTGCTGGGATGGCGTGCATTTTCAAAGGTGGCCCTGTGACCCAAGAGCTCAACATGTGCCTGGTGAGCTTTCTCTGACTGCTGTGGGATGGCAGCGGCCACAGTTTCCCACCCCTGGTGCCCTTCAGTGGCACGCCTTGTGCCAATCTGTCATCATGCTGGTCACTGGGGTCCCCAGCTGCCACGGGCATTTCGGCCCCACTGCCCCTGTTGTGCAAGCTGGGGACTGCTTCTCTGCAGGGGCACTTTCTCTTCAGAGGCCCTAACCCTGCTGGCTGGGGTGAAGGAGAAGACAGCTAGGTGCCCTGGCGTAACTGCCGCTCAGACAGTGGCATGAGAGCAGAGCCAGGCCTACCTCTCCTGGAGGTGAGCTGGGGGCCAGACTGCCACCTGAGCAGCATTCACATTGGCCCTTCAAGTGCTGGGTTTCCTACTTTGCAGCCAGGGCTTACAGAGCTCCCTGAGTATCCTGGGGCGTCCCCAGAATCTGGTCTTCCTGACTGATCCAGATTATTCCATGGAAGTGTGGAACCCTCCCAGTCCTCACGAGGTATGAGGTGAGAGGTCAGAGCCCCGGCTCTAGATAAAGGCACCCTGTGAATTCTCTTCTGTGACTTCAGGGGACTGACTCCACTCTCCTGTGTCCTTAATTCTCCATCTGTAAAAGGCCGTGGTGACACCCTGACCCTCTGCCACAGAGCGGGAGGGGGGCAGACCATGAAGGAGCCAAGCAAGACATGCCGGGCCACCAGCCCACCTTGGTCACCTCTGTCGTGGTGTTTACGGGGCAAACAGATAAAGATGACTCCAGCTTATACACTTCATAAAAAAGCAGCTGACTGAATTTTGTGCTATTAAGTCATTTTGAAAATAAACCAAGTGACTTTTTTATATCCCTTTTTAAATAAATAGCAAATAACTGAACTTTTTACAAGCTGCTTTGTTTCCCTCGGCGTCTGCTTGGCAAGGGGCAGGGGAGAAGGAGAAGAAAGCAGGGCAACCAGGACGGGGTAGGGACACAGCTGTCCTGCTGCACCGGTACCTGGGGAGTGCCTCCAGGTAACACAAGCAGGTACTGGCTGCTGAGGTCGGTGACATGGTAAGACTGTGGGTGTGCAGAGGAACCCAGGGCCTGATGACAGAGAAAAGTCCTTCCGAATCAGACATTCCACCCGTGACTGCATTGTCCTGGACAAGAAGGCCTGATTGACACCCCAATACCAGCACCAAATCCTGTTAAAACTGACAAGAGTCAAAGTAGAGATGGCCCGCGGTGTACCGAGGCCCCACGTCTCAGGTTCCGGAGGATTCCGTGAAGGTGGAGTCCCATCACGTAGTTAGCTGCCCATGCTTACACCCGTTTGTCTAATTTTATTTCACCGGTGGCTAAGTTTCATCACCCTGCTGCTTTTCCCATAAACATTCTGGATTGTGTCTAGTTTCCATCTGAAACTATGAATTACATGACCCATGCCCTACCTCTCTCCAGCATGGCAAGGGAAACATTCCTGCTGACAGGACCCATCCCAGCCTATTTCCTATGAGCGTTTTGGTTTGTCTCATCTCCTTTCCCCAGTTCTTTCTAGAAGATAAAAGCTGGGAAGTGGCCTGATCCCCAGTCCTGGGAGAATGTAATAGTGCTGTAATATTCGGTGTCTCTCAAGCCAGAGGTGTCAGTCCCGGTTGGTGACAATCAGTAATAGCAAAGCCTTATAACAACTTCTAGCCAGGAGCCTCTTTACCAGAATGAGAACTGTTGGTCCCAGGCTAGGTCCAGCTCTTGGACATTTTTTTTTTTTATCATAGTCACAGTGTTCTTAAATTTTGAATTACTTATCAATATTTAGAAGTGTAAGATTTTGCATAAACATTTGGATTTCTGGCTGCTCCTGACAAATCAGAGTGTGTAGCAATGCTGACCTCATGGCAACCATGCTCAGAGGTGCTGCTGTGCTGGCTTCGGTAGCCCTGGGGCCTCACTTCCACTAAACAGCATCCTGGTAACCCACCTATCTTCTACCTAAAGCTGTGATCATTCTTCAGCTGAAAGTCACCTGGGGTCTATCCAAAATTTTGTCCTTCTCTCTATATGAAGTGAGGCGTGGGCTGTCCTTCTAAACACATCCTATGACTCCTTGATGCCTCTCCAACAGATGTTCTTTCTTACTCTTCTGGAGAGGAACTCTGTTGTGTATCTGTTGGCAATAAGCTCCAGAAGATCCTCAGAGATTCCTTTATCCCGGCCTGAGCTGACAACATGCCCATCACCCTGACCAACATCTGAATCAAGGCAGACAGACCTGTGACACAGGCTGCCCACGTGGTGTGAAGGAGGAGAGCGATAGCCACTTGCCCTCAAACAGAGATGTGAAAAAGGTCCTCCTGTCCTCTTGAATGATTGTGTGAGCACTGGTCTACAAAGTTGCTGGGGTCAGGACAAGTTGGCATGCCTGGGAAAGTGGAAAATAAGAGATGACAAGGAACCTGGGACCTTAAAGGCATCACTGAATTGCTGCGTTAGCCGACCCTGAAATCACCCCACCTGAGACTCATTACATGGAATGATTAGCATTTTTGATTGTTTGAACTACCTATACTTTGGCTATTACTTGCAGTCAAAAGCATTCATTCCAGATTTTTGAGTCCTAAAGATTTTACCTGTGGGACAAGAGCTGACCTAGAAACCTTTCAAGTGCTTCCCGGGTGTGCAGAGCTTTGACTGCTTGCCAAAGCAAATCCCCACACATCAGTTCTCAGGGTCAAGCTATTTCCACCACCCTTACTGAAAGAGAGGAAAGAGAGAAAAGTCTCCCAGTGGGGCTATTGCTCATGGAAAAGTAGGCCTTCCCTTGCCAGGGGCTGACAGTGAGGGAGATGGCTCTTTATATGGGCAGATATTCCAGATGGTGGCATGGAACTGCCAGCATAGACATGTTTGGAAAGACCAGCTCTTGTCTGCTTGTCTATGTTCCAACAGCCTGCCTGCCCCTCGGGGCCCAGTGACAGCAGGGAGCAGTAGACAGCATAGAGGGGGCCATGGCACACATGCCTGAGCTGGCTAGAGACCTGGTGCCTGCACCTGCCACCACCTTCCTGTTTTGCATGGGGATGAAGTGGGTGGCAGAGAGGAAGGTGAGACACCAGGCTGCTGCAGGTTCCAACATCCAGAAGCCACTTCAGAACCACCCTGGAAGCAGGATGGGAGCCTGTTTGGGATGAAACACAATGTTGCCACATCACACAGATGGACAGTTCCCCATGATTTCCTAAAAAAAGTTAAATCTGGAACACCCAGAGGCTCCTGGCACTCCACCTGAGGGATCCAGCAAGCACACACTTGGAAAAGGCAGAAGTGACTTTGATGTGTTAGTGATTCATCTCTGAGCCCCTCCAGACAATTATAATTTTAAATGGTGACAAGTTTGCAGGAATTGGGTTGTCACATTGCAAAACCAGCTGGTTCCATAGAGTTCTCGGAAACATATGTATTTCCATTCAACTCTACATTTCAAGTTAGAGGCAGTAGGGGTGCAAAAGGACAGTCATTTGCTTTACCAGGAAACTGTATCATTCAATGGATCAATGTAGGGTCATAAAGGATGTGGGTGACCTGCTCCGGTAGAGGTTTTCTGTGGATTTCTTCTCCACAGAAGAAGAAACTGGAGCAGCAAAATGACTCGTGAAGGTACAGAGCAGTAGTGGACATTTCAGCTCCACGGAACAGCCTGAAAAGGGTGAGTCAGCAGTAGGCAAGGCTGGCTTCCCCAGGTCCTTGCACCCACCTGAAACATGCTGCGAAAATGTGCCTACAGGACAGCGTGTCCCCACCCCGGCCGATGTCCCCTTGCCTCCTGCCCCCACTGTGGTCCTCACAGTGTTGCATGTCACCTCTGCTTTCCTGCCATTCTCACTTCTCTCTTTTCTGCCTCTGTGATGACCTGAAGCTGCTCCCACTAAGGTCTAACCTCCATGGGTGACCCAAGCCCATGGGGTCCTCAATTACTCAACCTTCTGACTTTCTTCTGAAATCCTCTGTTCAAGGACACCAGGTAGTCCGCATCCCCGTAGATTCTTCTCCCGGTGGCTGTCTTCCTGGGTCCCTGTGTCTCCCTGCATGACCTCACCCCCACAAACACCCCCATTCCTGACCCAGCTACCTGCTTCTCACCTGGACTACTCCAAGTCAGCAAGACCAAAGTTGTGATCACTTTCTGCCCGGCCCCCTGAAGCACACAGTTACACAGGATGCACAGGGACCCTGCCTACCTTCCACCTCGCCCGACATCTCATAGATGCCATCGAGCCCAAACTGGCCTTCTTCTCCCTGCACAGTCACTTCCCGTGCAGCACTCCCACCACTGCTCAGGGGGACCTCTGCCTTGGGCTCCTGATGGGAGGCCTCTTCGGCTCTTGCCTCTCACGCTCCTGCTGGAAGGGAAAATCACTTTAAAGTATGACCCTGGCCCTTTCTTCTTCCGCCTCCACACACATATGCCACAACAAAATGCTGCAGCTTCCCACTGCTCTTGGGAGGAAAACCAAAACCCTAACATGGCCTGGTTAGTCCTGGTACTTTCCTCCTTTCTATTCTTATCTCTGCATCCTCCAACCGTAGCTCTGGGGGCTGCCGGGTCCTCCTCCCACAGGGCATTTGCAAGCTATGCACAACAGCCTGCTTACACACACACACGTACACACTCATACATGCATGCATGTCTGCACCCGCCTACACACATGCCCATCTACTCTCCTATACACATGCCTATACACATATATGTGTGTATACCTGCACACTCATACACATCCTTACATAGTCCTATACACACCCACACACATGCATGCACACCTACACACCCGTATGCCTACACACACAGTCTTTTACACATACCTACACACACATCTACACACATCCATGCATGCACACCTACATACATACCTATACACACATCTACACATACATATGCCATGCAAACCTATGCATACACTCCTATACATGCACACATGCATGCTCCCCCATATACACACATATCCACACTCCTATACATGCTTACACATATTCACATGCATACACTTCTATACACATGCATATAAATACACTGACACACATTCCTATACACATACCTACACACATATCTACAATACCTACGCATTCCTATATACACAGACCCACATACATATGCCCTTGTATGCACACATATACACACATGCCTATTCACAGTACACACATGCCTAGACACACATACACATACACTCTTATACACATACATAGACATACTCTGATGCACACACATAGACATGCCTACATACACATAAACTAGTAAACCAGTTAACCTGTTTAACTTCTTTAAGTGTTGGTGAAGCTGTGCCCATCCTCTCAGAGTAGATCCAAATTCCCTGTTATTTGCTGTCAGAGCAAGCCTCCCCACATTGCACCTCTTCTTCTTGAAACTTCGTATATTTGTAACTTCACATAGGCATGTGATTCACAGTGTCTCCCTCTAATAACTGTAAACCCAACAGAGCTGGAAACTTGTCTTTCTTGTCATCACTGGTCCCTGGTGCCTGTTACAAGGAGTAGTAACTATTTGGTGAATTAACTGATGAATCTCTAGGGTGAGCATGGAGAGAAATGGGATCAAGCAGGGGAAGGCCTGTTCAGCTGGGAAATCCAATGGACATTTAGGAAGCACATTGCCAACTTGTCTCAGGTATTTACTTTTCAGAAAGAGATAGATATGTTCAAATTTAAAAACAATAGGGGAAAGTTTGCTGGGCTGGTTCCTGGCCCCTTCTGCTTGCAGTTCCTCCATTCGTAAACGGGAATGAAAGAGAATTCATGACTTCCTTATGCTGGCCTTCACCATGGCCCACCAGACCCCTACTCACAAGTTGTGTAAAGGCTGCTTTCTCTATCTCCACCATCCTGTGGTCATGGGCATAAGTGCATCCTGGAAGACACACCAAGGATCCCATTGTGCTTGCCTTCTTTTGCTAACATCAGGGTTCTTAGATTTCTGAAGTAGGGTTGACATTGAGATATTATTTTCAAGGTCTACCACTCAAGTGGTGACTTTCTTATTGTGTGACTTTTTATAAAACATTAAAGCCCACTGTCTGAAATACACTGTAAAATGCTTTTAAAGGAATAACATCAACACAAAGGTGATGATTAGAACAAGTACAGAAGAGGAAACAGCAAGAAGAAAGCCATCTGGTCACACTCAGTTTTCATCATCCTTTAAGGCATCCCCATTTGGAGCAAAGTCTCTCTGATGTGAAGTGTTCAGATTGAATATTACCACCTTCAAAAGCAGGAGGGTCAAGGCAGAGACAAAATGCATCCCTAAGGCTGCCAGGAGGCAGACCAGGGACTGAAAACCTCCAAGCACCACTTCCCCTGGCTCCTGTGGTGATGCTGGGCATGATGCTCATTTTCAGTCACACATGACAATCACCGTGGGGGTGTGACAAACCTCAGTGCCAAGCCCCAGCCTGGACCAAGTAAATCAGATTCACTGTCAGTGAGGCCTGGGCAGGGTGGCAGGGTTCTCTCTCTCTCTCTCTCTCTCTCTGTCTCACACACACACACACACACACACACCTATACCACATTGAGAACTCTAAGTCCTGGAAGAGCCTAAGTACTCAACATACACTCACTGAACAGAGCTGTGGTTTCCCCTCCAGAGAAGAACATAACTGTAGCTCCAGTGGAAACTTCTTTCCTAGCAGCTAGCATTTACCTGGATAATTTTGTACACTGCCATGCACAAAGCCCTTAGGCTGAGCAGGACATCTGAGCAGAACACACACCTATGATAACTGGGAGTTCAAAGTGCTTTTTCACACTTTGTCTCATTAATCCTCTTACTCACCTGCAAGGGAGGTCCTCCCAAGATCACATGGTGGGATGAGTAATGGCAATCCTCTTTGAGCTGGAATGCCGCACCCAAGACCAACTTGGAAGAGTGATGGAGGAGTGAGGAATAATAGTCAATGGAGGATCTAAAGCTGATGAAGGAGCAAAAAGGGATGATACAGCCAGGTATGATGATGCACTCGAGAGTGACCAAGGAGCCAGGAGTGATGATGGGACCAGGTGTGATGATGGACCCAAGAATGATGATGCACTCAGGGGTGATAATGGGACCAGGAGTGATGGTAGAACCAAGAGTTATAGAGGAACTAAGAATGGCAGAGGACCCAGGAGTGATGATGGGAGCAGGAGCAATGGTGGAACCAGGAGTGATGATGCACCCAGAAATGAAGGAAGAATTGGAAGTGATGGTGAGGTCAGGAGTGATGGTAGAGCCAGAGGTGATGATGTACCCAGGAATGACAGAGGAGCCAGGAGTGATGGCAGGATTAGGGTTGATGGTGAAACTAGGGGATGGTGTACCCAGGAATGATGGACAACCAGGAGTGATGGTGGGACCAAGGTTGATGATGGGACCAGGAGTGATGATGCACTCAAGAATGACAGAGTCAGGAATGATGACAGGACCGGGGTTGATGGTGGAACCAGGGGGGATGATGGGACCAGAAATGAGGATAGGACCAGAAGGGATGAGGGGACCAGGAGAGAGAGTGATGGTGAAACCAGGAGATGAGATCCAAGGTCATGACAAGACCAGGGCTGATGATGAGACCAAGGGTGGCAGAGGAACCAGGAGTGATGATGGGAGTAGGAATAATGGTAGGATCAGGAGGGACAATGGAACCGGGAGTAAGAATGTGACCTGGTTCCAGTGCTCAGAGGACTGGAGTGCTGGTGGGGTCAGGAACAGTGTTGGGACCAGGAGAAATGGTGGGACCAAGCCTGATGATGGCATCAGGAGTGTTGATGGGCCAGGAGTTATGGAGAAGGCAGAATTCTAACACAGACCTGAGGCTGACAGAAGGGCGGCACCCAGGTAAACATCCCTCAGGGATGGGTGATTATTCATTTCGACCTAACAAGCCACATGTGTTTGGAGACTATCAGGAAAGGGCATCCGCCTGAATCCTACCTGTCTGAGTCCAGCCCCTCTGAGACTGCTGTATGAATTCCATGTTCACACAATAACCTGTACATAGATGTCGATAGCAGATTTATTCATAATAGTCCAAAACGAGTAAGAACCCAAATGTTCTTCGACTGGTGCATGGTTAGATAAACTGCTGTCCATCAATACATGAATACAACTCAGTAATAACAAGGTAAGAACTATTGGCACACTTGTCAATTCCAGAGAATAATGCCGAAGGACAAAAGCCAGTCTCCAGGGTCACATGCTGTATAGTTCCGTGTATATACTAATTTTGAAATGATTAAATTTCAGCAAGGAAAGACAAAACTTTTGGTTGCCATGGTGGCAGTGGGGGTGGGAGGCAAGTGGATATGGTTGTAAAAGGACAGGAGGCGTCCCTGGATCAAGGATGATGGAAATGCTCTATCTTGACTGCATCACTGTCAGTATCCCAGTTGTGATATTGTGTTATGGTTCTACGAGATGTTACCAGTGGGAAGACTTAGTAAAGGGAACATGGGATCCCTCTGTGCTATTTCTTACAAGCTGTATGTCAATGTACAAGGATCTCCAAATTAAAAGTTTTTTTTTTTTTTTTAAAAGGAGAGGGTCTTGGGCACAAGTTTATTCACACACGCATAAAATCTAGGTGGAATTTGCTCCATCACCTGTTAGCTCCAGACAAGCCAAACCCATTCACCAAGTCCTGCCAGCAGCCACTACTGTCTCAGAACTGAGGCCAGAGTTGGTCCCCTGGTGCCCCACAGCTTCATGGTAGGACCGAGCTACAGGCCCTAGAAAGGAAGGGGGCAAGCTCAATGTATGGGAAGTACAGGAAGCCATCGAACATGTCTGTGAGGGCCACCAAAGGACCAGTAAGCAACGTGACCTCCATTAACCCACGAGGAGGCCTCCAACTGTCAGCACAGCAGCCACACCTCTGCAGCCATTATCTCCACAAGGTTCTGTTAAAGTGTTAGCACAACACCGAGACAAATAACTTAGCTATCTCTATACTGGCCAAGGCCATCAATGTTTCTTATAAAGAACCAGGTAATGAATATGTTTAGCTTTGCAGGCCACACGGACTCTGTCACAACTGCTTAGTTCTGTCTTTGTAGCTCAAAAGCACTTTACAATATGCAAGCAGATGGGCATGGCTGTGTTCCAATAAAGCTTTATTTACGAAAACAGGCAGCAGGCAGGATTTGCTCCATAGGCCATAGTTTGCTGACCCCCACCATGCCCACTTCTTACATCTATATGACATTTTTGCAATTCCCATGGCATATCCACCACCAGTGGGGTGTGGGTAACTCCACAAGCTCAGGAGTGGACTTCCCTTACGGGGGGGAAGTCTGGGATACTGAGGGCCAGATAAGGGTCAGGGGGGCAAGCAGGGGAAATTGAAGGCCGGTTTGGACATCCCATGCTGTCAGGAATCCTTATAATAGGGTGGGGATAAAGCCAGGAATGGGGTGTGTTATTTTATCCATCAGCAAACAATGGCAAAGCGGTAACTGTCTCATTTTCCCATCATGCCAGCTCATGAGATTTTTCTCTTCGTGCCAGAGCGTATGTTCACTTATGCTGATTCTGATCCGGGCTGATACTAGGATTGTGAATCAGAAAAGGAAGACACTGTGGAGGCAAGAAACCCAGGGCTTTAACCAGGTCCTGCCCTCACCAGCTGCGGGACCTCGGAGCACTCGTGCTTCCCTTGGGATTGCTGGAAAATGGGAGGCAGTTGAAAGTAACTTCTTCTCTGATATTTCAGAGAGGGGGACAGACCATGAGAGACTCTTAACTCTGGGAAACAAACAAGGGGTGGTGGAAGGGGAGGAGGGCGGGGGAACAGAGTGACTGGGTGACGGGCACTGAGGCGGGCACTTGACGGGATGAGCACTGGGTGTTACATGCTGGCAAATCGAACTCCAATAAAAAAAAATACAAAAAAAAAAAAAAAAAAAAAAGAAAGTACCTTCCTCAAATCACAGGATCCTTCATGTCATGAAAAGTAAGCTTTCGTCTGTACACAGCACGATTCTTTGTATCAGGAGATTCGGTGAAGTTGATCATACTTAGAGTCCTGCCCTGCTGCAAACTCTGCTTGTTGACTTCATACCTGATTTTCTCCCAAATTCATGTCTATATCTGGGTAGAAAGCCCCTGGAGAAACAAAATGTATAAGTTACAGTCCATCTTGGGTATTAAGTTCCTTATCTAAAGCAGACAAAAACCTTGGGAAATGACTCAAATGCCGGGAAGGAAGTTTAAAAAAAAAGAGCTCATTTAAAGCAAGAACAAAAAATAATGAAAGGCGAGTTAAAATAACAAGGAAAGCCTATGACATCAGCACCATTTTTCCTCTCCACGGTGCCAAGCCCACTCAGAGGAGTGCTGGGTGAATTTTGCAGTGGTGGGTGGGGGATGGAAGGGTGAGATGCTTCCTGAGAAGGCAGAACAGGTAACTTCCTTTGTGCACTATCACCCCTCTCTGCAGTGTAACTCACTCTGGGAAAGGGCACACGCCGTAACGCAGCAGCTTGCTGGGTTCTCAGCAGCTGGACTCACTCCCCAAACCCACTCACTCCCAAGGCAAGAAAAAGAAGGCCCCCATGCCAGGGACCACTGGCCCCCCTTCAAACATTGTCACCTCAAGATAGTGTCTCTGGACCCCGACAGTGGAGACGGTCAGTTTGGGGGGTCCCACCTACAGAGCCGTGAGGCGTGCGCTCTTGCCTCAGCTTCCTTTGCCCAGCGGTTTTTGTGAGACCGTGCCACACTGCACGCGGTGGTCGACGGCTGGACTTCATGTCCTGGTTAAGTGTCCCCCTGGGTGAACGTGCCAAGGTTTTTAAATCTATTCTGCTATTGAGGAGACTTGGGGGGTTTCCAGATTCTGCTGCACACAACAGAGGTGAACGCCCTGCCACTCTGAATCTGAAATGCATCACGACAGAGGCGTCCCACTTGGTGCTCCTCTTTCTCACTCACTGCGCCCTCCTCAGTGAGTTACCGACTCCTTGATGCTCTGAGCTCTAGGGGCCTTTCCTTCCAGCAGAGACAGGGGACAGGTAAGTGGCACACCTTTGGACTCCTTCCTCATGTTGCGCTGGACCAGCCCTGCATCCACCTGTCTGAGCCAGGATGTCTTTAAAACTCCCCAGAGGTCCTGCTCCTACCCTCACTTCAGTCCCACTCACTGGCAGCCTGAAGGCCTCACTAAGCCACGGGGCTTTGAGATTTAAAAAGCAGTGTTGCTCTCATGACTAGGTTAAGAAAATCAAGACAGAGCTTGATCAATTGAAGAGAAAATGTGACTAGAGTCTGGGAGAAGATGGGAAGGAGGTGTGTCAGGAAAAGTCTTGGGGTCCTTAGATCTGAGCTAGGTTTTAAAGGATACTGTGCTTTTGACTGGGGAAAGGGTTGGGCCTTGACACCCATCCTCTTCAGGATGAGAAACAGTATCTACAGATTTGGAAACAAGGCCCCACGTTTGGAGGAAAAATGGGGGTGGAACCAAATTGCTAAATTACGTTCTTTTCACCCAAGTGCCTTAGCCAGGCACTGTGCAATCTGCGTGGTGGGAGAAAAGGAGCAAGGTCCCAGGCACAGAGGGGCCCTCAGTCCTGAGAGCGGGGCTGGCACTGTGATGTGTGGCCTTTGCCTCCCGCCAGGGCGTGGCTAACCATGAACCCTGTGCCTGCCAGGGGGCTCATGCCCCCATGTCCTCTCCTTCCTGGAAGCTGCTCACCTGCCCTTGGACCCAAGAAGTCTGCCTTCTCACTAGCAGGAAAGCTAATGCACGGGGCAGGATTTCTAGGAGCCTTCCGCAAGGCCAGGTCTGCAGAGAGCAACCAGTGACTTGGTTTCCTGTGAGCTCACCTTGACGTGGCTCAGAGGACAGATACGTGGCGGGGCCTCCCAGGGGTGCCTGCCAGCTCAACCCCCATTCCGTGGGAGGGCCACGGTGGCTCACACTGGGCTCCCTTGGCGGCCACCCTCCTCCGACGGTGCGAGGCCTATTGGCACCTGTGGCAAGTGCCGGAGGCCATGTATTTCCCAGAGACTTTCTGCAGAACTAGCAAGTTTTAAAAAGTGGATGTGCACATATGTATGCGACTTGAAGTTCCAGCCTTATTTACAGGAATACAATGAAATTAGTTCCCTTCCTCTTCCAGAGCTCCAGGCTTCCTCCTTCCCACAGGGTCCCAGTCGGAAGGACTCCCAGTACATCCTTCCACGGTTTTCTCTTCAAATATAAACATGTCCATATATGTGCAGTCCTGTCATGCGCACACTTTGTCACTTAGAAATATGTCTTGGAGATTGTTCCTTATCAGCTCCAACAGCTCTGGCACTTGATTCTCAAGTCTGTGTTGGATAATTTAGTCATAGCACATGCCATTAGTCAGACCCCAGCAAACTCCTTTTTTTTTTTTTTTTTTTTTTAGTAGGGAACATAGATGGATGGAGTTTATTTAAGATTCTAGTGTGTTGGTTTTTTTTTTTTTTAACTAAAATGTAATAGATAGCTCTAAAGTTAACCCTTTGTGAGCTGTGTGTGTGCATCCTTTTCCCTCAGTTTGTCATTTGCCTTTTGACTTCATTTATGATATTTCTTTTTAGTTTCCAGACAATTCTAATGTTTATCTACTTAAATTTTTTACCTACGTCTTTTATGGCTTCCGAATTTGTATTTTATGTGAGCAGAGTTTTTCTTATCACACACCTATAAGAGAATGCTTGCGTGTTCCCATCATTTCACAGTTTTACATTATATTTATTTTTTGTTACATCTGGAGTCTATTTTGATCGATGGGGAAAGTTATAGATTTCATTTAGTGTTTTTCCAGATGGTTATCTACTTCTCTAATTTCATTTACTGACAAAATCTTCCTGCTGTATGTATTTGAAATGCCATTTCATTACAAAAGAAGCTCTGATATTATTCAGGAATATTCTGCTCTCAGTTCTCTTCATTGGCCCGTGTATCTGTCCATACACCAAACCACCACATCGCTTACACCTCCAACGTCTATGACACTGACATCTGAATTTTCTGTGCCTGAATCTCCTCTTGATCCTTTTATTTCCCTTGCCTTTCCTTTTCTGTAGGAACTCCCTGTAGATAAAACCCAGCTTATCTAGTTGAAACTAAACTATCTTTCTATTTTTATTTAGACAATCATGAACATATAGATCAACTGGAGAACAGTTTCAAGTCGATAATATGAAGGATTTTCAACCCCAGAAGAGAGAATATCTTTCCATGTAGTCATACTGTTCATTTTTCTTTTCTCTTTGGTGTTTTAAGTTTTCATCACAAGGATCATTTTTTCTTCTTTGGAGTTTTTAAATTTTTTTTATTTGCTATATAAATGGGATATATTTTGTCCATTTTATCCAACTGCTTTTGGTTTTTATAAAGTTATTGATTTTTGCAAATTAAATCTGTAGCCAAGCACTTGACTGAACTACTCATTATCTAAAATAATTTTTCAGTTATTTTTATTATTTCATACATAATATATTTTACCTGCAAACATAATAACTCACCTCCTCACTTGTATTTTTGACCTCAATATTTCTTCTATGGTTAATTTCACTAAAGAGCACTTCAAGAATATGTTCTATCGCGTGACATTAGTTGACATTTTTGTTTGAGGCTTTTATGGGAATGTTATTAGCATTTCATCATGAAGCATGCATTTTTATCAAAACATTTTTATCATGTTGTGGAAACAAATATCTACTCCTATTCCGTTGATTTTTAAAATCAGAAATATGCTGAATTTCATCAAATGCCTGCTGATCCTGAAAAAGATCATGAAAATGATTGCATGTCTTTTCTCTTTTGACTTAGTAGGAGATGCAGGTAGAGCCCCCACTTCCGAGTCCCGCACTTGAGATCTTCGTTCAAGCTGGGTGTGCTCATCTGCCGGCTGCTGGAAGTGGCAGTCCCCAAGGGCTCACTGTTGTCACCTCTCAGACCCCAAGAGCCTTTTCCCAGAGATCCCTTGGAGGCGGGGACAGCCCA
The DNA here is from genome assembly GCF_048164855.1 of Canis lupus baileyi. NCBI lineage: Eukaryota > Metazoa > Chordata > Mammalia > Carnivora > Canidae > Canis > Canis lupus. Next base: position 2,690,571 of record NC_132863.1, on the reverse strand, counting down.
CACCGTGGCGGGGCTGGGACAGTTACAGAGCACCAGGAGTACCTGGGCCTCCAGCTGGAACAGGCAAGGGGTGCAAATCACCCTCAGGGCCCCTTCGGATCAGACCCAAGCTGATCTCCAGAGGAAACTCCTATTCACCCTGTGTCTCCTACCTGCTCCTGCCCCTTAGAGCTCTCCTGAGAAAGCATCTGTGTAAGAATGCCTGCCTCAGGCTCTGCTAAGTCAGACATAAAGTTATATGAATGGTAATTGACTCCCTAACTTGGCCCATGCTTGCATTTTGAGGAGGAACCCTACATGGTGGGGTTTCCTGTCTTCTTTAATGTATTCCCGGATGGTATGTGCTAGTATTTCACTTATGATGTTTTCATTAATGGTCATAAAAAGATTGTCTATTGTTTGATTTTTGTGTTTTCTCAGGACTTGGCATCATATTTGCTGAATAAAAGTAATTACATAGCTTTCTCTTTTTATCTACCTAGAACATTTACAATGCATTGGAATTATCTGTTACTTAAATTTGAGGGTTTCGTGACATTTCATAAAAATTATCTGGACCTCGGTGGAGGTGAACAGACCTTCAGTAACATTCTCAGTTGTTTCATGGCAACTTGTCTGTTTAGATATTCTTTTTCTTTTGAAGTCACAAGTATTTTTTCCTAGATAAGGAAAAATACAGATACTATGTTTCCAGAGTAACAGCCAGTCTATTTTGTTTACACAGTTTTAAACAAAATATACTTCCCAAATTACTTAAATTCATCTGCTTTTCGTGTTAGTTCTTCATCTTATTTCTACCCTTGTGCTTTGAGCTTCCTTTTTTTTTTTTTGTTTCCTTATTATAATAATAGTTTGGAGGGAGTTGTATGTAAAAACTATAGTTAATGCTTTAAAATGAAGAATAAAATAAAAGTTAAAAAAATTTCAAGTAGAAATCATGCCAAGTTCCATTACTCTGAGATGACACTATTAATAATTTCTCCTTCATAATGTGCTTACATATCTATGCATCCAAACATGTGCAGTCAGCATAAGTTGGATAATATCCATGTGATTTCAACTATAGCCATCGTTTTTTATTTTTTAAAAAAAGTGTTTTTATCTTGCTTACCTCTTTTCTTTGGCATGCGCACACAGACACACGCACACACACATATGGTTTTTCATTGAATTTGATAGCTGGTGATTTTCTCCAACCTTGTACTTTGAAGTTCTTTGTGCCTTAGTTTCTTAGATGGAGTTTTCTGATACTCATTTTTCTTATTGTGTTTGGTTGGCTTTAAAGAGGGGAGCTGGACACAGTTGCTCTCATTCTGGTATCTTTAAAGGAAAGACCCTTATATTAGCTCTCAGTGGCTACTGTAACAAATTAGCATGAGTTAGTTGCTCAAAATAACACAGATATGTTATCTTAAGGTGTTGGAGGTCAGAGTCTGAAATGGGACTCATGAGGCTAAAATCCAGATGTAAGCAGGGCCATGTCTCCTATAGACTCCTGACAACCATCTCCTTGCCTCCCCCAGCTTCTAAATGCTGCCTGTATCCATTAGCCCATGGCCCCTTCTGTCTTCCTAGCCAACACTGGAGGTTTGAGTGTTTTTCCTGCTGCATCATCCTGACCCTCCTACTTCCTTCCCTCACTTACAAGGACCTTTTTTGATCACATTGCGGCTTCGAGATAATCCAAAATATCTCCCCATCTTGAGTTCAGCTGACCAACAAACTTATTTTCGTCTGTGATCTTAGTCTTCCCTCACCATGTAGCATAAGATACTCACAGGTTGTGGGGGTTAAGATACAGATACCTTTGACTTTGTCTATCACAACCTCCAAACTACTCCCATAGCCCTGGGACTCGATCCCATGACATTTGCTGAGGTTCATGCGGCAGGACCTTTGGAGAAGCAGGCTGGGACGAGAGACATAGTCAAGAGGAAGTGAATTTCCTGGGCCTGAGCTTTGTACACATGCAGGCAAACTTCCCCCCTACAGAAGGCTCTTCTGGGCTCACACCTTCTTAAGCAACAACAAACATATTAAGTCATCACAGTTGACCTTTGAACAGCACAGGGGTTAGGAGCACTGACACCCCGCATAGTTGAAAAACCACATGTAACTTATTACTCCCCCCAAATTAACTACTAATAGCCTATTGTTGACTGGAAACCTCACTAACAACATAAAAGTCATTGACCCATATTTTGTGTGTTGTATGTATCATATACTATATTCTTACAGTAGAGTAAACTAGAGGAAAGAAAATGTTAAGAAAATCATGAGGACAAGAAAATGCACTTTCGGTATTGCACTGTTTTTATAGGAGGGAAACTGAGTGAGGAAACATTAGAGAGGGAAGCAAACCACGAGAGACTCCTAACCCTGGGAAACAAACAAAGGGCTGCAGGAGGGGAGGGGGCGGGGGGTTGGGGTGACTGGTGATGGGCACTGAGGAGGGCACTTGATGAGAGGAGCACTGGGTATTATACTGTATGTTGGCAAATTGAATTTAAATTAAACATTTTTTAATTGCTTGGCTTGCAAAGGATAAAAATTTTTTTTTGATAAAAATTTTTTAAATTAAAATCAATCCTTTTATAAATGTGCCCATGCAGTTCAAATCCATGTTGTTCAAAGGTCAACTGCATTTTCCTCAAACTTGTAATTAAGGAGCTAACGATCAGAGTGGTTCAGGGCCAGCTAGTGGTAGAGTCTGGGACTGTAGCCCACGTGCCCTACACTCCCTCAGCACGCAGGAATCATGCCAGGGACTTAACTCAGGAGGACTTTGTAGGAAAGTACTCTTCTGCTCCCTCATCGAGCCTCTCAGCTGGCCTTTACACATCAGAAAAGGGCAAGAAGTTGTTCCCCTTATAGACTAATAGGCTATCTGAGAGTTAAGGGTGTTTTCTGTCACCAGAGGGAAGCTTCTTCTCAGATGGCTGGATCTGCTACAACACAGTGGAGTAACAGCGGCGGCCAGTGCCCGTCGTACCCCTGGCCTTCCCTCACCACATGCCATCCTGACATCCAACTGTGTGCGCCGACACCTCTGGGCTCAGGCCGGGGCCAGGCACCAGCCAGTCATGAACCTCAGCCCACCTGGCCCTCCAACAAGACAACTGTGCAGTGTGTGCAACAGCCCACTCTCAGGCTCCACAGCAGGATGAGGCTCCAGTTCCCATGGGGTCACCTGCTGGTAGCCCTTTCTGCTGTTCCGTTTCCCCGACAAATGAAGAGCTGCAGGAGCTTTCAGGCACCTGTGCCCATGTTCCCATGCTTATCGAAAGAGAAGCCTAAGAGACGTGTCTGCCCCTATAGCCCTCTATTCCTGGCAGGTGATGGTTCTTCACCAGGCACCGTCTCTTTCCAGAGCATTCCTTCTCTGCACTGATGGACACTCCACCTCCTATTTTTTTTTTAAAAAAACTACCTATGTTTGTAGCTTAAATACCTGACACTGGGGACACCTGGGTGGCTGAGTGGTTGAGCATCTGCCTTTAGCCCAGGGCATGATCCCGGAGTCCCAGGATTGAGTCCCACATTGGGCTCCTTGCATGGAGCCTGCTTCTCCCTCTGCCTATGTCTCTGCCTCTCTCTCTCTCGAATAAATAAATAAATAAAATCTTTCAAAAAATAAAAAAAATAAATGCCAGACATTGTGCTAACAATGTCACAGACCCCATTATATCCTTTAACCTGAATAATGAAAGTGGGGCTTATTCCCACCGTTTCCAGATGTAAGAAAGAAACTCAAAGAACCCAAGCACCAGAAATTGCAGAAAAGCCCAGATCATGCAGGAATGATGGTCCTAACATGTCAGAGGCACACTGCCTCAATGAAAGTGTCTGTTCTCATTCACAAGGTTGATCTCCTCAGCCAAGGTTAGTGATGATCAGTCTGGTAGGAGCCTGTCCCCTGACTCATTTCTGAGAAGTAAAGCTCCTAAGGAAAGGTACCACCACCCTTATACCTTTATGTCCCGGGCCCCACAAATCAGGAGGCTGTGCTTTGGCTGGCTCTCTCCCCAAAGAGCAAGGAGTCTACAGTTAAGGGCTGCATCCACCCAGAACCTGTGACCCCTGCCTCTGGACCACACTCTCAATAGCTGACATGTGCAGTGCTGGGTGGGCTCTTTCCTGAATAGCCTGTCCTCCTATGGAAGGAATAGCCCTTGGTGCCCCTGACCCCAAAGTGTGGCCTTGGCTGTTTGATGGATGTTTGTGGGGTGGGTCTGCACGGTTAGGCCGCCTGGATATCATGCACGAGCACACGAGACCCCTTGAGGTGCAGAACAGATAGGCAGGAGGAGCAGGGAGGCTACCATGGGCCGAGGGCCAAGAGGAGCTTTGCCACAGATGCTGTGTTCCACCAGGAACGTGGAAGAGTCTGAGGACCCTAACTTTGGACTTCCAGGAATTCTGGGTCATGAGGAAGGTATATTTATCAAGATAGCAAGATAAATTTGTTTCATTTAACAGTTTGTTGGTGCGACTTCAGAATTTTAAATATTGAAATCTGCAGTAGACAGGCCTCTTGTTGTGCTCTGGCTTTAGGCTCCAATATCTTAGAGGCAGCCTGTGGGGGTGTGAACAGTGGGTACAGGGAGTGCAGAGGAGATTCCAGGGCTTTCGGAAGCCCCAGTGCCCAACCTGCCAACCTTGGCCCAAGCGGGCTGACCCTGTCCACGTTGGCAAGGCCTACCCACAGGTCTCTGTGCCCAGCTCTGGAAGTCACTTTGGCTTGTGAACTCCTCAGTGACTTCAAGGTTTTGTGAGACATCACTGCTTTGTGAACAAGGAGACTTATAGTCTGCGGGGCGAGGAGAAATCTGCCTTGTGCAGGTCAGCTGAAGCTGCTTTTGGGCTTCTGGAAATCACAGCACACATGATCGTGACACCAAATGAAATGATGAAGCTTTACAGACTGCTTTCAGAGAAATGACCAAACTGAGTCTGGCAAATCTCTCTTTCCTGACAGAGGTGCTCAGAATGGATCCAGCTTTCATTAGGACTATCTGTAGTGTGGCACAGGTTCCTCTCCATTGGATGGCTCATTCTGGCCTTGTTCTTTCTTTCTTTCTTTTTTTTTTTTCTTTTTTAAAGATTTTACCCATTCATTCATGAGAGACAGAGACACAGGCAGAGGGAGAAGCAGGCTCCCTGTGGGGAGCCCAATGTGGGACTCCATCCCAGGATCCCAGGATCGTACCCTTAGCCAAAGGCAGACACTCAACCGCTGAGCCACCCATGCGTCCCTGGCCTTGTTCTTCTTTTTAAGATGACTTACCAGAGACGTGCTCTGATGGTGGAAATCAGTCCCTAGTCTTAGCAGAAAGTATGCATTTTTCTTCTGCTTGCAGCAGATCTTGACTTATGTGCAAAAGAAGTCTAGCAGGCGACAATTGACACATTTCTCCCCAAGATGTTTCATAGTAAAGTACTTTTACTTCCCATGAGTTCACTTCCTAAAGGAAAGATTGATCAGTAAGTATTCTACTAGATCTAGCTAAAGTCACTCCTTTTGGTTGAACTGAAGTTACAAATATCAACAAACAGTCACATGTTTTTCACAGCCTCCTGTCTAACATTTTAGGAATGTTCACACTGGGGATTATGATGTCAGAGCTTCTCAAATATTAGCATGCATTGGAATGACTGGGTGGCTCCTACAAGAAGCAGAAGCCTGGCCTCCACCCCAGATTTATAAGAGCTGATCTTGGGGGCCAGAGTGGGGACACCCACCCTTCTAATTAGCACCTTAGTTGATTCTGATGGAAGCAGATCACAAACCATGCCAGGGAAACACACAGAGACAGCAGTGTCCACAATGCTTATGCGACATCCAGAGGTTGTGGGGCCAAGTTTTGGGGACAAAAATCTGTCTTTGAAATAAGATGGAAGGAAGAAGTTTGCCCCAGATTACAAAGAATTCTTTAGTCAAAAAATAAGCATGGAATATCAAAAATGTTTAGGTATCTAAGTTCATAACGATACAAAACACACATGGAAAACCAAAATTATTAGACACTGGTGGACAAATCATACTCGCCCCCTAAAGCAAGGCCCTCAGTCTCCTAACCCCTGGAAATGGGTCCTGCCAATGCTCTGAGTGAGCTTGGAGGCAGGTCCTTCCCAAGCTGAGTCTTTGAGGAAACCACAGCTCCAGCTACTTCTTGGCTGCAGCCTGGTGAGACTGTGCAGAGGACAGGCTGCTCAGACACATCTTGAGTCCTGACCTACAGGAAATGGGAGATACCGAAAGCAGGTTGCTATAGGCTGTTAAATTTGTGGTAATTTGTTACCCAGCAATAGAAACGGATACTTCTGGGCACCTGGGTGGCTCAGCAATTGAGCATCTGCCTTTGGCTCAGGTTGTGATCTTGGAGTCCTGGGACCAAGTCCCACATCGGGCTCCCTCCAGGAAGCCTGCTTCTCCCTCTGCCTATGTGTCTGCCTTTCTCTGTATCTCTTATGAATAAATAAGTAAAATCTTTTTTAAAAATCCTCTTAAAAAAAAGAAAAAGAAACAGATACTTTTACTTTTGGAGAATTTTAGAGAAATATCTCCTTTAGAAAAAGAAGAAGAAGAAAGGAAATAGTGAATAAAAGGACTGAAGAAAGCATTTGTCCTGCCTTTCCTAGAAGAGCTGTACCTTAGGGCAACACAATAGTGGATGAAGCCAATTTCCTTTTTACAAAAATATTCCAGCTAATAAATTAGATCATAACAATAAATTTAAAATATCAATATTTGGCTGTCCCCCCACCGAATAATGGCAATGATCATCAGTGGTTGCTAACAGAGCAAAAAGCCAGACCAGTGGACAATCTGTGCCTCTGGAGAGAGGGACTCCACACCCCTTATGATATGGCTGTGAAAATCAACCACCCAGCCAACAAACCCATTCCTGAAGCTGACCTAGCTTCTATATCTAAGCATCAATGTGAAGACAATACACAGAATAGGAGGACATGTTAAAATACCACAGAGATGTGATCACCAAAATCCAGGCTTTAGAAAGCTCTGCAAGATAAATAACTAGCTTCTTCCTGGCAGGGATGGGGGTGCTGGGAAGGGGAAAAGAGAGGGAGAGAGGAACCTATAGGCTAAAGGAGGCTTAAGAGACATATCAGCTAATTGCTATTTTGCACTTTACTTGGTTCCCAATTCAGAAACGTCATAGAGATTCATCACGGGACTATTAAGATAATAGAGACCTAACTGGGTATTTTATGATGATTATCCTTTTTTAAAGTATGCTGTTGCTATTAGACTATATACTTTTAAAGTTTCTTTGTGCACTAGAGATGTTTTCTGAAATATTTGTGGACAAGCTATTACCCTGCCTGGGATCTGATGGATGGGATGCAGACAAGATGGGATTGGCTGTGCATCAATGTTACTGAAGCCAGTGCCTTCATGTGATGGGCACATGAAGGTCATCATGTTATTGGTTGTTATTAAATTATTTCCTTGACTTCTATATGTGATTGAAAATGTCCAAAATAAAAAGTTAGAATTGCAAGGAAAAAGTTGTCAAAGGCACTGTCCTTTAAGACTAGAGTTTAAGGAACTCATTGTTTCTTCCCAAGAAAACTTTCTCTGACAAGTCAACCTAGAAAATGAGCAGAGAAATCAGATTTGCTGTGAAGATATCAATCTCTGTGGCCAATTGCAGAGGAACATGATCATTACAGGAGATGAGGACAGGCTGACTGATGGCTGTCTGAGGGTTTAGGTGATGATAGTGAAGTGTTTCCCGCTCTGCCCAGCCTGCTTGAACACCTCAGTCTCCACATCATGCAGTCGTCCTGACTCTGATGATGACCTCTCAGACAGCAGCCTGCATTTGCAGACTCTCACATCAGTGTGAAGAGAGCTTTTGTTGAATTAAGAAGGCTTTTAAGAAATGCTTTGTTTGCTTGGCTTTAGAAGCTAAGTGCTGATTTAAGTCCCTGACTACCTGTCAGCTCCCTGTGGAGAGAAACACCCAGAGACCTGGATGGATGGCCACAGAGGCGGGTGGCTGTGAGGTGAGGCCGGGACCTGGGGTGGGGGGCGGAAGGCAGAGGAGAAAGTAGAATGAGAGTCTCCATGCTGCTTTGGCTCCAGACCCCATGAGGGGTGGAGAGCCAGCCTGTGGCTCGCAGCAACAGTGTCCACAGGACATGTAGATTGACTCCTTGCCTACCCCTCCAGCTCGCTGATCAAATAATGACTTTCCCCTCTGCTATTACCCAGGCCTACTGAGGTATGCCTGCATGCCCCCATGGTGTGCTGGGCCTGGCTAGACCCTCTGGCGTGCACATCCTGTCACACCCTTGGAAGCCAGTAAGGCAACTCAGACAGGTTAAGGCAGCACCGTCGAGGGGAGCCAGGGCATCAGCCCAGAGCGAATGTAAGACCAGTCACGATGACTTTGATCATTTCTTTTTTATGGATTTTTAGCTTCATGACAGCCCCAGAAAGGGAGCCCTAGGATCATTCCACTAACAGATGAGGAGGCAGGGGTACACAGCAGCTAGGTCATGACCAAGGCAGGCTTTGAACTCTAGGCCCTTTGCCTCTTATGCCACCTGGCCCATGACTCTGGGATCAGAAAGCCCAGCAACACAGGACAGGGAGGCAGGGCTAGAGATAAGCCAGAGGGTCACCACAGAGGTCCCCACACAGGTAGAAATGGATCTGCTAGTATCTTGGCCTGGTCCTGCCCTCAGAGACACCCCGCAGGTTCTCCCAAGGGAAGACATTTCAGAGAAACTTGGAGAAGCTTCTCTGCAGAATGTTGTTGGGGGATGCCTGTCCTCCGAGTGCCCAGCGGGGGGATAAAGCATAGCCAGGCCCTGGGAACATCTCATGCAGTGGTCCCAGTAAATTGCAAACTTCCTCCTCCCCAGGAAAAAGATCCCTTCCTTGTAGCATTTGCCTCTGTCCGTGATGTAAATACTTTTGCTGGGGCTGATCTCTGTCTGCCGAATGGCACTGAACACGGAGCAGAGAAGGTAGGTGAGGACACACCATCATAGAGCATTTCCCCCTCTAAAGGTACTGAATAACCTTGAGAGCACAGGTTGTTGTAAAAATAACCAAAAACTTGTAAGTTTTAAACATTTGCTACCTTTGTTTCAATACAGTTTATTTACTTAAGTTTACATAGTTTATTTTTCATAACGGCTGTATTTAAAACAATCAGCTCACACGATTCCCCCAAATCTCACAATCTGCTCTCACAAGCAAGGGGGGGTGGGTCGACGCAGGCTCCAGGTCACTGTGAGAAGGCACGCAGCTCTGGAAATCTCACTGGAAAGAGACGAAGTAGCATGTGAGGCAGAGGACATTTAAGGACTGAGCCTGTTTTGTGCTGAGTTGCAAGGGGGTAGACATCCATAAGTGTGGAAGGATTGAATCTTAGTGTGCGAGGCCACCATTCATTCAACGCCTGCAGATTGGAGAAGGAAAGTCCAGCTGCTGCTCAGCTAATGCCTCCAGCTCCAGCCTAATATGGAAGTCTAGGCTGTCCTGCTGGCACAAAGAGACGGACTGTAGGAAGCTTGTCAAATTGCTCATTCAATTAGAATCAAGGACCAGGAAACTCTGTGGGCCTAGCCTGTCAGAGATTATTTATAGCACACACAATACATGTCTCTCAGTTTGTCTGCAGGGACCAGACTGATCTTGCTGGGTGCCCTGGGGTCCTCCCTAAGCAATCAGACAGCAGCTATGGTGCCAAGTGGTGCCAGGGCTCATCACATACACTGGAGACCACACGTGTCCTGTGGCTGAGGGAGCTCATGATTCTCTGAGCATCGCCCCCAATCACAGGCCCTCCCTATCACTATCTTCTTGTAAACATCACTTGTTAAGCATTTGCTTTCTGAAAGGTTACTAAATTAGGAAGCAGGAATGCTGGGTTATCATAATACTGGTGGCAATTTTAAAACTTTGGGGGAGGCTCACTTTTACTCAGAGCCTGTCTTCAATGATACCCAGGCAAGATGTCAGTTAGCACCAACTCAATGATGCTATGAGAGTAGAAGTAGCAACGTACGAACAGGTTTTAAACTGTGTTGTGTAGAGAGGAAAGGAGGTGGCCCAGGCTCTCGGTGCCCAGAGACAGGTGGACATCAGAAGAGGGCTGAGGGGTGGTATGGTAGCTGGACTCCAGAGTTTTGAGCCTCCAAAGCCCTGGAGAATGGAAATCCCCCACCTTCCCTGGATATTACTAGAATGTGGGCTCCCTGCCCTGTAGCTCATCAGGGAAGCTCCCTAAATTAATACAAATCCACACCTACTTGTGTCTACTCATACTTTGTAGCTCCTGTACATTATCTGTGACTTCACTGTTAATTTCTCTTCCAGATTTAAATCAAGGCATCTGGAGGATTTTGAATAACTCTTTCATTTCTGATCCCTTAATTCAGGGCCTTGTGAAAAAGTTGGATCCAAAGAGGATGAAAGGGGGCTGTAGGCAATATCACATGATCTTCAGTAATTCCTGCCACACCAGCCACACCTTTTCCACACCGCTGGAAAGCCACCTCCCCGAGATGGGCAGAGTCACATATGCAGGCCATACTAGGTTGTCCTCACGTCCTGCAGGGAGGGCAGGTTTGGAAGGGCCCGAGGAGGACCAAGGTGGTCTTTATGCTCAAGAGTGTGCAACATAATTGGGTGTTGACTGCATGTTCTTCAGTTATAATTTTAAAGTCACTGTCTTTCCCATGCCCTGGTCCCTCAACATTCAATACGAGGAACACAGGGCACCACTGGGAAATCAGGGAGATGTCCACAGCAATGGGGGTCACCCAGCAGGGATTCCAAGCCAGTGACTATATCATTTTCTAGCTAAAAAATAAGGCAGAAACAAAACTTGACTAAGTCTCCATATTGAATTGATAGTAGTGCATAATTGTAATTTATAAACAAATACACATGCACTAGGGGTACATGTGAAAAATGTTTAGGTTAAAAGATTTGATTCAGAAATGCTCAAAGAGTGTCAGGGCAGACATACACTTATGTGCATCATTAAAGTCTACCATGAATATATCCATGCAAAGTCTTTTGTGAACAATCATTTTCACACTCCAGCTGCAAGAAACCTAGGGGTCATGTGCTCTGACCCCTCATTTCACAAAGACAAAAAGTCAGATCCAGAAAGATGAAGTAACCTGACCAAGCACGTGAGATGTGTGTGTGTGTGTGTGTGTGTGTGCATATGTATGCAGATACGTGCACATGCTTAAAAGCACTTAGGCTTTTCTACAGGTAATCACTTAAAAAAAGAGAGAGAGAGAGAGAGAGCACATGAGCATGAGCAGGGGCGAGTGGGGAGGGGCAGAGGGAGAGGGAGAGAATCTGAAGCAGGCTCCACTCCAGCCCAGAGCCCAACTTGGGGGCTCAATCTCACAACCCTGAGATCATGACCTGAGCTGAAATCAAGAGCCAGATGCTCAACTGAGCCGCTCAGGCGCCCCTACAGATAATTATTTTTAAGGGAATCTATCCTAAAGGAATAATATGAGTTACAAACCAATGTTTCACATGAATATCATGGAACCATTATTGGAATAAAAAAATAGGGTGTTGTGTTAACCCAACAATAATATCCTGGTTAACTAAACTATCATGTAACCACATGATGATGTATTATGCATAAATTAAATTATGTTCACAAAAAGCTTATGCACATAGAGGGGAATGTTTATCTTCTAACATCCAAGGTTTAAGCTTCTTTGCAGAGTGACCTCAGCGTGTCGGAAACGACACCAAATCCACAGCAGTGATCCTCTTAGGGTGGTGGCATATGGATGACTTCTTGTCTCAAATCATTCCCAAATTCTCTTTTCCAAATTTCTGTAATAAATATTATAGGACATTTTTAAACTGGAAAGAAAAATAATTTGTAACTGGAGGTCTGTACTGGCGCCTCCTGACCTGGAGCAGTTTAGGGCAACTCTGCCTGCAATTCCAGGTCTCATCAGCACCCACAGGCCCTCCTCAGTGCACAGTGGCAGAGGCGGGGGACCCCACCCGGTCTGGACCTTTTGCTCAGAGTCCCCAGTGTTTGTTCTGCACCAAGCATATGGCACACAGAGATAGTTCTGGGGCTCAAAACCCCATTTGTCTGCAGATGAAAATCCCATTTTCCTGACATCCTCTGGGGAGTCATCCCTGCCACACCTCAGTCAACACATGTGTGTAGCCATGGCCACAGGACCTCAGGCCAACATTGACCCCACCTCAGGAGTGGACCGGCACCTGGGACATCTGACCCTGAGTTCCTCTTTGTTTATTTCCCTAAAGCGTCTCAAGATTTCACAAGTCTCATGATGCTCACTGTGACCTCCAGTGGGCTCTGAAAGTACAGCTTGCAGGAGAAGGGAGGGGGAGGCAGGGTTGACTCAGACGTCCCCACCCTCCTTTGGCCTCTGGCTTTCAGGGAAAACTGGATTTTCTCCTTCCCACATAGAACTTTTTCCCTTTAGGGCACATGAGTTTGACCTGTGCTAAGAAGCAGCCAGTTCAGACTCGGTGGCCACCTGAGTGAACCCTGTGTCTTTTCCCAAGGGTGGGTTGGGCCCCAGGAGACTGAGTTAAGCCAAGGTTTCTGCTCTTCACATTCATTCCTTGGAGGAACTGGCTCAGGGCAGGCGGCAGGCCTAAGTCACATATTAGTCATCACGGCATATTGCACGGGGGCTCAGGCCGCTTCTGGAAGGCAAGCCCAAACACTGCTCTCTGCTAAACCCACAGCACGGCCCAAGACACAGGTCTTTGAGGCAATAACCGACCCTCACAGTGCAGACTGCAGGGGAAAACAGAAAAGGAGTCAATTTAAGTACCAGGGAAGTTATTTAAAACAACCTTGACCCAAACCTCTCTGAAATACTCTGGGGGAAATGTGTCTGCTGCGTATTTTGGAAAACACACCCTGGGTAGCAGTGCACAGGGGATGACTGTGGATACACAGTGCTTTATGTGTTCTCCTAGTGCTTCCAGAAACACTGACAAATGTCCGTGACATGCCGGGCGCTGTGCCAGGTGCTCCAGGTGGAAGGGGAGGTAGGTGTGCAGAGGGTAAGACCAGCGGGTGTGGTGACAGCAGTGCTCAGCAGGTTCAGCGCAGCAAGGACGCAGATACGCTCTTCCAGGGGCATGAGGACCGGGCTGGATTTGAACGTTAAGGTCTAGTGTTCTGCTTCACAGCCAGGCTGTCAGCTCTCACAGCAACCTAAGGGATAGGAGCAGAGACCCATACCACCTGCCATGTTGTGTTACTGGAAACTTGCAAGAGCCTTGGTAGCTCTAGAACCTATATATTTATTGTCCCGCACTTTACATATGTTTCCTGGCTTTTCTTAGAATACATCAAGCACATGTCACTTCAGGACCTTTGCACCCGCTATTCCCTCTGCCTGGGATGTTCTTTTTCCAGCTAACGCCATCAGCTCCTACAGACATTTACTCCCTTCACCTACTGAGAGGGGCCTTCCCTCCCCACACTATTGATAGGAGCCCTGAGACCCCACACTTCTACTCATAGTTCCTTGCTATGCCTTTCTCCATAGCACTTATCACCATATAGGGTCCCCAGGACGGGGCAGGCAGCTGATGCATCTACCACCTGGTAAACACATGTTAAATAAACACCCAGGTCATCTCCTCCACACTCATCCCCAGCTCTTTTCGACATCCCTGATACATAGTAGGAGTTTGGTAAGTGTCGACTAGTGGACTGGCTGCCTAAATCTCAAGATTCTGCGAAGAGTATGAATAATTCCAGCTAAGGTAGTCAGTGAAAAGCTCTTTGTTCAAATTCCCCTACCATCTGGTGGCTGGAATGCTGTCGCTATTTGAAGGATCTATAGAGACGGGGCTTCCAAGGTCCCCAAGACAAGCAGGCTCAGGCATGCAGCCTTGAGCCAGGCTAGAGGAATAGCCCAGAGAACAGCTGCGACTGAGATTGCAGAGTCATTTGTTTTTTGTTTTAATAAATTTAGTTTTTACTGGTGTTCAATTTGCCAACATATAGAATAACACCCAGTGAAACTAGACCACTCTCTTGCACCAGACACAAAGATAAACTCAAAATGGATGAAAGATCTAAATGTGAGACAAGATTCCATCAAAATCCTAGAGAAGAACACAGGCAACACCCTTTTTTAACTCGGCCACAGTAACTTCTTGCAAGATACATCCACGAAGGCAAAAGAAACAAAAGCAAAAATGAACTATTGGGACTTCATCAAGATAAGAAGCTTCTGCACAGCAAAGGATACAGTCAACAAAACTAAAAGACAACCTACAGAATGGGAGAAGATTTTTGCAAATGACATATCAGATAAAGGGCTAGTTTCCAAGATCTATAAAGAACTTATTAAACTCAACACCAAAGAAACAAACAATCCAATCATGAAATGGGCAAAAGACATGAAGAGAAATCTCACAGAGGAAGACATAGACATGGCCAACATGCACATGAGAAAATGCTCTGCATCACTTGCCATCAGGGAAATACAAATCAAAACCACAATGAGATCCCACCTCACACCAGTGAGAATGGGGCAAATTAACAAGGCAGGAAACCACAAATGTTGGAGAGGATGCAGAGAAAAGGGAACCCTCATACACTGTTGGTGGGAATGTGAACTAGTGCAGCCACTCTGGAAAACTGTGTGGAGGTTCCTCAAAGAGTTAAAAATATACCTGCCCTACGACCCAGCAATTGCACTGTTGGGGATTTACCCCAAAGATTCAGATGCAATGAAACGCCGGGACACCTGCACCCCGATGTTTCTAGCAGCAATGGCCACAATAGCCAAACTGTGGAGGGAGCCTCAGTGTCCATCGAAAGATGATGGATAAAGAAGATGTGGTTTATGTATACAATGGGATATTCCTCAGCCATTAGAAATGACAAATACCCACCATTTGCTTCAACGTGGATGGAACTGGAGGGTATTATGCTGAGTGAAGTAAGTCAGTCGGAGAAGGACAAACATTATATGGTCTCATACATTTGGGGAATATAAAAAATAGTAATAGGGAACAAAGGGGAAAGGAGAAAAAATAAGTGGGAAATATCAGAGAGGGAGACAGAACATGAGAGACTCCTAACTCTGGGAAACGAACTAGGGGTAGTGGACAGGAGGTGGGTGGGGGGTGGGGGTGACTGGGTGATGGGCGATGAGCACTGGGTGCAGTCATTTGTTTGGTGAGCTGTGTCATGCTGTGAAAGCAAAGCACCATTTCAATGGCTTCAGGAATATTTGCCCAATGTGTTACAACCTTCAGAGGCCTTTCATTTTTTAAAAATCCAGAATGGGGCCCCTGGGTGACTCAGGCAGTTAAGCATCTGCCTTCGGCTCAGGTCATGGTCTCAGAGCCCTGGGATGAAACCCCCATCAGGTCCCTGCTCAGTAGGGAGCCTGCTTCTCCCTCTGCCTCTGCTCTCCCCTTGCTTGTGCTCTGTCTCTCTCCATTTCTCTCAAATGAATAAATAAAAAACTTAAATAAATATAAAAATACAAATCCAGAATAGTTGTAGTTGGACATGTCACAGAGTACTTCTTTCTCCTTCTGCCTCAACGTCCCCACTTTTGTCCTAATGAAATCAGATTACATGCAAACAGAGGCTACCATGAAGAGGACAGGCTGTTCCCAGAGCTCAAGGCCGGGCCTCAGGCTGTGTGCAGAGGCTGGGCGGTTCCTGGCACACACTGGCAGGTTTTGGCACCAGGGCACCGAATGGCATTTGCTGAGCGCCTACTCTGTGCCAGGGGCCACAGCCCACTGACATCTGTGCTGGCATTGCATCCCTACAACCAGCTGGGCAGTGAGCTTTATTGTTACTGCTTTTAAATGGTATAAATGAACCAGTGAAGACTTGTACTGTGCCAGAGGCTTCCTGACCCACGTTCACACACTCAGTGAGTGGCTCCACACCAGGGTCCTTCTTCTCTCCCCTCCACCATTCCAGAAGCTGTTCTGGAAGCTGCTTACCACCTCCTGCCTTTGAGCAGATGTCCCAAGATCTATACCTTGTTTCGGGCCCTTGAATTGAGGAAAGCACCCACATGCCCTGGTCGTGCTGGAAGCCAAGGGAAGGGAGCTCCCTTGTGCGGCCCTGCTCCTCATCCTTTCCCACCTACCAAGAGCACTGCCTGCCATGTTCCTGCAGGGAGGACCCTTCCCTGGGGCCTGCTGACTGCTCCAAGGATGGACACTGAGCTAAACTGGGTCCTTCAGTCTCCAAACCAAGAGCATTTCTTCTTCTTCTTTATTATTATTATTATTTTTAATCTGAGGGGCTAGGCTCTTTTTAAACCACTAAAATGTGCACCACAATATTTGGGCTATGGGAGGTCGTATTTCCCGCCAGGTACTTGAGTAGGTGCTTCTATCATCACTGTATGCTTTAATTCTCACATAACTATCAAACCAAAACATTTACAAATAAGTTACAAGCTAGACTCAAAGGCCAAAATGGTTTGATTTAATGACATTGGCTTAATACGACAACAGAGAAACTGCCCAAATAAAATCTCAACTAGCAGCATGCCTGAGGAGGACTCACAGTGCAGGCTCTCATGAATCTGGGGAAAGGTGTCCCTCTCTCCTGTTTGAGTCACTGGGAGCCCCCATCTGCTAGCATGTGGCTGCAGCCTCATGCAGTCCTCACTTGGCAAGAAACTATCATGAAACCTGAAGGACCACCTCTGGTTTCTCTGCCACCAAGAAAGGAGTCCTGTGTGAGCACCACAAAGGGAGTGCAGTTCTGACCTGCACTGCAGCCTCCAGACCAAACAGGCTTTTTTTTAAAAAAAGACTTTATTTATTTTTTTGAGAGAGAGCAGGAGCAGGGGGAGAGGCAGAGGGAGAGGGAAAGCAGACTCCCTGCTGAGCCAGGAGCTTGACACAGGACTCGATCCCAGGACCCTGGAATCATGACCTGAGCTGAAGGCAGACACTTAACCCACTGCGACATCCAGTGCCCCTCCAGAACAAATGGACTTGACTCCTATTCCTACTTCTAGCTTTTCACCAAAAGCTGGCACAAGGAAGAAACATTCTTGCAGAAAACAGATAATCCTCAGGCAGTTGTCTTGGAACCCAAGACTCAAGTCTGTGAGACATTGATCTAGATTTTTAGATTTCTTAGTATTTTTCAAGTTTTAACCTCAAGCTTTCCCCCACATATCTGTTATGTCACTTTGGGAGCATTGTATTTAATGCAAGAAAAAAAAAAGGTCAAACCAAAAATATCGACTTACCTCTGCTAATATCCAAACAACAACAACAACAAAAATCCAATCGAATCATTCTTCTCCAATAAATGACTTATATTAATATCACAAATTTGACTAGAAAACAGCTTTCTTTGAAAAATGGCTATGTCTTTGCTGTTGTGTGAGAGCAATTTCTAGCCATTTCTTCAAAAAGTTTTCTTTCAGAATAAATCTCAAAAACCCAAACTGGATGAAGGTTCTGCTTTTGGGTTCCCTGAGGTGACGATCTTGGCTGTGGGATAATTTATACTGGGGCCACACCATTCCTGGGCACTCAGTAAACACTGCAGCCGAGGTCGAGGAGAGACCTCTTCCATGAAACTCTCCTGGGCTTCTTTGACCTCTGATTATACTTGAAGGTAATCATATAGTTTACAAAGCAATGAAGGCTCAGTGTGGTCAAGCAAGCCACCCAAGGTCACACAGCAAATGGATAGCTCGGTCAGGGTCTAGCTCCAGTCTCCTGATTCCAGTGTAATGATTTTGCCTGGGCTAATTGGGAGGCCAGAGTTTGCAGTAGCAAGGAGCTTCTTGGACAAGCAGCTGCCATCATTTCCAAAATCCTGCCGCACTGCTGGGTCATCTGGCCGTGCACAGGAAAGGCCAGCTGGTGACTCAGTGCACGCCCTGCACTGTGGCCAACTCCACACCCGGCTCTCAGGCACACCTGCTTTTCTGGCATCGTGAGTCTTCAGCAACTTCCTCTATTTGTATACACGTACATTCCAGGGAAATGGTTTCTCTGAAGTTGCACAGTGTGGGCTCCATGGCAGTGATCTGCTTCAGACCCTCGCTCCGCCTCTTGATCGCTGTTTGGCTACAAATGAAGAGGAAAGCATGGGGGGCCACGCTGACCCCAGCCTTGCAGTCCTCAGCCTTGCTTTGGAAGGCGCTTGTCTGTCCTCTGATGGAAGTGGCTTGGGTTCACTTCTCCCTGTTGCGGATGCCAGTGCCTGTAGGTTAGGAGGAGGTGACCATAGTGGCAGCATTAGGGGGCGTGGAGAAGTGAGGTAGGGAAGGGACAAGCCAACATAGATGTGCACCTCTAGGCAGGGTGTGGAATGGGCTCGCACTGTCCACGAGCCAAACACTCCATGTTCCACTGCTGTTGTTTATGCTTTAACTCTCTTCCTGGCCCCAAGTGTCTTGCTCTGGCCTTGGGCCTAGACCTCATGAGCCTTCATCCAGTCATCGCTCTTGCCTGGGCCATGCACCAGGTACTCAAACAAGGGATGCTGGGCTCGGTGACCTTGAACTGAAAATGTGACTTCTCTGGGGCCAGTTTCCCCGCTCAGAAAATTAAGAGAGCAGCCTCAGGTGATCCTCTGACTCTGAAAACTGCAAAGCTCACCTTCCCTCTTACATTCCATAGCTTTGCTCACGTGCCCTTATAGCCCTTCTCTCCCCAGCAGTGGGGATCTCGGATGACTTTGAACACCCTGCATGCCAGTGGTGGGGTGAACTCGACTGATGCTTATATGATCATGTTTTGTTGGGCTGGTTGGTAGACAGGTGGACATGGGGACACCCGCCCTGGGGCATGCACAGTTGCGTTGATTAGGGCACCCACCACAGGCCTTTCCTGTTCTCAACCATGTTGCCGCAGGCATCTTCCTGTTGAAGCTCTGCCTCTCCGTGTCCTAGGAGGTAAGGAGAGGCATACCTGCATTACACACCGGCGTTTGAAGGGAATAGCATTATTTTAATGGTGGTCCTGGGGAATGTTGCAGAAACCACAACTGAAGGCTTGCATTCAGGCGTCTTCATGGAGCAAAGTGGAAATGCCTTCACTGCCTGAGCCAGGGTGGTGGGCTGCTGTGAGTCCAAGGTAGTGGCCATTAGGAAATCTGGTATTTTGTGGTCATGGCCTTGCTGATATCCAGGACTCCATATAAAAAATAAGCACCGGTTGAGCATGAGCATCATCCTCAGAGTAAGGGCTGAGCCCTCCCTGGGCAGTAGAGAGCTCTGGGGGAGAAGAGAAGGGAAGCAGAGGATGTTTGGGGACTTGCCCATTGACACGGCAGCATCGATGCCTGCAAAGCACGCCTCAGCCTGGCCACAGGCCGCAGCCTATGGCTTTGCAATAGAATCTTCTAACCATGCCTGAGCCCCCCTCAGGCTGTGATTTTAAGAATATTACCTAGCAGCACCTGCATCCCATCATGTGGTACCTTAACACAACCAGAGTGGTGGAGAAGAAGCAAGTTTTGCCCTGGCATGTCGCCTGCCTGTTTTGGAGAAGACACTCACCTTCTGGTGGGGTCGAGGGCTGAACACAGACCAGGTCCCACACAAACCTACGTCTCACACCCTGAGGCCACCTTAGGGGGAAGCCTGCTGGGGTAGGGGAGCACAGGGTGCAGGGTAAATGGCAGCTTACTCGACAAACCAGAAGCAAGAGGCCTGAAAGCAATATGTTGTCAGTCTGAAGGGGAGGGTGAGGAGAAGGCACTCACAGGGGAGCGGGCCCAGGGGAGGGGAGCAGGAGAGCAGTGAGCAGGTTCCCAGAAAGGGTGACCCCTGGGCCTGTCACATGTGAAGATCTTGAGAAAAAGTGCTGTTTGACTCTGGGCAGGAGCGAGCCCCGATGGCACTGGGTGGACATGGACCACCATGGAGGCTGAGTGACAGCTTCAGAACAGCTCTCCCATCAAAGGGGGCTCCAGCTTTGACCCAAGCAGGGATATTCTCTGGGCCAGCCTAGGAAATTTTGGGAAAGGCAAAAGCAACGTCTAGTCTGTCACACTTTCCTTGAGCTCTCCTAATACCTCATACAGTCCAGGCACTCCTCCAGGCACCCACAGCCTCTGCTTTAGAAAGATCACCTCCACACTCAGTTATGCTAAAGTCTAAGTGACTTGCTGTAGTTTCTGGAAACTGGGACCAGATTAAGGTGAAATGTCCCAGCCTAATGAATGAAACTCTGTAAGTTATAATAAATGCATCGACAAAGACTAATGGGGATAATATTTTCATGCCAGAGACTCCCCCTCATCTCTCAAATCCTGCACCATGCATAGGTAGAAAGTCAGCTTTGGGAAGAAACATTCTATGTTGGCACTTTAGAAATCCATTTGCAATTGTGCCTCTGAAATTCCTTTTCTTCCCCACTCAAGTATTGCTGCTGAACAAACCTCCCCAAGTCTGGTAGCTAAACAACAACATTCACTTTGTTAAAGTTTGAGATCAAGGCACTCAGTGGGGACCCCTGGTGTCTGTTCCATTCAGCTGTGGTGGGGGCTGGGCTGCAGGCCCTGCAGCAGCACGGGCTCCTAGAGCATCTCCCCACGTGGTCACTGGACTGTGGCAGACCTGGGGCGGCTGGACTTCCCAGTGTCACCCAAGACTGCTAGCCAAGGCACGTGACCCAAGAGGTATAGACAATTCCCTGCCCTTACACAACCTAGTCTTGGAAGTCTTGCAGCACTTTGCACACTTACTTCTGCCACATTTTGTTCACTGACGTGGGGACAAGGGCCCACTTGGCGGGGGCAAAGGGCAGGGACACGGGCTCTGGCTTATGACGGGCGGTGACAGGGAGGAGTCACTGGAGGAGCATGTGGGACCAGAAATATTGGTGGGGCCAATTTCTGGAAATACCATCAACCTTGCTCTGCATTGCCCAAAGATACTTCTGGGGCTTGCATGTTTGTGTTTCCCCAGAATTCATACATTGAAACCTCACCTGCAGCGTGAGAGTGTTGGGAAGTGGAACCACAGGGAGGTGATCAGGGAAGGAGCCTGGAGCCCTCAGGAATGGGGCCAGCGTCCTCATAAAAGGACCAGGGAGCTCCCTTACCCCTTTCTCCATGTGAGGACGCAGCTGTCTGCAACCCAGAAGGCGACCCTCCCCTGACCATGCCAGTCTCCCAATCTTGGACTTCCAGCATCCAGAACTGAAAGAAATTAATTTCTATTGCTGGTAAGCCATCCAGTCTCTGGCGTTTTGCAATAGCAGCCCAAATACACGAGGGCAGTCAGCTAGACCTTCTCTTAGTTTTCCCACACACCCTTCCTCTCCCTTAGGTGAGGACAGGTGTGAGTATACAGATGTGGACAGATGGGCAGAGATATGTGGATATAGCATAGACAGAGACTGAGCGAGAGGCATGCAATCTAAGTCTTCATTATTGAGTGCCCACTGTGGGCCACCACCTTCATACATCACCCTGATTTTATAATAACCTGCAAGGTAGTCATTACTGTGCCCACTTTAAAGATGGACACATTGAGATCCAGAAAAGTGAGGTAAGTTGTTCAAGGTCACACAGAGATCATCTGACCTCCAGCATGTGCGAACGTAAAGCCATATTCTTCCCATCACACCCTTCTTCATGTGGCTCTGCATGAGGGAAAGGGCAAGGGGAGAGGTCTGGGGTGACTCGGGAGACCAGGCAAGTACAACAGCCCATGCCTGTCACCTGACAGCACACCTGCTGTGTGCAAAGTGCTGTCTCAAAGGACCAACTCGGTGAACACAGGGAGCACCACCCCCACGCTACAGAAGGTGACAAGGGTTCTTGGAGAAGCTAACCGATCTCTCAATCTTCTGCTGAGGTGGCCATGTGGGTGGGGAGGACACAGCCCAGATCTTTGCTCTTGGGTTCCAGGTTTTCTTCCGGATGCTTTAAGCCGCTCTGCTGTACAGAAGTTTCTCTCACTGAGTTGTACAGTTCCTATGGCTTGTGACGGGGTTAGGCCTCCTCGCCATCTAGTCATCCGCATGCAGGCAGAGCAGCTGGCCCAGCACCCTGGGGAGCCCCTCCTGGACAGCAGGGCTTGGCTGCATTTCAACTCTGTGGCATCAGTCAGAAGCTCTCCTTAATTTCTGGATGCCAAGAGACAGTCTCCAGAAAGCTGAAGCTAATTAACAGTAACTATGGAGATAAAAAGCCAAAATTCTCAAAATAGTACTTTTGGTATTTGCAGGGGCTGTCTTCTCATCCTATTCCATGGATTGGAACATCCGACTTCCCCCTAACCAACAGGAGAAAGTACAGACTTTGATGAGCTGAGTGACAATCCTAGACTCAAATGTCAAGTGACAGACACTTGGATGGGACCCCAAGCCGCAAGGTGGGAAAGCCAGACAGCATCTCCCCCTGCATGTGTTCCCATTCTCTTCCAGTTCACTCTTTGTAGCCCTGCCAAGCCTCCCTAAAACACCAGCTCCTCATGTTTCTTGCCTAGTGGATTCGAGAGCAAGCCAAACTGCTCAAAGAAGACTCAAACATCCAGTGTGTCCAGCAGAACAAAAGTCCAATGCTCTCCCATGTGACAGTGAGGTCCAGAGGGCCAGGGTCATCTGGAGTTGCAGTCTCCAGGACCCAGTGTCTAGGGATTCCTCTGGATACTCAGAGGCATCAATGTGGGTACAGGCATGTACTTCCTCATGTCTTCCAGTGGTGATTGGCTTGGCCAAGAGAGTGGCTGAGGTGATTTTAGGGGACTTCCAAGGTGAGGAAGATGGCTTCCTGGGACACGGGACCTCAGGAATTGGCCACCTGAGATGGCAGCCCTGGGGAAACCTCCCCTGGTCGCTTGGATCACCAGTCTGCCCGCCCCCACCACCGCCATCCAGCGAACCCACTGAAGTGCCCTAGGCCTAAGTGAGGCTGACCCAGTCCCATGAACACCATGGAAGAGCTCCAACAGCACCCAAGACACAGAAGACTTGCCCAGCAGAGCCTGCTTAGCTTCCTGACCCACAGGCTGTACCTACAATGAAATGGCACCTATGTTAAGCCACTGTGTTTCAGGGTAGTTTATTATACAATAAAAGTGAATAGAACATGAGGCTATTCTGGAGAAACAATTCTGGAAGCGATAAATATTTGTAAAGTCCAATTTCAGGGCCTCAGGACTAGAATCAGGAAAGGTCACTCATTAGCCTCACTCTAGACTTGTGCAGATCTGCCCTAGACGAGCCCCCATGCCTGGTGGTCTGGCCATGTGACACCCCCGCAGAGGACGGCCAGCACGCAGGGTCTACTCCGGTTGGTGGATGCCCCAGAAACTGAGAGAAGGCAGGCAGCGGGGCTGGGCTCACATGTGCCGCAGACAATAAAGAAGGACCACATGGGGACAGAGATGCTGGGCTGCTGGGGAGATAGTGAGTCTGAGCAAGGTGGACATGGGCACTGGACAAGCAGGTGTAGCAATCACAAGGGGGTGGTCGGCTGGGGTAGAGGTGCAAGAGGGAGGGTGTCTAGGTGCCAAGGAGGGGAGCAGTTAACACTATGAGCTCCCTTGTGCCCAGGTGAGGGGGTGGGATTACTTCCCTACACTCGGGGAACCTCAGAGGTGGCTGAGCAGGGCGGTACCAGGCATAAGATCACTCTGGCCCCGGGCAGGAAGATGTGCCCTTGGCTTCCTCCTTGTGGTAGTAGGGCAGAGGGCAGTGGGCCATCGGGGGAGTGGCCCCCCAACCCCTGCTGTGGCACCTGCCTGACTCCCCATTCAGCTGCTGCCCCCTGGTTGGAGCTGAGGTCATTACGCTTCCCAGACATCAGTGCCAGCCAATGACCAGATGCTGCACTCATTTCTGGGTGTCCCTCTGATGAGGACTAGAGAACCTGAGCATCCTGGGGTCTGAGGGCACCCCCCTGACCCCAGGCTCCCTCTGCTCTGTTGGGTCTGCACGCCCTTCTCACCAGCTCTGCTCTTGCCTCGTACTCCTCACACATGTTGCCCCCAGTAAAGCTCTCACACTCTGCATTGGTCTGCTGGGCCGTCCCCGCAAAGGATGACAGGCTGGGCTGCTTCTAGAATTGATGCTTATTATCTCACCATTCTGGAGTCTGGAAGCCTGAGGTCATGAAGTCAGCAGGGTCGGTTCCTCCCAAGGGCTGTGACAGGAGAAGCTGTCCCCGGCCTCTCCCTGTGGCTGGAGGTGGGCGGCCACCATCCCTCTGTGTCTTCACAGATTACACCACCACCCCGAGAACCTCATTTTAATTTATTACTTCTTCCAAAGCCCCAATACATTCTGAGGTCCTGGAAAATAAGACTCCAACATGTGAATTTTTTTTGGGGGGGGAGGGGACACCACTTAACCCTCACCCACGTCAATCCCACCGACAAATGGACCCGTCTTAGATGCTCAGGCTTAAAATGAAACCAACATCTGTTTGATCCTGGAGGTGGAGCAAAGCACCAGGGCCCAGATCTTTGGGGGTCATTGCCAGGGAGCGGTGGCTACACTCATATTAGAGCCCAGTGAACCACAAGGGAGATGCCCGGGTCAGAGGCCGAGAAACAGGGAAGGCTGAGAAGAGCCAAGGCAGACAAGGCAGGAGCCTGACCCCGCTCAGAGGTCGTGCCTGGGATCCCAAATCTAACCAGCGCGGCCCGTGTGGACGGCAGACCACACGGCTAACTCGGAGGCAGAGGATTCGCCTGTCCATGGGGCACCACGAGAAGGCTGGGCCTTAGAGCTCCCCCGCAGAGTGGACGTCGGCTCCCGGGGGGCGCGCGGGCCCGGTGGCTGCTTAGAGGGGGGGGCAGTGGCCAGCGGAGGCGGCGCAGGCTTGCCCCGGGCCCCAGCCTCCTCCCAGGCCCCTTCCCCCGGCCCGGGGCGCAGTTTCACTAGCTCGTCTCCACCTTGGAGCCCACGGGGCAGCCCAGCCGCACTTCCCAGCCCCCCGGCACTGGGGGCCGCTGCACCCACTGCAGGCAGAGGCGCGCTTAGCAACAGGACAGGGGTCGCCGGCCCAGCGCTCCGCACGCTGCAGGGAGGCAGGAGGACGCCAGCCGGCAGGCTCCCGGCGCGATCGCGCACCCTCTCTCCTGTGCCCTGAACAGCCAGGCCATGTCCACTGTGGCTGCACAATCCCAGAAGGCCCATCTGTCGGAGCGCTGCTTACACAAGTGCGGACGGCTCGGGAGAGACGGTGCCCCCAGCACCGAGGCGGGCTGGCCTCTGCCCACGGGCCCCCACACCGCTGCCCCGGCTGCTGGCCCCTGCGCCGCGCCCCCCAGAGCTCGCACGTGGGACCAAGCAGCACTGGCTGCCCCCAGAGTGCAAGGCTCCCTGCGCCCCCCGCCCCCCGCCCCCGTCTCCCCGTGGTCACACTCAAGTCCCGCTTCGCCAGCCCCCGAGCCCTCTCCCTCTCCAATGTGCCCTCTGTCCGCCTGGTGCAGCCCAGACCCTCCAGCCCGCAGGGCCACCACTCCCCACCAGCCCTGCCTGCAGCCTGCCCAAGCCACCCCACACCAGCTCACACGGCCGGTGGACACCGAAGGCCACCCCAATCCCCCTTGCCCTGTGGCTTATGTCCCAGCCGCGTGCAGAGTGGTTGTTTCAAAGTACATCTTGGCCGGGGACACAGCTCTGTGCCAGAATTCCCCGACCTCTCTCACACTTGGGCTGGAACCCAGGGCCTCCTTGGACCTCCCTGGGCCACCCCAGGTCCCTTTCCTACCCTATCCACCATCCACTCCCACAGCACACAGAGCCCCCTCATTGTTCCTAGAACCCACAGAGCCCGGCCACAACACGTCAGGACCGCCTGGCTTGGCACCTGCCCAGGGAAGCCCATCTCCTGCCCCCTACTCTCCTTTGCTGTCCTACATAGGCCTTCCTTTCTCTGCTTACTGTCTGTTGCCATTCTAGAATGAAGACCTTTCAAGGACCAGGATGTGTGTCCTCTCTGTGATATTTGCAGCACCCAAAGCGGTCCCCAGCAGGGAAGCACTGGTCAATGCCGTCAGATAACAAGTTCATGAATGAAGTGTATGAGTCAAGAGTGCAGAGATAAGATACCCCAGCATTTGCTCCCAGACGGAAGGGGGTCACAGCCCTCTCTCTCTCTGCAGGCCCACCAGCGATGACAGAGGACGGTCATGGCACCCTCTCCCCTGCTTCAAGCCTGCCTACAAGGAGCTCGAGAGCAGACTCACTCTGCAGTATCCACACCTGTGAACTCCACAGTAGTTTCCATGTGGCCTCAGCCCGGGGCCTCCACCTGATGTGGGTTCATGGAGCCCAATGGTCAAGAAAGAATTCTTGAGCCCTTTTTGGTGCAAAAAAAAAAGGTGATTTTGTTATAGCACAGGACAGGACCCTTGGGCAGAAAGAGCTGCACTGGGCTTGTGAGGAGGGACTGACTATACACTCCTTCCTTCCGTAGTGAGGCTTAGGGAGAGCGTAAGTCTCTAAGGACTCTGGCAGTGAGGCTCTCAGGACCTGGATGGGCCAGTTGCTGCCAAGATAAGGTCACTTTTAAGCACGAAGTCATTATGACAGCCTCGAGGTCCTTGAAGAGGGCCCCCCTCCGCATGTTTCAGGTATCTATCTGCTGTGAGCTGTGAGGGGATTTAATTTAAGCTACATTTCTCTTGACTTTGTTTCCCTCATCCCACCGAGTGGGAAGCTGCCCCCTCAGCCACCATTATGGAGGCAGGAGCCGGTCTCTTCTGAGGTCCTCTGCTTGGGACTTTGCTCAGCCCCCAGGACCACACTCCAACAAAGGCCTGGGAGCAGTGGAGACCCTTGCATCACTGAGTTGACCCTGAGATGCATCCTACCAGGCTCCTTAGAGGGACCTGTGGCACCCATTCCAGGACTCCCCTGTTCACTGACCCATGTTCACCACCTCCTCCCTGCCCAGACTGGCTTCTCTCACTAGTGCATCTGGTGACCATCTCCCAAATAAATCACCTGCACTCAAGTCCCTGTCTCAGGCTCTGCTTTCTGAGGAGGTGAGTCAGCAAGGTGGGGGGGGGGGGGTTGCCTAAGAGAATCCCCCATCCCTGGGATCTTCCCCAAGCCCCCAAGGTTCTGGCCTCAGGGTTCCCAGAAGCTCCAACATGAGCCCCTTGTGGGTAGAATTCAGTTGTTTCCACATCGCCTCTCTTAGGAGGGTCTCTGCCATGCCTCTGTGCTTGTTGAAGGAGGAGATTCCCAAAGGCTCTAGCAACACTTGCCATGGAACAAGAAGAAGCAAGCACGCAGGAGTGACCAAGCTCAACTGCACGTTTTCAGTGTGTGTCCCTGGGCCACAAGCACACAGGTAAGCTTGGCTCTCTGCTCCACACTGGGCAGCAACAGGCCCAGGGGCTGGCACTCAGGAAATACTTGCTGATTAAATAGATGGATCCCACCACCTGGACCTGTGGCAGGTGATCTTCTGGCGTGATCTATACATGCTGCTCCTAATTCCTCCCTTCTCTTCTCAATACCCCCATACCCTGCTTTTTCCTTCCAATCTCACCCAAGCCACAGTGAGGGCCCTGTCCCCTCTTATTCTGCATCCTAGTGTGAACAACTGCGACCTCCCCCTCCTCCCTAGGATGCTCTCTTCCCTCAGCTTCTCAGATCTGCCCCTGGTTTCCCCCCACTTCCAAGAGTCCCTTCTCTATCTGTCAAGCTGATAGGAGGGACCAGCTGATGGAGAAACAGACATGAGAGCAGCTTTCTTCGAATCCCAGAAGCCAAACTTGCATCAGGAACCAGTGGTCTAAAGGCAGGGCAAGATGGCAGAGGAATAGGGTCCCCACGTCACCTGTCCCCACCAACTTATCTAGATAACTTTCAAATAATCCTGAAAACCTATGAATTCGGCCTGATGTTTAAAGAGAGAACAGCTGCAACACTACAGAGAGAAGAGTTTGTGCTCCTAACAAGGTAGGAAGACGGAAAAAAAATAAATAAAAAAGAATCAAGTGGCGTCGGGGATCCCACGAGGAGCCGGACTAAAGCCACTGCGAGAGCCTCCAGAACAGGAAAGCCCAACCGCAGAAAAGCAGGAACTTTAAATATCCACACCAGATTCTTTCCAGACAGAAAGGTGCTTAGCAGGGAAACTGGGAAGAACCACAGGAGGGGCAGTGGAGCTTCCAGGTTCCCGTGGTCACTAACAGAGGAAGTGCGCCTGGGGGAGAGCACCCAACAGACCATAGGCCTAGTGTGGTAAAGGGCTGGAGCGCACCCGACAGGGTCTCAGGAGAAGCTCAGGTGGTGGCTCCGCTTAGAGGGGGCTGCACAGCCCCAGGAGTGAGATTCCAGCAGCACAGGCCCCGGATCGCAGGGTGCCAGGGGATACAGCCCAGGATCCTACACTCCCCCCAGGACAGGTAAAGGCTGGGAGGGCCCAGGACAGTGAGGACACTCCTGCCGCGGGGTGCCCCAGCTGTGCAGATCATCACCCCCCTCTCCCGGGAGCATCCAGGCCAGTGCGGACTGGGAGACTGCAGTAGTTACTGTGGGAGCTGACTCCAGGGCTGAAGACCTAGCCACCACCAGTATGGTTGTCCCTCCTGGTGTCACCCTGTGCCTTGGACGGAGCGGGGCACCAGGGAACAGGGGGCTCACAGGATAAACAGCTCCCACTTAGCCGTGCACCTGGCAGGGGGGCAGGACAGCTCTCCCAGGAGCACATACCTGAGAATCAGCCCAGCAGGCCCCTCCCCCAGAAGACCAGCTGGAAGGACAGGGGAAGAGCAAGTTCTTGACCAAAAAGCACTGGAAAACTCCAGGGCAATGTACTATATTTATAGTATATAAAACCAGAGGATACCCCTCCTTGTTTTGTTTTGTTTTGTTTTCTTCCTTTTTCCAGTACAATTCGTTTTTAGCCACTCTGCACTGAGCAAAATGACTAGAAAGAAGAACTCACCACAAAAGAAAGAATCAGAAACAGTACTGTCTGCCACAGAGTTACAGAATTTGGATTACAATTCAATGTCAGAAAGCCAATTTAGAAGCACAATTATAAAGCTACTGATGGTTCTGGAAAAAAGCATAAAGGATTCAAGACTTCATGACTGCAGAATTTATATCTAATCAGGCCGAATTAAAAATCAATTAAATGAGATGCAATCCATACTGAAGGTTCTAATGACAAGGGTTAATGAGGTAGAAGAACGAGTGAGTGACATAGAAGACAAGTTGATGGCAAGGAAGGAAGCTGAGGAAAAAAAGAGGAAAACAATTAAAAGACCATGAGAAAAGTTTAAGGGAAATAAATGACAGACTCAGAAAGAAAAAAATCTACGTTTAATTGGGGTTCCAGAGGATACCAAAAGGGACAGAGGACCAGAAAACATATTTGAACAAATCATAGCTGAGAACTTCCCTAACTTGGGAAGGGAAACAGGCATTCAGATCCAGGAGATAGAGAGGTCTCCCCTAAAATCAATAAGAACCATTCAACACCTTGACATTTAATAGTGAAACTTGCAAATTCCAAAGATAAAGAGAAAATCCTTAAAGCAGCAAGAGATAAGAGATCCCTAACTTATATGGGAAGAACTATTAGATTAACAGCAGACCTCTCCACAGAGACCTGCAGGCCAGAAAGGGCTGGCAGGATATATTCAGGGTCCCAAATGAGAAGAACATGCAGCCAAGAATACTCTATCCAGCAAGGCTCTCATTCAGAATAGGAGGAGAGATAAAGAGCCTCCAAGATAGGCAGAAACTGAAAGAATATGTGACCACCAAACCAGCTCTGCAAGAAATATTAAGGGGGACAACTGTAAAAGAAAGAGGAAGCCCAGAGAAATAAGCCACAAAAACAGGGACTGAATAGGTATTATGATGACACTAAATTCATATCTTTCAATAGTAACTCTGAATGTGAATGGGCTTAATGACCCCATCAAAAGACACAGGGTTTCATAATGGATAAAAATGCAAGACCCATCTATTTGCTATCTACAAGAGACTCATTTTAGACCTAAGGACACCTCCAGCCTGAAAATAAAAGGTTGGAGAACCATTTACCATTCAAATGGTCCTCAAAAGAAAGCTGGAGTAGCAACCTTCATATCAGATAAATTAAAGTTTGTCCCAAAGTAGTGAGAGATGGAGAGGGACACTATATCATGCTTAAAGGATCTATCCAACAAGAGGGCCTAACAATCATGAATATTTATGCTCCTAACGTGGGAGCTGCCAAGTATATCAATCAATTAATAACCAAGGTTAAGACATACTTAGATAATAATACAATTATACTGGGAGACTTTAACACGGCACTTTCTGCAAATAACAGACCTTCTAAGTACAACATCTCCAAAGAAACAAGAGCTTTAAATGATACACTGGACCAGATGGATTTCACAGATATCTACAGAACTTTACATCCAAACTCAACTGAATACACATTCTTCTCAAGTGCACATGGAACTTTCTCCAGAATAGACCACATACTGGGTCACAAATCAGGTCTTAACTGATACCAAAAGATTGGGATTGTCACCTACATATTTTCATACTATAATGCTTTGAAACTTGAACTCAATCACAAGAAGAAACTTGGAAGAAATTCAAACACGTGGAGGTTAAAGACCATCTTGCTTAAAAGATGAAAGAGTCAACCAGGAAATTAGAGAAGAATTAAAAAGATTCATGGAAACTAATGAGAATGAAGATACAACCGTTCAAAATCTTTGGGATACAGCAAAAGCAGTCCTGAGAGAGAAATACATCGCAATACAAGCATCCCTCAAAAAATTGGGAAAAACTCAAATACACAAGCTAACCATGTACCTAAAGGAACTCGAGAAAGAAGCAAATAAAACCTGTACCCAGCAGAAGAGAGTTAATAAAGATTCAAGCAGAACTCAATGAAATAGAGACCAGAACAACTGTAGAACAGACCAACAAAACCAGGAGTTAGTTCTTTGAAACAATTAATAAGACAGATAAACCATTAGCCAACCTTATTAAAAACAAAAGAGAAAAGACTCTAATTAATAAAATCATGAATGAACAAGGAGAGATAACAAACAATACCAAGGAAATACAAACGATTTTAAAAAACAAGTTATGAACAGCTATACGCCAATAAATTAGGCAATCTAGAAGAAATGGGCGCATTTCTGGAAAACCGCAAACTACCAAAACTGGAGCAGGAAGAAATAGAAAAGCTGAACAGGCCAATAACCAGGGAGGAAATTGAAGCAATCATCAAAAACCTCCCAAAACACAAAAGCCCAGGGCCAGATAGCTTCCCAGGGGAATTCTATCAAATGTTTAAAGAAGAAACAATATCTATTCTAATAAAGCTGTTCCAAAAGTTAGAAAGGAATGGAATACTTCCAAACTCATTCTAGGAGGCCAGCATCACCTTAATTCCAAAACCAGACAAAGATCCCACCAAAAAGGAGAATTATACACCAATATCCCTGATGAACACAGATGCAAAAATTGTCAACAAGATACTAGCCAACAGGATCCCATAGTACATTAAGATTATTCACCATGACCAAGTAGGATTTATCTCTGTGATGCAAGGCTGGTTCAACATTCATAAAGCAATCAACATGATAGGTCATATCAACAAGAGAAAAACCAAGAACCTTATGATCCTCTCAGTAGATGCAGAGAGAGCATTTAACAAAATACAGCATCCATTCCTGATCAGAAGTCTTCAGAGTGTAGGGATAGAGGGAACATTCCTCAGTATCTTAAAAGCCATCTACGAAAAGCCCACAGTAAATATCATTCTCACTGGGGAAACACTGGGAGCCTTTCCCCTAAGATCGGGACCAAGACAGGGATGTCCACTCTCACCACTGCTATTCAACATAGTGCTAGAAGTCCTAGCCTCAGCAATCAGGCAACAAAAAGAAATAAAAGGCATTCAAATTGGCAAAGAAGAAGTCAAACTCTCCCCCCTTTGCAGATAACATGATACTGTAGATAGAAAACCCAAAAGCCTCCACCCCAAGATTGCTAGAACTCATACAGCAATTCAACAGCATGGCAGGATACAAAATCAATCCCCAGAAATCAGTGGCATTTCTATACACTAACAATGAAACTGAATAAAGAAAAATTAAGGATCAATCCCATTTATAATTGCACCCAAAAGCATAAGATACCTAGGAATAAACCTAATCAAAGAGGCAAAGGATCTATACCCTAAAAACTACAGAACACTTCTGAAAGAAATGGAGGAAGACACAAAGAGATGGAAAAATATTCCATGCTCATGGATTGGCAGAATTAATATTGTGAAAATGTCAATGTTACCCAGGGCA
Organism: Canis lupus baileyi; assembly: GCF_048164855.1. Taxonomy (NCBI): domain Eukaryota; kingdom Metazoa; phylum Chordata; class Mammalia; order Carnivora; family Canidae; genus Canis; species Canis lupus. The sequence continues at coordinate 2,658,285 of NC_132863.1, read as the reverse complement.
ATATACACGTTTAATGCAATCCCTATCAAAATACCATGGACCTTCTTCAGACATTGGAACAAATCATCTTAAGATTTGTCTGGAATCAGAAAAGACCCTGAATAGCCAGGGGAATATTAAAAAAACAAAACCATAGCTGGGGGCATCACAATGCCAGATTTCAGGTTGTACTACAAAGCTGTGGTCATCAAGACAGTGTGGTCCTGGCACAAAAACAGACACATAGATCAATGGAACAGAATAGAGAACCCAGACCCAGACGTGGACCCTGAACTTTATGGTCAATATTCGATAAAGGAGGAAAGACTATCCATTGGAAGAAAGACCGTCTCTTCAATAAATGGTGCTGGGAAAATTGGACATCCACATGCAGAAGAATGAAACTAGACCACTCTCTTGCACCATACACAAAGATACACTCAAAATGGATGAAAGATCTAAATGTGAGACAAGATTCCATCAAAATCCTAGAGGAGAACACAGGCAACACCCTTTCTGAACTTGGCCACAGCGACTTCTTGCAAGATACATCCATGAAGGCAAGAGAAACAAAAGCAAAAATGAACTATTGTGACTTCATCAAGATAAGAAGCTTCTGCACAACAAAGGATACAGTCACCAAAACTCAAAGACAACCTACAGAATGGGAGAAGATATTTGCAAATGACGTATCAGATAAAGGGCTAGTTTCCAAGATCTATAAAGAACTTATTAAACTCAACAGCAAAGAAACAATCTAATCATGAAATGGGCAAAAGACATGAAGAGAAATCTCACAGAGGAAGACATAGACATGGCCAACAAGCACATGAGAAAATGCTCTGCATCACTGGCCATCAGGGAAATACAAATCAAAACCACAATGAGATACCACCTCACACCAGTGAGAATGGGGAAAATTAACAAGACAGGAAACAACAAATGCTAGAGAGGATGTGGAGCCAGGGGAACCTCCACATTCTTGCAAGAATGTGAACTGGTGCAGCCTCTCTGGAAAATTGTGTGGAGGTTCCTCTAAGAATTAAAAATTGAACTGCCTTATGACCCAGCAGTTGCACTGCTGGGGATTTACCCCAAAGATACAGATGCAGTGAAGCGCCGGGACACCTGCACCCCGATGTTTCTAGCAGCAATGGCCACAATAGCCAAACTGTGGAAGGAGCCTCGGTGTCCATCGAAAGATGAATGGATAAAGAAGATGTGGTCTATGTATACAATGGAATATTCCTCAGCCATTAGAAATGACAAATACCCACCATTCATTTGCTTCAACGTGGATGGAACTGGAGGGTATTATGCTGAGTGAAGTAAGTCATTTAGAAAAGGACAAACATTATATGGTCTCATTCATTTGGGGAATATAAAAAAATAGTGAAAGGGAATAAAGTGGAAAGGAGAGAAAATGAGTGGAAATATCATTGAGGGTGACGGAACATGAGAGACTCCTAACTCTGGGAAATGAACAAGGGGTGGTGGAAAGGGAGGTGGGTGGGGGGTTGGGGTGACTGGGTGATGGGCACTGAGGGGGGCACTTGACAGGATGAGCACTGGGTGTTATGCTATATGTTGGCAAATTGAATTTCAATCAAAAACATATATACAAAAAAAAATAAAAAGGAACCAGTGATCTGCTTATTGGTGAAGTGAGCAGGAAGGGAGTTACCTAAGCATGGGGAGGTGTTGCTGGATATTTGCTCTAGTGCCCCTGGATGCTTGAAAGGGCTGCACTCAGAGACAGTAAGAGGTAAATAAAAAATCCCATGTATATCACGACAAACCTCCCGTTCCTTCAAGCTGAGCACACAGGTATCCCAACCCATTGCCTGCAGAATGGTGGTCATCCCAGTTCTGCTCCCCACCATCACCTCTTCTACGTGCTCTCAAGGGCAACTCCAGAGATCTCTAGATCATTCCTCCATGATCTCTAGATTCCATGGTAAATTTGCCCCCTTTTGGAAACTCGGAACCCTGCTCATTTTCCCTCTCATAATACAGCTGCACATGGCAATGTCTTATACCCCATTGTATCAGTCAGAAGTTGCCATGTAACAACTCCTCAGGACTCCAACAGCACTCATACATCATTACAACCTCCATGTCTGAGGGTCAGGGAGCATTGGCCAATATCAGCTGGGCTCACGTGTGCTTCTGCAGGGTCAGGGGCTCTGCTCCAAGCTGGCTGGCTGAGACCAAACCCAAGTGCACATGTCCATCCTGTGCTTTTGTCACATTATGTTCACTAACACGTCTCTGGCAAAGTCAATCTCATGGCCAAGCCAGGAGTCAGGAATCAAGGCAGTCATGCTTCCCAAGGTGGGAAACCTCATAAAAGTTACCTAGCAGGGGGTGGTCCACAGGGGAATGTAGAATTTGGGCAGTAATACACCCACCATATCTATGAATCTATGGTTCCTTGAGGGGTGGAGACAATGTCACTGACCTGCACACAGTTTTCTATAATTCACACTGGGCCTTCACAAGACTGCTGCAAGATAGGATTTCTTGTGTTACTTCATTTTGATCTGGTTTCCTTTTGGTTTCTTGTTTTGTTTTACCATTTTTTGGATGAAGCCACTTCCATCCAGAGGAAGAAGGTGTCCTGATCAAGGTCACAGCATGGAGGTGATAGGGCCCCGGAGTTGGGACAGGACCCCAACTGCACCCTGGATCTCAGGAGCATGCGATGTATTCTGATGTGCTTTGATAGCTCGCTACACATCGCAGTGTGGTCCTCGGATGAGTGACCCACAGCTGCCTCATTGTTGGGAGCTCATTGCCAATTATAAATTACCAGCAAGCCTTTCTGACATTATAGGCTACAATGGGGAAAACCCATCTGTGTTTCCACGATAGAGTCCAAAGATTTGAATGTTATCTAATTTGATTTGTGTTAGCTTTATCTTCAAAACTGGTCTGTAGTGCTAAAGTTGTGGAAAACTGTGTTGGGCGGAGGTGGACTGGAGTACTTACAGATAGTTGATGTGCCTGATTTCAGTTGTGCATCTGGTGGGTAGCTCTACAAGGAAAAACTGTGTAACATGCTTCCCTTCATAAATTTCAGTGTCTAGCATGTGTGGGCCAGAGGCCCCTGCCATCCACTGCCCACATAGCATCCCGCTGGGCAAGTCACCAAGGTGTGCTAAGGATCAGGCAAGGGCTGTGCTATGGCAAGAGTTGCGTGGGGTGCTGGAGACACATGTGGTAGTTTCACAAGAAAAATGAAATAACACCAGTAGGGTGCATCATAAAGTCATGAACTCATCCATTTCCCCAGTCTGGGTGGCCTCAGGTGGGGCAGAGGTATATGTGTAACTTCACATGGCTTTCCAAAGAGGCTGGACATCTGTCTGTGGTCCCCACAGCCATGGACAGATTTGCTCCCTAGTCCTGATAACACTTGGGATGGGCCATCTTCCAGTCTGAGCCCTGCTGATAGCTATGGTGGTATGATGGTATCTCACTGCGAATTCCAGTTTGAATTCAGGAATAACAATGAATAAACTCCTTATCTTTAACAAACTTCATTCCTTTCGGTCTGCTCTAGCAAAATCCTGGACGGGGGTGGGGAGCAGGCTTATAAACAGCAGAAGCTTCACTTCTCACAGTGCCAGAGGCTGGAAGCCTAAGGTCAAGGTGCCAGGTATGTGGAGGGGAGGTGCTCTCCCAGGGCACAGGCTTTTCCATGCTTCCTCACATAACAGAAAGGGCTACAGGCCCCTCTGGAGCCTCTTCTATGAAGCACTAGTAGGGCTCCAAGGCCAGTGCCCCACCTCAAGCACTTCCCAAGGGTCTACCTCCTAAAACCATCACACTGGGCATTGAGATTTCAACATGTGGGTCGGGGAACAGGGACCTTCCATACATAATGCCGCTGACACACAGTGCTGTGGATCTCAAAATCATCACACAGAGTGAACTAGGTCAAACAGGAGGGCACATGAGATTCCTACACAAAAAGTGAAGACTTATCTCTAGGGACTAAGCACTGGCAGCAGTCATCTAGGTCCAGGAATGAGAGGGTCTCATCCACAATGGGGCACAAAGATCTTCTGGACTTGATGAAAGTGTTCAGCACCCTGATGGGGCTGATGGTACCAGTCATCCAGATTCCCTGAAGGCTACATTTTAAATGTACACTTTAAGTGGATGTAGTTTACTGGCCATGAATTATTCCTTAATAAAGTTAATAAGAAAAAAAAAAACTCTGCTGTAGGTACAGAAAGAGCAGTGCCCATCTCCCTATTCTGTAAGCAGACTAATATTAGTATTTATTATAGTAATAATAGTAATAATGGTGAACAGCAAGCTAGTGCCTACTTGGTGCCAGGCACTGTTAGGCATCTGGTACATGTTACCTCCAGATCTCACAGCAATCCACGACGAAGCCTCTGTTACCATCACTGTTGTACAGATTGGGTAAATGAGGCACAGACACATCAAGTGACTTACCCAAGATCACACAGCCAATTAGCACCAGAGTCAGGATTCAAATACTAGCAGCCAAGCTCTGGATCAGCATAGTTCAATAAATACTCACAAGACAAGTATTCCCAGAGACTGGGAAGCCCAGGGGGACCCCAACTTTAGATGCGCTTCTCTGTGTTAGGCCCTACCAACTCAGGCCACTGCCTGCATGCATGCATTTCCTCTTGAGGAAAGCAGGCCCCCTGGTACAGATGAGCACTGGTACTCCTTCCTCTCTTCTGTCCGTGAACTCATTGGGACAGGACAGTTGGAAGAACAACACCCACCCACCACCATGTGGCCGACTGTCTCTCTCATGTGCAGGGGAAGGGTGGAGTTCACCAAGGATGTTGGAGTGGCTGCCCTTTACCCATGGGGTGATCTTGACGGAAATCTAAACACTGAGGGTATGGAACGCCTGCATGATGCCCTTGCCTAACCCATTGGCAGCACAGAGGGACCCCAATGGGAGCCCCACTGTGTGATGGGAGTGAGGCAATGAACATGGGGACCAGAGACCCTCCTTGCAGCACCTGTTAGACCTGGGTTTCAGGGAGCAGCCCCTCAAACAAGCATCCAGGGGTCACAGAGGGCCATCTCTGTCCCAAGTACCCACTGCCTGCCCCTGCCTAGGACATGTCCCTGAAGTAAGGGTGACCTCAGAGGGCAGAGGCGGACTCGAAGGATGAAGGCAGGGACAAGGAAGGAGGGGGCAGACCTTCTTGGGACCTTCATGGAGGCCAAACGCCATAGCCTGTGGTCAACCTGCAAACATACGGTCCCCACCATTACACCATCCAAAAAAGACACAGTCAGAGTGTCCCCTGATTGCAGACACTGGCTGCCTCCCATCTCCTCACCCAGTTCACTTCCCTCTGTGCCCTGAGCTCCAGCAAGGGATATGTTTCTTCTCTACTTTTATAAAACACATCCTGGAGGTCAGAAATGAGTTCTTGAAGTGTGGTTTGCCTAAAATTGGACACAGGATCTAGTTAAAAACCCAGATTTCTGCACCCCATCACTGCCCCCACACCCGATCTGATTTGAAGGTAAAGTGAGGAGCCCAGACAGAGGTCTTTGTAATAGACTTCCAGGGGATTCTTCTGCAAGTGCCCTTAGGCCACACCTCAGCCATACTTAGACTTGCAGGACCAGTAGGAAGGACAAAGACTGGTGGATCTCCAGTCTCCAGTTATGGAGCTCAGACCTCTGCAGGGCCTAGGTTGGGCAAGGGGTGAGGGTCAAGAGGTCGGAGGCAAGGCCCCCTTCTCAACCCAACCAGATCATGTTATATTTATGTGTTTTTATAATGGGCTTCTGCAAATATTAAGGTAAAGAAGTATGGTATTAATGATTAAAAAAGAAAAAGTTTAGAAAGAACAAATCCCAAACAGTGTCAGTTTGTGGACAAGACACCAACGCTCAGATGGCAAGGCAGGTGGAGTGTCTCGAGACTCGGGACAGTCTGCAACCCGAGTAGGTGGGGCTTACCCCAGAACCTGTCTCCTGGTCCCTAAAGGGCAGGTAACAGTACCTGCCTCCGAGTCAGGGGGTGTGTGTGCAGCTTTTGTAGCAGGCCTCCGCAGACTCCTTTCCTTGCCCGGTCCAGAATCTGGAGGGAACCATTTCCCCCATTTCTCGTCCGGAGGCTCAGTCCCTGAGCACTGTGGGAAGCAGAAGGAAGCTTAAGACTCAATCCGCCCTGGAGACACTTCTGCATGAGTCAGGAGACAGCATACTGCCTGACACTTCTCTAGGCCACTGGTAGGAGGGCTGCTGAGAGCAGGGCAGTGGATGGGCTTTCTGAGGAGATGAGGCACAAACAGTCTTTCTGAGCAGGGCAAGGTTTTGGGGGTGAGATTAGGGAAGCAGGTGGGGCTTAGCGCATGGGGTACAGAAGCTCTGAATCAAGGGAGTTTGGACACCATTAAGCTTCTCAGCCCTTGTCTTCAGTGATGCTGAAGCTGGGACATGGATGCAGGGGATTCATAGGACATCGTTTGCAGAGTGACCTGTGATCAAGAAGCCCTGACCTGAAAACCCTGGAATGATGAGTGTCACATCCCTGTTCTAGGCCCAATCTGCTCCCTACCCGGAGTGCTCTGGGCTCCCTACGGCCAACATCTGCATCTCTCCTAGGAGGCTAACCTCCTTGGCAGGAGGCCTGAGTCAGTGAGAGATCAGGGCCTGGGGACAGATATCCCAACCTAGTTACTGCAGCAGCACATTGGCCCAGCAGGACAGAGCCCCAGGGGTGCTCTGCTCATGGAAGCCGCTGTCTGAACTCCCTTATGCCCTCAACTCATCCCTTCACTTCCCAACAGACACTTCTGGATTTGACTCCCAAGCAAACTCATCTCAGGGGTAGCTTAGGGGTTCCCCACCTGAGACACAGGTCCTCTATGAGCCAAGATCACCACCTCCAGCCTGCACCCAGCTCAGAGGATGGAATAGGTGCAGATGTGGGAGCCAGCCACTCATCATTCAGGGAATGAGGCCCTCCAGCTCACATGCAGGGGAGGGCCAAATGCTGTTATCAGAAATAAAAAGAAGTAGAAAGGCATAGAACATGTAAATTGTCCTGGGTAGCATAGACATTTTCACAATATTAATTCTTCCAATCCATGAGCATGGAATATTTTTCCATCTCTTTGTGTCTTCCTCAATTTCTTTCAATAGTGTTCTGTAGTTTTTAGGGTATAGATCCTTTACACGTTCTATGTAATTCCTATTAAAATACCATGAACTTCCTTCACAGAGTTGGAACAAATAATCCTAAGATTTGTGTGGAATCAGAAAAGACCTCAAATAGTCAGGGGAATACTGAAAAAGAAAACCAAAGCTGGGGGCATCACAATGCCGGATTTCAAGCTGCACTACAAAGCTGTGGTCATCAAGACACTGTGGTACTGGCACAAAAACAGACACATAGATCAATGGTGAATATAGAGAACCCAGAAATGGGCCCTCAACTCTAGAAACAAACAATCCAATCATGAAATGGGCAAAAGACATGAACAGAAATTTCACCAAAAGAGACATACACATGGCCAACAGGCTCATGAGAAAATGCTCCTCATCACTTGCCATCAGGGAAATACAAATCAAAACCACAATGAGATACCACCTCACACCAGTGAGAATGGGGAAGATTAAGAAGGCAGGAAACCACAAATGTTGGAGAGGATGCGGAGAAAGGGGAACCCTCCTGCACTGTTGGTGGGACTGTGAACTGGTGCAGCCACTCTGGAAAACTGTGTGGAGGTTCCTCAAAGAGTTAAAAATAGAACTGCCCTATGACTCAGCAATTGCACTCCTGGGGATTTACCCCAAAGATACAGATGCAATGAAACGCCGGGACACCTGCGCCCCGATGTTCACAGCACCAATGTCCACAATAGCCAAACTGTGGAAGGAGCCTCGGTGTCCATCGAAAGGTGAATGGATAAAGAAGATGTGGTCTATGTGTACAATGGAATATTCCTCAGCCATTAGAAACGACAAATACCCACCATTTGCTTCAATGTGGATGGAACTGGAGGGTATTATGCTGAGTGAAGTAAGTCAATCGGAGAAGGACAATCATCATATGGTTTCATTCATTCAGGGAACATAGGAAATAGTGAAAGCGATTATAGGGGAAAGAAGGGGAACTGAGTGGGAAATGTCAGAAAGGGAGACAAACCATGAGAGACTCCTAACTCTGGGAAATGAACAAGGGGTATTGGAAGGGGAGGTGGGCAGGGGGATGGGGTGACTGGGTGATGGGCACTGAGGGGGGCACTTGACTGGATGAGCACTGGGTATTATACTATATGTTGGCAAATCGAACTTCAACCTAAAAAATATATATTTAAAAAAAAGAGGTGGGAAGGCAAAATGATTTCCCCAAACTTACCCAGGACTTAGAATGTCCTTTTGCTTCTCCAGTGTTTTCATCTTTCTGGCACCCAATTTCCCCATGGCCCCCAGAAGAGCAAAAGAGTGAGGGACAAAATCCAGAGAGCCATCTTCAGGTGGCTTTTTTCCAAGCTTCCACATTGTAAGCTTGGAAAATGGAAGCCAGGCTTGGTTTCCTAAGCAACATGCAAAGGTGCTAGAGAAGCCAGAAGATGTGAAACTTGACAAATTTTCCTTCAACTCCATTTGTTTGACAAGGGTTTGATTACAACAAAATAAACCAGACCTGCAAACAGTACAGTTAAGTGTAAAAATAGTTCTCTCTCACTCTTCCAGCAGGATTGGGCAGGATGTTGTCCTAGAACCATGTATTTCCCACGGTAAGTCAATAGATATTCCATTAAAAAAAAATTAAAGTTTCAGTATTTCGTTAAATAAACTGGCATGAAGTTGCGTGCTCAACTGGCTGATTAAACACACATTATCATATTAAAGTCACTAACAATTCCTAAATAAAGACAACTGTTTCACATTAAAGTTGTGTTTTCCAAACTCAGTGGACCATGGAATCTTTTCCTTTTTTAAAATAACACTTTCTAAAACCTGAAGTGTAATTGACGTGTAACATTATATTAGTTTCGGGTACACAACATTTGTATACATTGCTCAGTGAACCTCTTGCTAAGTCTAGTTATATCTTCATCCTCATAAAACCTTACAGTTTTTTTTTTCTTGTGATGAAAATTTTCAAGAAAATAGCACCATTAGTGTCCTATAGGACGCTAGTGTTCCATAAATGCAGTCTGGGAAATGCTGGGCTTCACAGGTCCCGCTGTCAAGTCAATCAATAGATCATGCATTGAGTGCCCTGTGTGGTGTGCCTGTGGCTCACAGGGGACAACCAAAGCCATCTGCAAGTGCTCAACTGGATTCCCCAGTCTTAACCCAGATGTTTGCCATCCTGACCAGCAGGGAGAGGCTAGCATCCAGCGTTTAGGCTATTGCGGGGCAGTGTAGTGACTTCTTGTAGGCATTCCTGGAGCACGCTAGAGAATACCCCAATTTTATATTCTTCCATGAATTGGTAATTTCTTCCATAATTAGAAGATTCAGCCACACAAGCATTGCCTGCGTCTGCTACACTAGGCAATTGCCATATTCATCAGACTAACACAGCCTCCACGAGCTTAAATTGACCCTCACCATCAAGAACCTTCTGATAATCTGAGAATCTCAACATGGCCAACAGGTCCTTCAACACATGAAAGGGCTGGTCAGGCCTTCTGAGAATCACCAGGAGCTGACAAGTGACTGACTGCCCTCTTAGGCAAGCACAGATAATGCTACCATGGCCCTTTCGTCTTCTCGGTAAGTCCCTGTTTCTTATCATTATGTTGTCAGCACAATTACTGTTTATTTTCTGGTTGTGTGGCTTATGCACTATTTAATTTCCTGGCTCTTATCTTCTTTGTGCACGCCCAAGAGAAACAGCCCATATATCAAGTTAACCTCAGCTCAGCGCAGATTGATTCTGCTTCACTGGGATGTTGGGTCCCAGTGAACTCATACTGAGCTCATGTGGTGATGTGCGTCCTGCACCTGGACCATGCAACTGAGTCTAGCCTGAGACTGCCTCTCATTTATTCCTCAGGGATCTGCTTGGGCCCCTGCTCATTTCCCAGGGGAGGGACAGGCCTGCATTCAGTTGGTGCATTGCTCCTGCAGGGACAGCAGAACCAGAGCTCCAGATGGGGATGCAGGGCTAAGGCCACATTTCATCCTTCCTGTCTCCATTTGTACCTTGCCCAGAGACAGCACTTATCAAGCACCCACCACACACATCCAGGAAAGGAAAGACTAGTCCCTATTTGCCAGTAAAAGTGCTTCCTAACCCATTTTCCAAGAGGCTTTTCAGAAAACTTTTCTTTCAAAGCATAAGTAACCAGCAGCTCTGAGACTGTGGGGAGCTGTATGCATGCTTTGCGTCTGGATCCCATTCCAATGCGGGAGAGGGGTGCAGGGGGAGGGTGAAGCTGGGCAGCGACTCTGAGGAGGCCTGCTCCAAGTCCTATAATGGGGACCCTCAGATCTGGCAGCCCTAAGAGGAGCAGCCAAATCAAGGGAGGTGGTCAGGAAAGTTCCCTCACTGTTTCCCATGCTGCCATTGGCCCCAAATCCGGTGGGGGGTGGGGGGATTTTTCAAATGAGTGACAAGGACATAGAGGGTGTGAGGCTGGTCCTGAACATGCCGCTGCCTTGCCCCTCTGTTTCTCATCTGTAAAATGGGGGTGATAGTAATGGTAATCTCATAGATTATCATAATAATTCAGTAAGACCATTGAATGTTGTCCTTTGCATGGCGTCAGGCACATAACAAGAGTCGGAAAGGTGCTGAGTTTTAATATTTCCTTTGTCTTTCTTTCCTTCATTTCTGGGTTTCATACTGAAAAGGTGGGTGGGCTTTCTAATGAGATATATAGGTTCTCACCCTAAAAGTTCCTCTTTGGAGGACTGGAGGCCAAGAGCATCACAAGCATCTATATTGGCAGGGTCTGGGCTTCCTTCCACATTCTGGAAACCACAACCAGCAGAAGACAGACCTTACACCTCCTCCCCATAGACCCCTGTGAGTGGTGGGGTTCCAGGGTCATAGAGCCCCACAGTCAGTCCAGACCTTCCCCTTTCTCAGCATACAGCAGCACCTCCAAGGGATCCAGCTGTCTTCAGATTTTCATGTGGATATTCCTGACAATTCTAGGAAGTGGAGAGTCAGTGGGAAGGTTAGGGGTGGAGCCAAGTCCCTGGTCTGGCTCCAGAAGTGTGGTCACAGAGAAGGCCTCTCGGGGCAGGGACTCATCAGGCACATGCCCAAACAGCCAGTCCACAAGCTTCCATGTGGGGCTGCAAAGTTCAGAGAAGTAGAGAATTGGCACTAGAGAGTGGGTGCCCTGGAGATAAGGCCTCTGAGGACACAGTCAGTGTGAGGAGCCCAAATGCCCAAACACTTTCTTTTTTTTTTTTTAAGATTTCGTTTATTTATTCATGAGAGACACACAGAGAGAAGCAGAGACACAGGCAGAGGGAGAAGCAGGCTCCCTGTGGGAAGCCCGAGGTGAAACTCGATCCCAGGACTCCAGGATCATGCCCTGGGCCAAAGGCAGGCACTCAACCACTGAGCCACCCAGGGGTCCCCCAAACACTTTCAATGACAGCAAAAGCATAGCCCTCTGAAGGATGAGTGCGAGGTGCAGCCACTACATCTGTGACCATCATCAGGGATGGAGTGGATGTGGGTCTTTTCTGTGGGGCCATACTGTGATTTCAGCTAAGGGTTTTTGTGGGGGTTTTTAAATGCCTGTTTATCTATCGATTCAATTTATTCCAACTGAGGCCAAGATTTAGGGAACACCAGAATCCATTTATTGTATTTGTCTTTTACAGGCATCATTGATATAGTGCAGATTTGATGTAAGCAGGCATTGGCAGGGGTGCACATTAAGTTTTCAGTACCATTAATTGGAAGGCCCAGACACTGGCAGGGTGTTGAGAGGACTGGGGCCTGGGGCCTGCTCTTGGGACACAGTTCAGTGGATGCATTCTGTGAGCAATTGACCTTTCTGGGTGTGAGTCCCTTCTCTGGAAAAGTCTGAGCCCTAAAGCAAGATGGTCTGAGGCTCTTCCAGCTCTATAAAGGCAGGGTTCTTCTAAGATCTCATGGACATAGATCACATCCATGCCCATCCCCAGGCTCATGCACACAGAATATTGCCCAAAAAAGAAATTTAGAAAATAATTCAATTTACAACAGCATCAAAGAGAATAAAATGCTTAGGAATTACAGTCAACCAACGAGGTGAAAGACTTATATTCTGAAAACTATAAAATATTGCTGAAAGAAATGAAAGAAGACAGAAATAGAAAAACATCTTGTATTTATGGATCAGAACACAATATTGTTAAGATGTCAGTAGTATCCAGAGTGCTCTACAGATTCAACGCAATCCCCATCAAAATCCTAATGGCACCTTTTTTTGAAGAAATAAAAACATCCATCCCAAATTTCACATGGAATAAGGGACTCTGATTAACCAAAACAAACTGGGAAAAGAAGAACAGAGTTGGAAGTATCCTACTTTCTGATTTTAAAATCTACTACAAAGCTATAGTAGTAGTCAAAATGGTATAGTATTGGCATAAAGACAGGCATGTAGACCAACAGAATAGAATAGAGAGCCCAGAAATCAACCCTAAACATATGGTTAAATGATTTTCAGTGAGTGTTCCAAGGTTATTCAATGGAGAGAGGACAGTCTTTTCAATAATTGTGTTGGGAAAACTGGGTGTCTACGTGCAGAGGAATGAAATTGGACCCTTACCTCACACCATACATAAACATAATTTCAAATGGATTTAAGACCTAAAACTATAAAACTCTGAGAAGAAAACACAGGAGAAATGTTTCTTGACATTCTATTGAGACATTAGTTCTGGCGTATAATGTCAAAAGCATAAGTAACGAAAGTAAATCAGATAAATCAGACTCCATCAAAATTAAACATGGCTGTACATCAAAGGACACAATTGACAGAGTGAAAAGATGAGCTACAGTAAAAGAAAATATTTACAAATCATATATCTGATAAGGGGTCAATATCCAGGATACATAAAGAACTCTGACAACTCAATAACAATAACAACAAACCAATTAAAACATGGGCAAATGATGAGAATAGCCATTTTTCCAAAGAAGACATACAAATGGCCAACAAGCACATGAAAAGACACTCAGCTACACTAATCATTAGGCAAATGAAAATTAAAACTATGAGATATTACATCACGTCCATGAGGTTTGCTACTATAAAGAAATGCTACAATAATGGAGAAGGTATGGAGAAATTAGACCTTGTGCACTGCTGGTGGGAATGCAAAACGGTGCATCTTTTCCACATGGCCTCTCGGCATGGCCTCTTTGTGGTTTCTCCAGGACAGTGGCTCAAATCCCAGGAGTGAGAGCTTCAAGCTGCCCGACCTCGAGAAGGCAGGCCTAAGCTGGCAGAGCATCACTCCTGCCACTTTCTCCTGATGAGGGTGGGTCAGAACCCAGCCCAGACTCCTATGAGAGGGACTACAGGAGGGGGTAGACTCCAGGCAGTGTGTTTGTGGGGCCCTCTCTGGATTCCAGCAATGCAATATGCTCCAGCCCAGAGTCCACGCTGTGCCCTGTGAAGGGGAGCTCCCCAGCCAGCCCTGCTCCCCACACCGGCAGCAATAGCATTAGGCCAGTGGGTGCCCACGTCTGGGGCCCGTGGGTACACGTGGGTACAAGTGAGCTGTACCTGTGGCTCCCCCTTGGTGCCCTCACTTACTCTGGTTAGCCCGCAGGAGACTGATGAGGAAACAATAAGAAAGTAGCCAAGGGCCCTGTCCCAGGTCACAGGCTGCATGCCAGCCCAGCCCGCTAGGCCATCCATTCCTCTGCTCACTACCCAGCACTGGCAAGGGGCCACTGGAGGACCACATAGGCCATTCGGAGCCGGGCACAGCACAGCAGCTGCCTGGGTATTTGACAGTGCCTCTCAGGGAGGGCTGACTAAATAAACGATAAATGGAAGGAATACTAAGTGAAATAAGTCAGAGAAAGACAAATACCATGATTTCATTCCTATGTGGAATTTAAGAAACAAAATAGAGGATCATAGGGAAAGGGAGGGAAAAATAAAACAAGATGAAATCAGAGAGAGAGACAAACCGTAAGAGACTCTTAACTCTAAGGAACAAACTGAGGGCTGCTGGAGGGAAGGGGGTGGGGGCATTAAGGAAGGCTAGTGATGTAAGGAGCACTGGATGTTATAGGCAACTGGTGAATCGCAGAGCTTCACCTCTGAAACTAAGGATACACTATATGTTAATTTAATTTAACTTAATTTGACTTAAAAAAATAAAAGAGAAAAGTTTCACTTCATCATGATGTATAAGTGGCAGAGGTGCTGTACGCTGGCCGTTTGTGCCCTGGGGAAAGTTCAGCAGGACACCCACAGGAGAATGGGGGACAGGCTGCCGGCTCACTCTCACCTCATTTATGCCACTCTCAGGTCTCCAGACCAGCATCTCTCTGCTCAGATGATCTGGCCACATCCTGCGTTTGGGTTCTCAGACTGGTATTTCTTTGTGTCATAGCCAAAATCATGGGAGTTGGACTGAGGAGACCTGCCTGCATTCCTTATGATCTGACCAAATAATAATAATTTGCAAAACAAAACAAAACAAAACAAAAACAAAAACACTTAAGAAACACTCAGATAGGCAGATTTGCTACATCAAATCTGTAAAACGTCAGAGCAGATTTTCAGAACTCACATTATGAATATTTCCTGTGCCCTCACCGATCTGCCAGAGGCTTCCAGCTGCAGGAGACACACCCAGCCTCACCTGGCTCGCTTTGAGTCTCCAATTTGTCCAGAATCTAGTTTCTAAGCTTCTCAAGCTCATCAGGACCACCCAGCTGAGACTGGAGCCCAGCACTACCCCTGGGGTAGTAGGGGAGGGCTGGGCTGCTGGGGTGACGTGGGAGTTGTAACATCTACAGACTAATCCATTTCTGTTTCCTGGCAAGTATGTACTGGCTTGAATGGGATAAAGTCCTGGCTGCCACAACATTGCTTAATCTCCAAATTCTGCTCAAATCCTGTCTGATTAAAGATTACCAAATGTATGGAAAACTAAGTCAAGCAAAGGGGAGGGTATGCATGGAGCCTTGGGGCATCCGTGGGAGGCCAGAGTGTGCTCCTGGTATGCCGGTCGGCAGGGTGGCTTCCCAAGTAATAGAAATGTAGGCCCTTGATTCTTACAGCTTCCTTTTCTTTCCATCTGACCATCCTATAAACCAGAAACCAAGACATCCATTGGGGCACCTATCACTAGCACAATACTTGCATAACACACGGCAGGATGTTTGGCACCGGGCGGGAGTTAGAACAGATGAGCACTGGGTGCATGATCATGCTAGCCCTACCCCTTAAGGGCCCATAACAGGGAATTAATTCAGTCGTATTTCAGAATTTAGAGGCAGCCGCTCCTGAGGCAGCCACAGTGGAGGTCCCTGGTCTCTTGCTTATGCACGAAGACACGGAACCATTTCTCTCTGGGACACAGACACCGCTCGGCTGGAGACAGCGCTCCACACCTGGCTTTCTCCCTAAGCAAATCCAGAGGGCGGCCCCCTGCCCCGTGTGCTGCTCGGTGAGGCACCTTCCGGGGCTGCAGCGCTCCTGGCTCATAAACATGCCGTCGCAAACCACAAACCCGCGTGCACCTTGGGACAGGCCCAGGAGGGGGCCCTACACCTGGGCCTGCCCGGCAGGTGGGCTCAGCGCTGTGGCTCGCGCCCCGGGCCGCCTGCCCTGGGAGCCGGGTCTCTGCTCCGGTCTCTGGCGCAGCCCCGCCCGCCCGGGCCCTGCTGCTCTTCTCCTCGCTGACGTGCGACAGTGAAATGCGAAGGCAAGAGCGTACTCCCTCTGAATTTGGTGTGTGACGCAAACACATTTCCTGCTTGCTCCACGTTTCCTTTTTAGTCCGAAGACAAATTGCGAAGTAACTGCTTGAGCTGAAGCTGAAGCTGAAGCTTCATGAAGCTGAAGCTCATCCTTTTTAAATTGTATTTGTCTTTTCTTCTTCAACATACGATTACTCTTGGTAGAAACAGTCAGTATATCGACTGTTTCGTGGCCTCTTGTGCCTCGGTGCTCTGCTCTCCACTCCAAAATCACTTATTCCACAGTTCTCTAACTCCTCTACATTTCCTTCCAGAAGCCTCGTGGTTCAACTTCTAGGGAGTTTGAGGTCTGCCTTCCTGCTCTCTGTGCGCTTTCTCTTTTACTGCCTGGTTTGTGTCTTGTGTTTCTTTCTTTAGGGGCCCATGTGTCCTTCTGATTATTTCCAAGCTGCAAATTTTATTCTAGTTCTCCTCACTCTCACTTTCCTGACTATATTGCTCCACTAGGTGACCTATCTTCCCTTAAGCAGAACTGATCACTCCTCTCTCAGCACCGCCACTTTTTCAACTTCCCTGCATTGTCCAATTTTAGTTTATTACGCTACTTAAAAAAAAAATTATTCTGGTGTTTACTTCTGCCCTTAACTATTACTGGATTTTCTTAGCATTTAATGATTTATTCTGAAACTAAGTCCCAGTTCCATGATCTGCAAGGGTGTTCAGCTGGTAACCAAGAGTCACACAGTTGCTTATTTAAAAAGAAAATCCAAACCACATACTTTAAAAAAGGTCAAGCTGGGAGACATGAGGCATTATGGCATAAACTGAATGACCTAATGTTATTAGCTCAAACTGGGAGGTGGCCTTGGGGTGAGATTTTCCAGGAACTAGGCTAACCTGGCCTCCCCCTACCTAGCAGGGTGATTGCTCGAGGTTCTGGGTCAGCCCAAGCTGAGTGTCATGATGTGTGGGCCCAGCCACAGCCAGGTACCCGGGGCATGTCCGCCCACTGAACTCCCTGACGACTCAGCACCCAGCCTGGTGGCCATGTGTCAGCCCAGGACAGCTTCATCACAGAGCTGTCCCGAGGTCCTCAGAGCCACGGAGGTGAGAAATTCAGAAACACTGAGTTAGACCAAAGCTCTGCCCGGCCTCAGTAAATGATGCCCATGATGCCCATGCTCACAGGAAAAGCTGTCCTGAAGAGAACCTCTCCGTCCTGCCTTCCCGGGCATCAACCACCAGTTCTCATCCAAGAACATCCATGTCCCTGGCCTCGTAGTCACAAAGACCAGTGGCACAGGCCTCTACCTTCTCAGGGCTCACAGTATTTTGTGAGAACACCTAAGTGAATGACTACAAGGCAAACAGGCAGCGGCAGATGCAGGGAGGGGACACTGAAGAGGTGTGACTCCCTTTTAGAGGAAGGGAGGAGCTGGAAACTGAGCTGAGGCCTGATGGCCAAGTGGGCAGATGACCAGGACGTCCTGGTGGGGGCTGGGTTCCTCCACCTCCTGCTCCTCCCTGAGCCCCAGGATCCCAATTTTCCCACTTGCCACTCCTGCTGCTGCAACCCTTTGAAACGGCAGTCGATCTAAGTGTTCAGGTGGCCTTGGCGAGCTCCCTCAGCTCCTGAGGATTTGGATCCTCCTTTCTTCGAAGTCAACAGGCTCAGAACTGCAGCTCTGGACAGCTGGAAGCCAAGGGAGGCACCCTGTCTGACCCAGGCACTCCTTCCTCTTCCCATTCCTTCAGAGCACCTGGCCTGGGGCCCCATGGGAAGCACTAGGGATGTATTGATGAACAGATGGGACCACTCTCTGCCACCCCTCATGCAGGGCTCACTTTCCAGTGGGGTGGCAATTAGACTGGAGCAGGGACTAGAATGGGCAGGCACATGCTATGAACAGAAAGGCAAAAGGGCAGGCGCCCGAGGAATGGGCACTGATGTTTTGGGTCAGGGAAGGTCTAAGCAGGGGGCGTTTGAACTCTAGGTATCCAGAGGTGGTAGAGCATGTTTGACTAGTCAGCCTTAAAAAGGAGCCCCTGAAGATGACTTGTTAAAGCAGCAAAACTTGCTAAAAGTACTAGGCTTTTGGTCCTTCAAATCAAGATTTATGAAATATCTGGTGTCCTAGGACAGGAAAGTGGTCATGGAGAAAGAGTCGGCTTGGTGCAGGGACCCCTGGGGAGGGATCTTAGGTCAACACATGCCCAGCCAGGATCTCCCAGCACCCCAGGCCAAGGAGTGTCAGCCACCGACTTTCCCAAGGCTGCTGCAACGGAGCCAGAAGGAGGCCGGGTGAGGGCCAGAGGCATAGGGGTGGCCGCCCCACGGTCTGACACGGCATACACAGGCTCAATGAATGTTTGCCAGACCAGTGGCTGATGGGTTTTTTCTTTCTCCTAATAGCATTTATTATGAGTAACATCGGGGCCCCCACATTAGCCAGAGGCAAAGTCTATGTCAGCTGAAGGTTGTGTGCGGTGGTGACTTCTGTTGGTTCCTGGCTGCAAACTGGGCCGATCAAATGTCCGTCTGAAGGTAATCGGGCCTTTTTCCCTTCGGTAGCACCGATTATAAGCTCCCACTTTCTGTCTCTTGCTAACCCCTGTCCGCACAGGTGAATGTCCAATATCTTACTTTGTGGTATGTACTTTCCCGCATTATTTGAGATTACTATTTCAGCATGTGTCATTTCAAGGGGAAGCTCTTTTCCTCAGTGCTGATACTCCTTATTTTCACAACACAAATTCTCAAAGCTGGAAAAGTGGTTCACTCTCTGCGGGATGATCAGAAAAACCTCAGATGACGGTACTGCTGACCCAGACTCTCTGCCATGCTGCAGTGGACTAAGCGGGCCTGCCGACCATCCCGCGTGTGGTGACACAGGCTGTTGGCCAGAGTCAGGGACTCTGTGGCCGTGTGTCCACCCAGGAAGGATGCAGGAACCCAGACAAAAAGCACCTTTAGACGGGAGGGAACGCTTGGTGTTTTGTGGGAAACCTTAAAATCAGTATCTTGAAATGAAACAATTTGAATCATTGGAAAGTTTCAATTGTCCATAAAATTATATTGCCTGGTAAAGGGTAAGTAAAAATCTGTATCTTTGCAGGTATGATATATTTTCATTTATAACTTGCAGAACCACATCTGATGTCGTGCAAAGTTGGAGATGTTTATAGTAAGCCCATGATTTATGGGGAACAGGAATAATTCTATCCAAACTGAAGGTCAAGGAGGCAGTAACATTCTAGGAGCTTTTGGATTTTTAGAAGGTATTACTATTAGGGGAAATTCCTTTTGAAGAGAGGGAGGGTAGAGAGAAAAAGAATACATATATATATACATGCATATAATGTGTGTATATGGTGTGTGCACGTGTATGTGTGTGTGTGTGCACGCATGCACATATTGTGTGTGCTTATGTATGTGTGTGCATGCTCACATGCATCTTTGAGATGCTGTCCTAACCTGGTGCCAGCCCTCTCTCCTGTCTGAATCACACCCACAGCCCTCTTCCCAGCTTGGGAATCGGCTCTGGTGCAAGGCTGACAGAAGAATGAAGCAGGATTTGACTTGCCAGGTTGGTGTCAGACTTCTGACAAATTCGTCTCTCATATTTGCTCACATGATGTCCATTAGATCCCCAGGCTCCCTGTCCTGAAGATGCCCTGCATGTCCCAAAGCAGTGTCATAGGAACTTACCTTGAGAGCCCTGGCCACTCAGAATGTGATCCCCCAGCCCACTGCTCTGCCTCACACAGAGGCAAGCCATTGACTCAAGCGTGTGAGCCATCTTTCTCCTCAGAACTGTAAAGCTCTATGCCCTGGGTGTCAGGGTCTGGGATGTCAGGCTGCTCACTCTGGGAACAGACCAGCCCATGCAGACCAGGGCTGCATGCGGGGGGTAGAACAGGTGTCTTTCTGAATTCAAGGCATCTGCCCTGCTTCCTCAAGGCTTAGATGCCTGATTCCAGTGCTAAGGGTGGATGGGTGGGAACACACCAAGGTGGCAGGCCTTGAGTCCAAACATGAGGTGTGTGCTCCCAATGCACAGTAATACATCCACCATATCAGGGTTTAATAAAGTTTGCTCCATAGAACAAAAGTCCTTTGTGATGCTCAGGGAGAAACAAAATGTTTCTTGACCCAAAAAGTTCTGGAAACTACATAGTGTCTGGGCTTGGAAAGCCAGTGCCCATCCTAGCCCAGTTAAGCCTCCAAGGAGACCTCAGTGTGCTAAGATCACTTGTGTCAGAACCAATCATGCATCCTTTCCCTGAGACTCCAGCAGAAGCTGCTATGACAGGGTCTCCAAATACTGTGTCAGCTGGGGCCAGAAAGCAGGCCAGCGGCAGGTAGAGGCCACAGCTTCTTACAGGCACATCACACCAGCTCTCTTCCCTCTGCCCAGGGTGCCCTGTGGACTGGTTGGAAAGAAGTAAGCCATAGGAGAGAGAAGCGTTGCTCAGACAACCCAAATGCCTGACTTCCAGGGCTCTTCCTGTCAGTAAGTCCTGGGTAGGCACCCCATAGGCTGGGCCAGGGGAGGGATTGCAAGTGGGAGATGCTAGTAGGGGTTAGGAGGTGACAGCAGCAAAGCTGAGGTCAGAGTCGTGATGGAGTGAATGCGAGATGACCTGGAGGAAGAATGCTAGCAAGCTGACAGCACGTGTGCCTTGTGTGTGTGTGTGTGTGTGTGTGTGTGTGTGTGTGTGGTCAAGGACCCGGTGGCCACCCACAGATGGGCACAATGGAAACACTGATTCACACAGACAGCCGCAAACCCGGCCAGGCAGGGTCACTGGGGAGGGGGTGTGGCAGGAGGAGATAAATGGTTCATTTGACCCAACACAGCACAATATAAAACAAGAAAATTAAGTGAAAATCCAAGCAAGAACATCTTGTTTAAGAAAACAGAAATGTGAAATTTGTTCATGGAAGTTTTCCATGATAATAATTTTTATAGAGACAGGAAAGTGTAATTTAAATGGAAAACAGACTTAGGAAGAACAGATCTTCAGTGAGTAATGAATAATGATAGGTTCATATATTTAATATGTATTAACATGATATATATACATATATATATATCAAGTTGATTACATTTCATTTGAACAACTTTGAATCATATTTTCAATTCTCTGAAGAATGATAAAAGTCATCCACAATGAGCCCATCGCTTATTTATTCTAACATGTGACCACCTACTACACTGCCTGGCAGCTCTCCAGTGGTTTTTTTTTTTTTTTTTTTTTTTTTCTCTCCAGTGTTTAACAGATGTTTAATTAATAAATAAACGTTATTGGGCAAATGAAAGCACTATTCCGAGATCTTAAGGAAATAATAGAACCATATAAGATCCCTTTCTCTTCAGGGATCAGGTTAACAGTTCTTCACCCCTCAGAAGCCAAAAAGACTCTGCTAGAGGTCTCCTTATCAGAGCCAAATCGCCTCTGGGAAAAGCCAAGATAAACCCAACGTAATCTGCAAGGAACTTGTCCATTCAGACCACACAGATTTGCAAAATCTTCCTCATCTACCCGGGGAACATCCACTCCAATTAAGCAATTGGTTTGAGTGCACCTCACACATGTATAGCCATTTTTCTTGTATTTTTGAAATCTGCAAACACTGTCCTGTCTTTGTGACAGGTGGCAGGGCTGGACAGTTTCCAAGGGTCAGGACCTGGGATTCATCGGTGCCGGGAGTGGCCACAGCCTTTAGGGTCAGTGAGAGTACGGATAGGAAAGCACATTCTGGAAAGAAAAGCAAGGAGACACATTTACTATGTGGAGCCACAAAAGAAAAACATTGAAAGAAAATTTTGTATAGAAAGTTGGGGGAGGGATCCCTGGGTGGTGCAGCGGTTTAGCGCCTGCCTTTGGCCCAGGGCGCGATCCTGGAGACCCGGGATCGAATCCCACGTCGGGCTCCCGGTGCATGGAGCCTGCTTCTCCCTCTGCCTGTGTCTCTGCCTCTCTCTCTCTGTGACTATCATAAATAAATAAATAAATAAATTAAAAAAAAAAAAAAGAAAGTTGGGGGAGGGATCCCTGGGTGGCGCAGTGGTTTAGCGCCTGCCTTTGGCCCAGGGCGCGATCCTGGAGACCCGGGATGGAATCCCACGTCGGGCTCCCGGTGCCTGGAGCCTGCTTCTCCCTCTGCCTGTGTCTCTGCTTCTCTCTCTCTCTGTGTGACTATCATAAATAAATAAAAATTAAAAAAAAAAAAAAAGAAAGTTGGGGGAAAAGTATTGACTCTCATTCTGTCTCCCTCTCCTCCCATTCACCCTCTCACTCCAGGCTAAGCATCCAGCAAGCGATCAATAATTAAAGGTGCTTCCCAGTGCAGAGCCATTTGAAACTTTAGGTAAAATAACGTTTTAGGAGTGGGGCAATGGGCTAAGTTCCCTTTACTTCCCTTTGGAAAATATCAG
Organism: Canis lupus baileyi; assembly: GCF_048164855.1. NCBI lineage: Eukaryota > Metazoa > Chordata > Mammalia > Carnivora > Canidae > Canis > Canis lupus. Next base: position 2,635,983 of record NC_132863.1, on the reverse strand, counting down.
GGGTGCTTATTTAGACGTATGCCAATGGGGGGTCCCCACACAGGCTGTGATACACTGGGGTTAAGCTCGGGCCCTGGAAGCGGCATCCTTAGAACACATCCTGGAAGACATGGATGCCCCCAACTCTGTGACTGCTCTTCAAGCTACAGCCAGGGTGTGATTCCAATACTGTGTCATCTCCTATTCTTTGGACCCTCATTTCTCCAAAGGATAATTGCTGGGGTGGGCCAGTCCTGCAGAGGGGTTTGAGGGGCCATATTCTGGACCCATCTTGCCTATGATAAGCCTGAAAGCGGTTGACAACACCAAGTGTGGCAGGTGTCCTGGGGCCCATTTTATGGTGGGGGAATGGAGAGACAAGATCCTGAAAGCAGATGCAGGAAGCAGTGAGGCATGGGAAAGCTTCCTCTTGTGAAATCAGGAACTTACTGCCCAGAGCAGTAAGAGAACATGCCCAAGGTCCAGCACCGACCTGGGACTCACCGGTCCTCATCTGCATCTCCTCCTTCCACCCAACTGCCTCTTTGCTGAAACTACGCATGGGGTTCACTAAATAATGGTCCCTAGAAATAAGCTTATGTCATGTTCCTACTCTGATTGGAAATAGGAAGGGGAAGAAGCAAGAGGGTGTGGTGAGACACATTTTAGAAAGATTTCCTTAAAAGCAGTTACTGAGGGGCACCTGGGAGGCTCAGCTGGTGACGCGTCTGTCTTCAGCTCAGGTCCTGATCCCAGGGTCCTGAGATTGAGTCCTGCATTAGCACCCTGCTCAGCGGGTGACCTGCTTATCCCTCTCCCTCTGCCTGCTGCCCCCCTGCTTGTGCGCGCTCTTGTGCTCTCTCTCTTAAGTAAATACATAAATTAATAAATAAATAATTTTTAAAAACTAAAAGTAGTTACTATCTTAGAAAACTCCACATCTGTACTAATGGAGTGCTAGGTAGCATTAAATTGATGTGTAAGTTTATTGACATAAAAAGACACACAGGACATATTCTATGTGGAAAAGCATGTTAGAGCCGAGTTTCACAGTGTGATTCTGCTGCTACACAGGCACACACACTCACACGTACACTCATGTCAACATGTTAATACCAATCTGTGTCTGGGTAGTGGAGTTGAAGGGAATTTGTTTGTTTTGTTTTGGCTTTGCTCATTTGTATTGTTGTTTTTCCTCTGAAAAATGTGCAGCCCTTGTGCAATAATTTGTCTTTTTAAATACATTGAAATGAGTATAGTTTTTATTTGTCACCTCATTAAAGCAGTAAGCGAAGTCATATGGAACATTTTATTTGCCTGAGAGATTGTCCCTCTGGACCCAACCCCACAATGAGATGTTCATCCTCGTCCCCTACCAAGGCCCAAGAAGTCTCCTGCTGGGTTCTGAGCTCCAGTGAGTGACTAATACGACATGGATGACAAGGGGTGACTCATAAGGACCAAGAGAGTAGCATAGTCATGTGCTCAACAGGAAATTGCTACAATCTCCTCACTCGGGGTTTCATCTGTAGTCTGGAGAGTCAGGGCTCCCTGGCTTCATTCTCCCTTTCTGATCAGGATGGGAGTCTGTTGTAAGGATAGCAAGTAGTCATCCAGGGCAACTCGATGTTTGGTTGTCAAAACAAAGGGCTATGACGAGAAAGCACGAAAGAGGCAGCGGGGACTTCACAGAATCATGGGCATGCACGGGACCAGTGGGGACAGAGGGCTCAGAGGGCTTGCATTTCTGTTGCCTGTCACCCTGGACGCAGCCTGGTCACCCTGTTCAGTACATGTTTGCTAAATGAGAGTGTGTGACCCAATAAGTGACTTCAACTGAACTCCCTATTTAATGTGGCAATTTCCTTTGCAACATGCCTGACTGATGGGTAATCATCTTTCTCTTGAATGTTTCTGGAGATGTGGCACTCACTACTACAGGGGGCAAGGCATGGCAATTTTCCCCGTTGCATCTGTTAGAAAGGCCTTCTCCTATATTTAGGTTTAGGAGAGTGGTTCTCACAGCCAAGCACATCTCAGAATCACCTGCCTAGCTTGTTAAAACACAGATTCCTGGGGCCTGTCTCCAGTTTTTGAGAATTTGCACTTCTAACAAGTTCACATCTTGTTGAAGCTGGTTCAGCTTCTAGCTTCACACAGACCATGTCATGTTTTCCTTTACTTTCACACATGCTCAGAGCCTATGGAGACAAAGCATGGTCCCTGCAACACATAGACACACACACACACACACACACACACACACACACTGATACACATGCACTGTCTCTCTCACACACAGGCATGCACACCCCATCTGTGTCCCTAGCTTCAGGTACAGCACAAGATCATCCCTCCCTGCTCCGTGAGGAACTACTTAAACAGGGATATGACTCCCATGTCCTCTTAGTCCCTCCTCTAGAGACCTCTTACAAAACAACCAGTACAGCCAGGAAACTGTAGCTGGAAGATGTGTGCTCTGCCTGAAGCTGGGCATCTATCCGCTGCGGTCTGCGCGCAGCCAGGACACCGGATCCCAACTTCCTCCTCCCTGGAACCAGAACAAAGGCCTCTGTCTTTACCTGTAAGGGCCTACCACTCATCTTTTCTGCCAATGGCTCAACGATGATGCTACTATATCTTCCAAAGGCTCAGATCAGGATGCGGGTTAGAGGCTGAGAGGTGAGGTCTCCTGATGGGATCTTATAGGACCTGTAGAGATGGTCCTCATGGCTCAGCCTTTGGTCCACTCAGCTGTGGTGAGCCCCTCTTTGTTCTCTGACTTCATGCTTCCCCTTCTCCTGCTCAGTTGGGAGCAGGTGCCACACTGAGGGGTATGTTGTGTGGTGGGGGGCCAAGGTAGGAGCTAGTGGTTACCGGTGCATACTTGGCGGGGGGCAGTCCTGGTGGGCAATCTGCATGATTTCAGAGGTCCCTAAAAACATCCTATTGTGGCTCCATTCCCTATGTGGCTCTCCCCGCTCCTGGCAGGGTGATGCTTCCTATAGTATCACCCCCCCACCCCGCAAATAAGCTTCTCTCAAGTCCTTGTCTTAGTGAATGTTGACTAAACAAGTGAATGACCAAATAAGTGACTTGCCTTGAACTCTCTGTCTGATATCCTTTAGGGAACATTAGGCAAAGCCAAGCCCACCTGGGCTTCAGGCCCCCAAAGACAGAACTTTCTACCTGCATGCATTTTAACATGCTCAGGGCCTAGGACCAAGCCCTGCCCAATACGTGAGTCCTCCAGCACAGGGAGAGAGGCATGTCTAACGTTTATGTCTCAGGAGTTTGTTTGTCCTGGCCTGAAATTTACTCACTATCATTAGATGAGGGGCAATCCGTTTATGAGCTTCAGGTCACCATCCTGGGCACTGCCAAGTGATGAGGACTCATGTCCAGGATACATGACTTTCACATAATATTTGTACTTGAGCGAGCTGGCCAGACTTATCTCACATGGTCCTGCCTGTCAGAGCTCCTTTTTTGTACTTAAATGTCCTAGAGGGGGGTGGTCACTTTGACAGTTTTTCATATGTGACATTCGTCTTAATCTGTAGCAGTCCTATTTAAAGACCAGAAAAATCTGAGAAAAGTGGAAAGAAGATGCCTGAGCATTGGCAGTGACCTAGATGGTGAGACTCTTGAAATGCAGCAGGGCCTTCTGATGCTTGTCCCCACTCTGACCCTCCCCTAATTCCCCAGCAAGCAGCACTAACTCTACTCCCTCTGAATCCTTCTCAACATTCACCTCCAAGCTTTTCCTCCAGGCTCCTGGAGCTGGCTTCTGAGAAGAGCCACATGTCTTTTGCAGGACCTTTGAAAATTCAGCTAAATCTACTATGCCAGGGACCATGCAGCATACACAGAACCCTACCCTCCTGAAACTCTGAAGACATGCAACCATACGAAAAGAATTAAAAGGTAGTATGAAAGATCTCAAGTCGCAGAGAGAAGGCCCATCTGCAGGTGAAGGCCCTGAGTAAGAGGTGACCCCTAGCAAGTCTTCTAAAATGGGTGGGATCTGGGCTGTCACAGGTGCGAGTGCAGAGTATAGCCCAGAAATCTAGCTGGGGAACAGGTGACTATGGAGAACAGAGAAGTTGGGAGGATGAAGACGCAGAGTGCTGAGCCATAGAGGGAGGTCCAGTCAGGTTCAGGAGCTGAGGGGTTTCGTTCATCCCTGAGACACACTTGTAACCCATGAGCAAGCAGGGACACCTGCCCCATAAGGCTGCCACACAGAGACAGGACTCTGTCCCATCACCAAGGCCAGGGATCTGTGTGCACAGGACACTAGCATGAGTCACCATTAACTAGCAGCCATCTTCTGGCTCACATCCCAGAGGTGAGCTGTATGGGGTCCATGATGCATCTGGGGCAGCCTTTAGACCAAGAGAGACAGAAACAGTGAGCACCACTCTCTTGCCCCTGGGCTGTGACCTCCCAGTGCCCAGCAGTGAGTGGGCAGCAAGAGTCCAGCCCTCTTCCCACAGGCAGCTCCATTAGGAAGCAGGTCCAGCATCTCTGAGATGAGCATGATGAAGCCACCCCCTTCTTTGTGTGTTCAAGAGACATTCCTCACAGAAGTGCCGAGAAACCATTGTCCTTCATCTTTCCCCCATCCAGGAAGAATAAAGGGTACCCTGAGACTTGTCTTTGCTCTGTTATTGAATGCCTTCTCAGTTAAGGGGAAAGGAACTCACTCTTGGCCCCATCCTTAGAATTTGAAAGTCAGTCTTTAGTCAGACTGGTGTGACCAAGAATCACACACACACACACACACACACACACACACACACACACACCCATACCACTCCATCCAGACCTCCACATCTGGCCTTGCCCTCTGCAGTAGCGACTGAAAACTCTTAAAGAGTTAGTCCCCTGAAAAAAAAAAAAAAAAGAGTTAGTCCCCTGCTTTTGAAGACCTGAGTGTGGGGTCTTCCCACAGAGGTAGATTCAGCAGGGGAGGCCAGGTCCCTGGAGGACTCTATTGAAGCTCCTTGACCCAATGAAAACAAGACCTCTGCCATGGTGCCTGCCGCAATCCTGCCCACCATCACCCAGCCTGGATGGGGACACACCCCCTGTGGAGCTGACGTCAATTATATCGTGAGAGTACTGCCCACACCTCGACTGGACTGACTTCTCCTTCCGTTTAAGGTGGTAGCTTACCCTCACCCTGCCCCAGGTAGGAAGCCATATGGTCTGAGTCGGCGTGAACAGCAACATAAGTTGGGCTTACTGCACTACCACATGGGGCTGAGGTTGAGTTAGGGCCCAAGGCTTGTCTGTTTTATCTCTAAGTGTTTCCGTTAGCTCTTGGTGCAAAGTAAACCACCTCAGATTTAGTGACTTAAACCAACAGAAATTATTGTTTCTCACAAGTGTGAGTTGACCAACTGTGTGGCTCTTTCACAGTGCACAAAGCTGATGGTGGCAGCATCGTCAGGAGCTCACCTTAGGCAGAACATTCCAGATGGCTCCATCACACACAAGGTGCCTCCGGGGACAGCCAGAAGGCTGCTCAGCCAAGACACTCTGTGTCATTTCACAATCTCCACAGGGACTTATTTTGTGGCAGCTCAGGATGCCCAAAGCACAAGGAGGCCTCCAGGCCTTCCAAGGGCCTCTAAAGATTTAGGCCCAGAAATGACAGTGGCTGCCACACATCCTGTGAGTCAAGAGGCCAGCCCAGCTTCACTGCAGAAGGGGACAACTTAGGATCAGTGCCCGAAGCCATCTCTGGATAACTTTCCTCTCAGTGTCTCAAATATCAGAACAAACCCCAGTCCCTACCAAAGGCGATGACCATGTAGGCCTAGGAGCCACCGCAGGGCAACTTGTTTGAAGGGAGTATAAAAATACTGGGAAAAGACAACTTCTAATGTTAGGTTCTTAACAATCATATTATAGTTTAATTATGCCTTTAAGACCCTGACCAGGATCTCTGGGAAGCATGTTACTATGTGCCAAATGCCACCAAACCAGCACTTTCCCATTACAGGAAGCCCTTGCGTTGGGGGACATACTGTTCCTTTCTAATGTGGTCACCATGTGTCACCCTCTGACGTCTCCCATCTAAATGGGGCAGAGCTAGCCTGTTGCACTCAGCTAGGTCACTGTCCAGACTTGAGTAGGAGCTGAGGTCACTTAGCTAAGACTGGCTAAAAACAGTAATAGTCAAAAACACAGGCTCTGTGTCACAGACATCATGCTGATGTCTAGGCTCCCTGCCCCCGCCAAGGAACAGGGTCTTCAGATAGCACAGTAGTTCCCAGAGCTAGTGGTAGTATCCTGCAAGCGGTGACTTAAAGCTTCAGAATTCAGCTTTTGGAGATGTGTCTTGATTCATAAGCAGTAATCATGTCTCCTCTTAAGTAAAATGGTTAAGCCAATTTTTGTTCTCAATTAAGAGTTAAGATTTAAACATTTAGGATATAGGGATGCCTGGGTGGCTAGTGGTTGAGCATCTGCCTTCAGCTCAGGGCATGATCCTGGGGTCCTAGGATCAAGTCCCACATCAGGCTCCCTGCAGGAAGCCTGCTTCTCCCTCTGCCTGTGTCTTGGCCTGTCTCTGTGTGTGTATCTCATGAATAAATAAGTCAAATCTTTAAAAAAAAAATAACATTTAGCATGTATGTGAGCAGTATTCAGAGAAGCCCAGACTACCATTTTGCAGAAAAAGGAGAGAAACTATGTACTTAAAACCTACTTCAAAACTCTGGGGCAGTGATTTGGATTTCTCTTTGGAAGTCAGCATGGAAAGAGGATATATCCTGGAGCCTACGGTTCTGAGAAGCAGGAGGCAGGGACTTCATTGGTCCGAGCACACTTGCCAAAACCCTCTGAGGACATCTCTGACAATGGTGTCCCACCCACAACCAGCAAAAGAAAAATCATGGCTTACAGCTGCACTGTTTTGCCAAATTGTGTTATAATTTATCTATAGATAGCAAATGGCTTTTTGTGGCAAGCTTGAGGTTATATTAGAATTAGATATATCAGAATGAGAGCCTTATTAAAATTTTCATAGATGACGCAAAGAAACACAATGATAAATATAACCACCGACAAGAAATTGTATCTTTTGTCTTCACAGTGGTGAGATATAAATGAAATTTTTCCTGCTGCTGCCTTATGTACTGTCAGCCACCAACATGAAACACGCGAACCACTTTCCATGCTAAAGGGATTAAAATGTCTTTTTTCCTACAGAAGCATTAGCAAGATGCCTTCCTTTTTACAGAGGCATTAAGAAAAAGAGACAGAGTCCCCATCCCCAGCCCAAGCCTGCATGCCTTGGTGATGACTGGTGTCAGACTGAAATCTGCAGGGTCTCGCGGAATTTAAGATGAATTGTAGTTGACACCAGTTCTTAACCTCCTCTCTCCCTCCCAGGACCTGAACAAACCCTTCCCAAAGCAAACCAGAGAGACAGAGCCTCCTGCCTCAAGGGTAGAAGAGGTCTGCAGGCTGCTGTTCTTCCCTTTGCCAGAAAAGAAGAAGCTGTAGCTCATTCAGAAGCATCTTCCCCCCCACCTCAGTCCTATCCTGGGTCAGTATGTGCAAGAGGCAGAAACCCCCAGTACACGTAGCCCACGATACTAGTTAGAGGTGACCCCTTTCAAATCATTGGACTTAATTAAAGAGTGATCCTCTGTGGGAATCACTGCCTGTTTAGCTGGAAACTTGAAGGACAAGACGTGAGAGCTGGGTCCTTGCACCCTTGACGAGTTTAGAAGAAAAGAAATGGGCCCCCACCACCCCTGGTGGGCCCGCCACATTTCCTCTGGGCCTTCCAAACTCTCAGCACTATGAGACAATTATGTCTAAAACCAAGTGTACTCGTGACTCATAGAAAGGGTTCCAAATCAGTACCTGGCCCTTTCTGCTTTTCACTACCTAACAGAGAAAATAGAAGTATTTTCTTTCCACTCTGCCCTCCAACTTCATGACAGTAGGTGAGGATTTGTTTGTCAAGGGGTCTTAATTCCTTGATCATGTCCTCCCTACTGGAGTTTTCAGCTGGCAAGAGTGGGAGACTGAGCCAGGGCAGACTTCCCTCCTTTGCGTTTTCCCACCAGCCACATGTAGCAAAGCAGCCCCTGGAGGGAGAGTTTGCTGAAGACATGCTATTGTTTTTCAAGGACATAAACTCCTATTTATACTCACTCATGGGTGCTGTAACGATCTCATCGACTAGCGTGGACACAGCTGCCTTGGGGTGCGGACGCACTGCGGTAAATCGAGACCCCGCCCCCATCCCCGCCCCCACCCCAGCCAGCTGTCCAACTGCCTGTTGTTTTAGCTGAGCTGAGTCTAGCAGAAGTTGTCCCCAGTCCATTCTCAAGGCAGTTAACCATCTGTAGAGACCCAACTGTTGGGCACAGTTAGACAGCATCTGTCGCTCATCACCATTTCCAAATGAACATGGTCTATGATTTGATGAAAATATGAAAACCTGAGCCCCATCACCCAACTATAATAAAAGCCAGAGCAGGAGACCCAACTACATGCCACAGGTTTCTGAACAGAGAGCTTCCAGAGAAGTAGTTCTCAGGTCAGTGGCCATGGATCTCAGCATGGACCTTTACCTCCAGGGCTGTTGAAGGAAAGGCAGAAATGCAAGCTGAAAGGAAATTTACAGCCACTGACACAGCCCCTCCATTTCTCCAGAGACACTGGGCATTTGTCCGGGTCACCCAGCTGAGAAGTGATGGACAGGGAGGGGGTCTATGGTGTCAGGAATGCACACAGGTGGGAGTCCCTGGGCACCTAATTGTGCATCTGGGGACTCATGGCAGACTTGGAGGAAGAACTACCCAGAGCGAGACGACAACTAGAGACACAATGTCGGGTGGTCTCTCCGGGTGGATGGTGTGGGTTAGAGGTGGCATGTCAGAATTCCACCCACAAGTGGAATCCACCTACAGCCCAACCCAAGTCACCCTGACCACTGTCCCTGAGAGCAGTTCCTCATTATCCCAGTCTTGTCATTCGCAGCAGGGACTATCGGCCAACTTTTAAGCAGGCTCAGAAATGATGCGAATTCAAAGGCTTTTAATACTAATGCTTGGCTACAATAAATGAACAGATGGACACAATTTCTAGTCAAATTAAAAACAGTCGAAGCCCCCAGCTGCATTTACAGTGTTTTCTACAGAGGTTTGGGAAGGATGCCCTCTAGAATCCAGTGCAGAGGGAAGTGTGTCTCTTCGTGATTGGCCTAGCATTCTTGAGTTAGCTAATGAAGAAAAGTCACAAACTCATGGCATTCCTCCCTCCCCCCGGCTACCAGGGAACTCAGACAGAAGTTATATGCTTGAATCAACAGTCATTCAAGAATAGAGTTTATCTTAAGGTTTTGTCTCCCTTCCCATGAGGGCATGATGCTTACTTTGCATCTTTATATTTTACTCATCTTAATCTCTCTGCTTCTGTTGTTATAATATTCCTCAATCCTTGTAGAAAATAAAACAGTACAAATTGCATTTGATGAATGTTTTAACCCGTCCTGAAAAAGCACTTTTGATTCCAATGAAAAAAAAAATAGGAAAAGCATTTAAAAAAAATATCTTTCGTGCACATTATATCATTTCCTCCCCAAAGCCCTGTAGAACCCCTGTGTCTTCTGAATCTTTCCTTCCCGTCATGGGGCTAAACATGTTTTACCGTGTTCTGATTCTCTGCAGCCTGCAGCTCCCTGGGCTCCTGTGAGGCCCGAGGTGGTGCTGCTGCGGCTCCTCTCCTGTGATGGAAGCAAGCCCTTGCTCCGTGGTGCATCTTGTTGAGGCAGCAAAGTCTCTAAAGGACAGCTCAGTTCATTTGGAAAGTGACAGTGGAGAAATGCTATTTTTGCTTCCCGTCCCATTCTGATTAGCTTGTCAAATCCTCCCCACTCTCAGGAAGCCCTGGGTGCAGCCTGTAGGAGCCAGGAAAACAAAGGATGCTGTTGCTTTTTGTCCTCATATGCCCAAGGCCAACTATAGTCCCTGGTCCCCAGCAGATGATCTGTAAATGTTTGCTGAATGCACGTGTCAATTTGGGTGAATGATTTGATTTCTCTGAGCTTCAGTTTCAACAAAATGGTGAGATTAGCTTTTGGCTTCCTTCCAGCACCATCCAGGGGATGAAATGAGATGAAATGAGATTCAAGGACAAGAAAATGCCTGCACTAGAAAGAAAAGGCGGGGGGGTGGTGGGTTGTACACTTGAGTGACTCAGTCAGTTAAGCGTCTGCCTTTGGCTCAGGGTCCTGGGATGGAGCCTGGGTCAGGCCCCCTGCTCAGCAGGGAGTCTGCTTCTCCAGCTCCCCCCTGCTCATGCTCTTTCTCAAATAAATAAATAAAATCTTCAAAGAAAGAAAGAGCATGTGACAGTCTGTGTGACTCATCGTCAAGAAATAGCCACCAATGCCCAGGAAGTCCTCTCCACCTGCTGACTTACATCTCCACCGACCCAGGAGCAGCTTCTGTTTTGAGAATGTCCTTAAATATTTAGTCAGTGGAAATACAACTGTGTTGATCCAGAGAGAGTAGGGATGGAGAAATCCCAGATGGCCTTGCCTTGGCTCTGAAGCTCCTTCCAGCCTGCGTGTCTACACGGAGGACAGAATTTGAGGTCTGGAGGGCAATAGGGAAAAGGCCAGATGCCCCCACGGTCCTCCCGGCCGCTCAGCCTTGCTTCCCTGCATCGCACCCAGGGAGGATCTCCCTTGCCACCCTCTTCAGGGGGATAACCAAACCATGGGGCCAGACCCCAGGTACTTTGCCCGCCCACAGTTACGTTTCTTCAAGTAAGAAACCACTTATCGTCATTCTCTACCCGGCATGGTAGCAATTCTGGAAAACAGGTTGCACCACTGCCAACATCTGAGGAACATAGGTCACAGCGTGGTCCATAACTAGGGACAAGCACATTTTGCATGAATGTCCAGAATTTCCCTTTGACAATGTTGGTGTTTTACAGAAGCAGAGCCTGCAAACTAGAAATCCCATCCTGTTTATTGTTTTTTCGCCATGCTTTCCTTTCCTATCTGGACGCTGTTAAGCTGGTGTCTCACTGAAAGCCACGAAAGCCTGGGTGGGTGGGTGACCAGTGACTCAGCTACTTTGCCCCCGTGCAGGTGTGACCAGCCGCAGACCCTCGCTGGGGTGAGCCACGGGTCCTGAAACAGCTGCTCCTCTCGTGGCTGGGGCCTGGGGCCCAGGCAGGTACAGAGAGTAAAAACAAAGAAGAGGGATCGGACAACCTTTGCCTTCCCTGGGCTGGAGTCATTAAGGGCCAGGAAAACAGGAAGGGGGTGAGGCCTCACTCAGAGAAGGGAAATGCTGAGGAAACGTGGGCAGGGCACTTGGAGCAGGAAAGAGTGTTTCAAGAGGCTGCTTCCAAGGAGACCCCAGCTGGCCCTGGAGAAACCAGCCTAGGAAAGCAGCAGGCTGGCCCGGAGGCCTGGCCTCTGAACACAGAAAGGGAGGGCCCCACCCAGGATTGTTTTCCAGGCACAATTTACAGTCTCCATTGTCAGCCTTTCCTCTGGGTAATTAGGTACAAGACAGGAGCCAAGAAGGCTCATCCATCTTGTTATTAGATTTTACTTTCCCTGGCATGTCGCGCTCCCCGCTCCTGGGCAGCTGCTCCACAGTGTGGCTGGCCTGCTCGCTGATAGTCTCACCCGGAGCCGACATGGTCCCTGGTAAGAAGCTTTACTGTGACAGCGCTCTGTCCACTGTGCCCTCTACAGCGGATGAGGAAAGACTGTCTATTTTTGTGATTTATTTCTGGACCAGGCTTCACTGTGGAATTTCAACCAGAGAGGAGGCTTTCTTTAGCCTGGGCTTCATGCCTTTTAAAAGTAGCTGGAGTACAAATGACTTCTCCTAGGAGAGAATAAATGAGTCAGAAAAGGAGTAAGACTGCATTTTAATCCACCTGGCAGATAGATGAATGAACAACAGGTCAAATGTATTTGATGTATTGATGTACGTATTACAAGTTATGATGAAAAATCTCAGTTCTCATCTGAAAAGTGCATCTCTCAGAGTGGTTCCTTTTGTGTGTGTGGCATGTGTGTTGTGTGTGGTGTGTGTGTGCGTGTGACGTGTGTGTATGTGATGTGTGGCATGTGTGATGTGTGTGGCATATGTATGATACATGTGTGCTATGTGTGATGTATATGCTGTGTGTGTGATACATGTGCTGTATGTGTGGTGTTTATGTGCATGTGCTGTGTGTGTAACCCAAATACAAACAGGAATTTCGTATTGTCTGGTCTGCACATGGAGTCACACTCCAAAGAACAAAGCCCCAAAATCAAAATGTGAAACGTTAGTGTCAGTTTTCACTCAAATATCTGGAAGAATGCCAAGGGGGATGAAGCAGAAAACCACTTCTTAAAATCTTATTTGATCCCCTTGTTCTTCCAGAATTCTGTAGCCTCTCACTTTATATGGCAAAGTTCTCCTTGCTTCCAGTCTTGAAACCTATCCTGGTTTGATACCTGCAAGCTTCTCTATCAGCTCTAAGCACCCACGGAAAAGCTGCGTGTCCTCCTTATCCATTACCTGAACTCCTCAAAACAAAAGTGGCTGAGGCTGATCCCAGAAGCCAGAGCCTCCCAGCCTCCCTCTGCCCTCCCACAGCCTGTGTGCATCTCAAACCTGCCTGGCCAACTCCTTGGGAGCAGGAGGGATGAGGCTGGGTGGGGGCAGCGCTCACAGTGCTCTTCCTCAGGCAGTGTGTCTGGGGCAAGGGCAGGGGTATAATTCAGAAATTGCATTCTTCATGCAAGTCCATGTGCACCGCACAAGCCAAGCTCTGTGGGCCTCCGCAACGACGAGCTGGCCGCCACGTGCAGCTGGGCCCTTTCCACCCACTGTCCAACCCTTCACACACAAGGAGCCTTCTCCCGGGAGCACGTCACCCCTCGGGGACCTTTCTCAGACCCTCAAAAGCTACACAACCTGAGTCTCAGAGGTGTGTGGAAACGCACGGAAGAGGCTGCGCCGTCGAGTAAGTGTCCTGCCTGTGACACCTCAGCTGCCATGGGGGCAGGTGGGAGGTGGAAACAGACGAGGCCAGACAGAGCAGGTGAGCAGGAAAGGTGGCTGCTTCCAGCTGGGGTGTCCTGGGCTGAGGCTTCTGAGCCCCCACACCCTCCAGCCTGGTCTGTCACCAAGCAGGGACTCACATTTTGTTCAGATGACCGGGATTCGGACAGAGTGGGAAGCTCTTAAGCAACAAGCACCTGAGTGTGAGCGCGGGAAGCCCGTGCAAACAGGCGACTTCGGGCACATCCTGGCTTCGGAGGGCACAGCCTTTCTGAGTCTCAGGTGGAGATACGGCACCAGCTCCATCCTGCCACCCCCCCCCCAGGCGTTTCCCCAAAAAAACTGTCATATTTAAACCCATTTTGCCTTCTCCCTGGCTCATCGTTGTTGTCCTTGGGACCCTGCTGGGAACCCTGGAGCCGGACAGATAAACCACGTCCTGAGTGACCGCTCAGTTCCAAGACATTCCGAGGCCCCGCAACATGGAATGCCTTTCTGCGGAGTCCACTCCCAACACAGAGAGAGCAGAGGGACACGCAGGACGTGAGCGGAAAGCGGTGCTGGAAACAGTAAGGATGGACAGGAAGGAGCCTCCCTGGAGCTGAAAGGGCTGCAGGTGTGTGGAACCGGGAAGCGTTCAACTTAGGCCTCGGCAAGGGGGCGCCTGCCAAAGGAAGGAGGGAGGTCACGCCCTGGTGTCCACCTTCAGGAGGAGGAAGGCCTCGTGGGCCAGCCCCTGCCCTCGCAGTGGCGGGACCCCAAGCTCCCCCCCCCCCCCCCCCCCGCAGAGCACCCTCTCCTGTCTTCCAAAGTACTCACCGCATTTGTAATTTGGACACGTCATGAAAGTCCGCGTCGAACGTGTCTTCCCAGCTGACAGCACAGCTCATGTGGCACGGGCCGTCGTGGTGTTTGGGCTCACCCCGTGCTCGCCACCGTGGCTGGCACGTCATGAGGTGCTCAGCAGCATCCGTCAACAGAAACATGAAACTGCCCGACCTGCTGCCCGTCACCCTGCCCGCGAAGGCAAACGGTCCCGCAGGCCTGGCCCTGAGTTCTCCGCTGCCCTCCCGCGGGCCGGGGGCAGGGGGCTGTCCTAGGACTCTGGTCTGTTCCTGGGACAGAAGAACCGGGCCAGGCCAGGACTGATGACAGAGGAGCATCTGTGTGCCCAGCCTGGGGGGGGGGGGGGGGCATGCTGCAGGACCCGTATCAGAGGAGGGGCCAGCTCTGTGAAATTCCCTCGGGATCTCGGGATACCCTCATCTCCCGAGCTCTCACCCAGCTCCTCGGTGGCTCCCTGCAGTTTGGAGAGGCTGAGTTAGAGCCGCAAAGGTCCCCAAAGCTGCTCTCTTCAGCCTCCGGTCTCCAGAATATAGAGGACCGTGCCCTCTGCTGGCCAGGCCTCACAGAGCCCAGGGAAATGGACCAGGAGAAGTCTGGAGCATTCTGTAGGAACAGGCCGGCAGGGCAAGGAGGAGGAGACAGCGGGCTGCCACCCTGGGCTCAGAACCCACTGGGGCTCAGGCAGGTCCTTCTGGGCCGTGGGGGAGGGGGCAGGGAGGCCGAAAAAGGGCTACATGGGGAATCACACACACATCCTCTGTCCTTTCCCTTTGGAGTTGCCTCTGCACCTGTTTACAAGCCTCAAAGGAAAAGCCACACTGATCCCTCATGACCAAATAGCTGACCTTCTCCCAGCCAGTTTGACACCCAGTTATATATGGCAGTTTTCAAAAAGTGAATCCAGGCTTCAAGGATAAAGGCTGAAAACCCGGGTTGGACATTGGAAGTCACAAACCTGACAGCTGGTCCCAAGGGAGCCCCAGGGTCATGGTGAAGGCAGCATCTTCACCCGGAAACACACATGCCCCCCTCCCCGGCCAACACTGTGCAGGGCAGCAGCGATACCCCACAGCCTCCAGACCAGCAGTGGGGGCGGGGGGGGGTGGCGGGGGAGCTGAAAGCCATGTCTGTTAGACAGAGTCCCACAGGCAGCAGGACAGGTCCAACCTAAGAACAGGAGACCAGATCAGCAGGGATAGGTCAAGGATGGGGAGGCATGTCAGGGAGCATCTTCTCACCGGATCAAGTACGAGAGTCCAGTCTTTAGTTAACACATATCTGTTGAGCACCTTCTGGGAGCAGGACTCCCCGCAAAGTGCTGGGGGTGCATCAGCAGGCAAACAGGCACCACGTCAGCTCTCCACTGCATGGAGCTGGTGGCTGAGCCAGGGGCCTGATGCTGGATCAAGTCATCACACAGCCAGATGCACACATGGGCATGCACATGTGCACATGGATGTGTGTAAACACATGCAGACACATGCACACAAAGTGAAAAAGGTGAGAAGACCCATGACAGAGAGTACATCTTGTGTTGAGTGGTGGAGGGCTGGTGGTCAGGGAAGGTTTCCCAGAGGAAGAGGTGCTGCATTGCAATCCTCCGGAGGAATGACCTTGGGTAGGGAACAGACAGTTCAGACGGTGGATCAGCACATGCAAACCCCTGAGGAGGATCAGGTCTGCACGACTGAGGGACTGAAAGAAAGGGCCCCGTGGCTGGAGGCATGAAGGAGGAGGAGGCTGCCAGGGAGGCCAGAGCCCTGGAGGCCATTCTTGGCATTGTGGGCTTTGGCCTGAAAGCAGATGTATTAAGACTGGGGGAAGGGACAGGGCACCTGGGTGGCTCAGCCAGTGTAGTGTCAGGCTCTCGATTTCAGCTCAGGTTGGGATCTCAGGGTCCTGAGATGGAACTCTGCACCAGGAGCAGGGAGTCTGTTTGAGATCCTCCCCCTTCTCCCTGTGGCTCTCCTGGCTTGCACGCCCTCTCTCTCCCTGTCTCAAATAAATTAGTCTTAAAAAAGACTGGAGGAAGGGACAGAGCAGAGCTGCAACATCAAAGAGCAAGGTCCTGCCGTGCCTGGGGAGAGCACCTGGCCCTGGATAAGGATGGAAACGGGCAGGTGGACTGGAGAAACCCCAGGGAGGTGACTGAGCGGGACCCAGGGACAAGTTGGTATCCCAGAAATCAAGCCTAAAGGCACTCTCAGGTCTTCTTCCCTGCAAAGGTATGAGTCACCACCTGTCTGCACACCAGATTCTCAGCAAGCTTCACAGGATGCTGATGCGGAACCACCATCCCCACCCGGAGGGTGCAGCCTGTGCATCCAGATTAATGCAGGTGATTCCAATAAGTAACAAGGCCTATGAGCACTACCCTGGTGTGCCCTAGCGTCTCCTGGAGCCTGGGCCGGGTGGCACCTGCGGGCTGTGCACTGGCAGCAGGTGGCAGGGGGGAACAGCCACGCCAGCAGGCCACAGGGACTACAGGGTCTGCAGGTCTACCCCAAGCGTTCAGCAGGACGGAGTGTCAGCGGGCTCCTCCCTCTCACTGTTGGCAAAACAGTAAGAAGTGGAGGGAAAGGAAGCTTAACACGGTCCATTCCAAAGTCCATCCTGGGGAAATGGTCTGGCGACTGATAAGCGAAGCCGTGCATGTGCCCGGCCTCGGCTGGCGCCCACTCCCATTAGCAGCAGGTGGCTGGCACGGTCGTCATGGTCTGTCCAGGGTGTGGAGGGCCGCCTCTCCTGCCAGGCAGCAGCTGCAGTGCTATCCTATGGCCCGTGCCCTGATGCTCACACGTGGGCTGCTCCGTTTTCTGCAGCCAGCCAATTCTGTCCACCTGGGCATTTTCTAGGGAAAATGATCCACTGTGAGAAAGAGCACACATTCCTGAAATATCTGATACACAAATATTTTTCCTTTCTCCATCCCACTTGACCAGAACCCATGGGTGACTGTGATTTGTCCCCTTTTACTCTCTGGCAAAGTGGCCCATCCCAGCATACACCTCCCTTCCTGGTCCCCTTCCTCCTCTCCCTGGTTACCCCTTACTTGTAATTCCTTTCGTAACCCAATTCCAGGCCTTCCCGTCTCTCTACATCTCTCGCTTCACTGTCGTGTGAATTCTCAAAGAGTTTTTTTCCATTTATTTTCAAGTGTTTTTGCAGCACTCAGTCTTTGTGAAGAAAGAGATATGAAATTTCTCATCAGAACAAACTTGAGGTGGCCTTGCCCAGGGAGGAGAAAACAACTTCAGTGCTGGGAGTAGAGCGGGGGCACTTGTCCCTGGTGGCTGCCAGGGTCGTGAATCACACACACAATTCCAGGACATTGCTAGAATGTGCTCACATGGCAGTAAGCCGTGTCAGCAGCTCCTCTCATCAGGACCCCAGCAGAATGCCCCCACCCCGCCATCAGCTCTGGCTCCCGGAGCCCCCGGGGACCTCGTGCTGGTTGGCCCCAATACCTGAGTGGATGAAGACCAGGCCACCGCCAGCCTTTCCGGTGGGCAACAGCCACTGGAAACTGCAGGAGAGCCATGTGCTTGAAATGGATGGCTCAGGAAAAGGTGGACATTTGGGTGGCACGCTTATTTCCTGAAAACCAAGAAGTCTGTGTTTGATATATTTTAGAACAATGTCTGGAAACTGCACTTTACTTTTTCAAATGTGCTTAAATGTCTAAACTCAACAGTGCAGAAGAAAATTTCACTCGAAAACTAAGGATGTCAGACGATGGGACCTGAGTGGAGTATTCACGTTGACGTGGCTGTGTTTTATCTCTGGATGCATGGAATGCTTTGAGAATCAGAAACTAGCATGCATCCAGGCACTAATGGTTCCTCGGTGTGTCAGGCCAGCACTGGGTAGATGTTGGGGATGGAGAAACAAAGATGACCAATGAAGTGCCTGCACTCATGGGTTTATGCTCGAGTGGGAGATTCAGACAACAAACAAGCAACATCTAACTAAAGAAGCAGCTAGGCTCCGGTGCTCATACCAAACATGGTTCTGTGGCTGTGGACGGTGTGCCTCCTCCAGCAGGGTGGCCAGGGAAGGAATGACTTCCCACCTGCCATTAGGGAGAAGCCAGCTGCAAAGACCCAAGGCAGGGCCTCCTAGGTACGGAGTCTCATGAGCCTGGAGTCCGAGGAGGCTGGTATGTGCAAAGGACAGTAAAGGTCAGTATGGCTGCATGAAGCAGGGCCAGGGAGCACACAGGAAAGTGCCTGCAGAGAGCTGGGCAGAAGCCAGGTCACAGTACCTGTCAGAGATGCTGGTGACGTGTCGGTAAGCTGACAAGCCATGTCCAAGCAGGCCATGGCAGGGTTTGATGATGTCGTAAAAAGCCCCCCCACCAGGAACCACAAGGAGGATAAGACACAAATCCATGCTTTGCTTATTCTTCCATAAAAATAAAACACTATTGAGAGTCAGCCCTCTTGGTCATGTCTGGAGCTATACGAAGAAAAAGGCCATGTTACAGGGCACAAGGCACTCATCATTGGTGGAGGGGACTCCCCTTGAGCCCAGGAACATGACACCATATGCATGTGAGCTGTATTCAGGGTCCCAGTAAAAGCTGTGGAAGCAGAGAAGAGCCAAGAGGAAGTATGGGGAAGTCAGAAGAGGCTGCTCAAGGAGATGCCATGTGAGTTGGGGCCCCTGGGCCAAAAGCACTCATTGTGACAAAAAGTTTGTGCAAGGGTACAGGGGCAGGCTAGAGCAGGTGAGGTTCAAGGGACACCTTGTAGGGCACAGGGTGAACTTGGTAAGGAAGCTTGAGGACAGATGAAGAAAGATCTTAGCACCAAACAGAGGGCTTTTTTTCTTTTCCTGGAAGTGGCAGGAAAATCTTTGAGGTGTATGATCCTGGACATAACACAGTCAGACTGGCTTTGGATAACTAATTTGGGGTAGTGCGCCTTGGTTTGGTTCCCCCAGATGTAGGTCAAGGACTGTGGACAGGTAGCTACTTTGAGACTTGCAGGCACACTGTGAAGAAGGTAGCTGGTGACCGGGCACCAGCAAGCCACCGCGGTATTAGGGGGCCAATGAACTTACTGCCTTAGAGAAACTCTAGAGACTGCAAATCATGTGCCTCGGAGTTATCCCAGCCCAAGGCCAGGTTGCAGGGTGCATGCTGATCAGCTTCCTCACACCCTGGGGAAGAGCTGCTCCGTGGATGAATCCCACATTTGCAGTGAGTGGTACATTTGAAGTTCTCTCAGCCCTGGGAAGAGCCGGCAGAGAGAGAAATGCCCATGTGGTGGTGGAAAGCCAGACAGATCCCACCAAGACTTGGGTAGAACACTCACTGCCAGGTGAACCTTAGTGAGGGCAGGCAGGAAGGCCGAGTATCCTAGCAAATGTCACTGAGCGAGGTCACATGTGATTTCTGCCACAGCTCGGTCCTCTCAGTTTTGCTCTTTTGGAAATTTTATTTTAGAAAATGCTAATTGAGAAATGCAAGCAGAAAACATCTGGCATCACTAGATATCCTGAGTCTTCCCAGCAAAGACAAACAAAATCACATCTTGACCTCTGGGGTGTGAATGTGCTGACATGCAGAGGACAGCTTAACCCTTCCCCCAAGGAATCACCCCTGCAGGATGTCCTGTCTCCACAAACAGAATTTTCCCAGGCCACGGCTTTTCTATGGCCAAAAAGAAGGGAAACAAGCAGTTGTTGGGTACATGGCACGTTGAAGAGAGATTTTGTCTGGTTTGGTTTGGTTTTGTGCTTTGCATTCTTGTGTTTGTTTAATGCTGCAAATCACTTCGGCGATTCCATTATTCGGCAGACTTGCTTTTCTGCAGGACCTCACTAACACATTTAAGCCACCGCCTACCGCCTTGCGTAACTCTTGGCAGCACCTAGCTGAAGTCCATTTTTATCTGAGCAGAGAACTCCGAGGGCAGACTCTCCCCACGCTGCTGTGAAAGCCATTCCAGATGGACAAGTGATTTTCCTGTGGAGTGACAGACTAAACCACACATCTGTGGTGTGACGAAACTGATAAGCTCTTTATTGCAAAAGAACCTGAGATCTTTGAGTCTCTAAACCACAAGAAGGGCCCTTAAGATTCAGTAGTCAGAGACGAACGTAATGAGGACATTGACTATCCCAACAATGACCTCAGACAACCAAAGGTAACAAATCCCCATCCTAGTCGGTTTGAGCTGCAAAGTCATGTAGACTGAGGGGATTATAAACAACAGAAATATATTCCTCACGGTTCCGAATCCTGGAAGTGCAAAATCCAGGTTCCAGCAGATTTGTTTGGTGTCAAACATCCCTATTACTAGTTTGTCGACCACCATTCTTCTCACTGTGCCCCACATAATGGGAAGGGCGAGGGAGCTCTCTGGGGTCTCTCTTATGAGGGCACTAATCCCATTCATGAGGCTCCACTCTCACAATCTCAGCAGCTTCCAGAATCCCCCTATCTGATGTCATCTTCTTAGAGGAATATGTTTTGATATATGAATTTGGAGGGGTGGGGGGATGCCAACACCCCATGGGGTGTTATGGACTGAATGTTGGCACCCCCCACCCCATGTCAGTTGCAAAATGACATGTCTACACAATGCCAGAAGGGGCAGAGAAAACCAAAGCTGGTGATGTGCTCCAGTTTGGTCTTCCCAGAAGCAGACTCAAGACAAGGATGTGCGTTTGAGTAGATTATCTGATTCCAGGATATGGGAGTGGAGGAGAGGGGAAGTGAGACCAGGAAGAGAAGGGGCTAACAAAGAGTATGCTTGCAAGCAGGTCAGGCTGTGTCCCCTCTTGGAACGTTAGGACCCAGAGTAGACACGCACTTCTGAGTTACCCTACCCCCCAGGGAGCAAGGGAGTTGGTGTATTTCTGCATCCACCCCCATGAGTCACTGATTGAAGTCTCTTCCTCAGGGTTGGAAGCATTCATTCTCCCTCACTTTTGTCCTGCACACCAGCAGACTTCCACAGACTAAATGAGGTGAAGGCAGAGAAACCACAACACCGGTAGCTGAAAGCCAGCCTGTGTGCCCTGACCTGGTGAGGGTGGGAGCATCCAGACAGGCACCAACCCCATTTACTGAATGGTATGTGGAATGTCCTAGTTCCTACCCTCAGGCTTCTTTCAATACTTATTGTGTGCTCCACATTCTTCCTCTGTCCGGAGGCCCAGGACTACTCGTGATGATGGCACTCATCCTCTCCCTTTGTATTTCCAGACTGACTACCCCCACAGACACATCTCTCAGTGACAAGGGGCCGGAGGTGCAGCAGAGCCCCATGATGGTGACAAGGCCTCAGTTGGTCACTCTCAGATTCTCCATCTCCCTCACTCTGGTTTCCTGGGGCTATAGGCCTTTTCTCTCCACCTCCCCCTAGTCCAGTTGGCCTGCCACAGAACAACTTCTCTTGTTGGCTCCTGAGCCAACATCCTTCCCACTCCACCCCCCAGGGGGTCCCCTCAAATCATTTGTTCTCAGCACTGTCTGTTTTCTAAGATTGTTCTCAAAAGAAAGAATCTGGTTGCTCAGTTTTGTTCAACTACTCACTCCTGGTCTGATGAACATAGCTAGGATAGGGTTCCTGGCACAAGCCTGGCCATGAGGGCATGGGCAAAGGGAAGCTCCCTGGGACAGTTGAGGGTGGAAAGATGATGCCTGACACAACTAATATGGCTCCACTGGCAATGGCTATTCTAAAGAAAAAGATGCCATGATCTGTATTTTAACAATTTACACTCTCTTGTGACCACCCTTCCATGTCACTGAAAGTATACCTATGTTATCTTTTGTAGGGACCACAGTCTGCTATCCTGTAATGGGATGTACCTCAATGGATTTACTGACTCCCCTAGTGCTAAGCACTTAGATTATTTTTGATTATTCCCTGTAATAAACCACTCTTTTTTTTAAAAAAAGATTTTATTTATTTACTCATGAGAGACACAGAAAGAGAGAGAGAAAGAGAGAGAGAGAAAGAGACATAGGCAGAGGGAGAAGCAGGCTCCACGCAGGGAGCCTGATGTGGGACTCAATCCCGAGACTCCAGGATCACGCCTTGAGCTGAAGGCAGGCGCTAAACCGCTGAGCCACCCAGGGATCCCCAATAAACCACTCTTGATGAACTTTCCTGTACACAAATATTTTATTATTTTCTTAGAATGAATTCCCTGGGACATTCTAGATCCAGCACCTAGAGCTACTCTTCTATTTCATCTTTACAATAACACCATGAAACAGGGATTAGCACCCTGATTTTACAGATGAGGAAACTGAGGCAACACTCAAGTGGACACAGCTCTTACAGTCTCTCATCTGAGGAGTGAGAGAGCCAGGACTCAAACCCAAGTCTGAACCAGAGAAGCATCATGGACATAAAAATGAGCCACGGATGGATAAGCTACAGATTGAGCTCTGACTCAGTCTAAGGGGAAATGCATCAGAAGTGAGAAAACATCAGCCTTCAAACTAACATGCAAAGGCCTTTCCTACTTCTTGCACCAATGAATGATCTCACATGGAGAATTTTTCTCCATACTAGAAAGTGGCTGCACAATCCGAAATGGAATGAACTTTGAAGGTGATATAGTCTGGAAAAGGCATTTTCCCTGAGCTGTCATTTCATGTTGCATTTATAACCTTTTGGATTGGCCAACACAAATCATAAGTGGATCATGTCATTATTCCCATTTCACAAGAAGGGAAAAAGGCACTAGAACCAAAGTTCAGTGACCCACTGAGGGACATGGGGAGACGTTATAGGAGATCCAAGAAGAGGTAAAAAGGGTGGGATGCCCACCTTCTTCTTGGTCTTGTGTTCCATGTCACTGGGAGGTGGGTTGGTCAAAGCTGGGGCTGCTTGAGGCCTGATCATCTGGCATGAGAGAGAATAAGACAGGGGCCTTGGTGGTTGGAGAATCCCAGAGAGGATACAGTCACCCCTGTGATGACAGTCAACACCAAGACCAGACAGTAACAGAGAAGAGGGTGGGGTGATATAATCACTGAAAAGAAGAGGACAATGAGCCTTGCCATCAAAATAACTTGTCCATACCCATCTTGGGTAGAGGGCAGAAAGGTAGAGGGAGAAGGGGAGGGCCAAGCTGTCCTAAAATAGCGAAGATAGTCTTGGCTTGTGGACCAAGGAAGAAAAACAGGAGAGAACTCTGTTTCTTTGGGATGTTGCCCGACCTGGCCAGCCCTGCCAGGAAAACTGATACTCCAGAATACACATAAGCATAAGATCTGCAACTCTTCGTCAGAAAATCCTAGTCAGGGCCTCAACTCTGCAGACAGGTCCCCCAAAAGACCTGGGGTGTGACCCACAAAGATCATGAAGCAGATGCAACAATTTTCTGGAAGATCAATTTTATTATTCAAAAATAAAACAAAGATACCTATGTTAGTTTTTCTAGTGCTGTCATAACAGAATACCACAGGCTGGGGAGTATAAACAACAGAAATTTATTTTTTCATAGTTCAAAGGCTGAAAGTCTGAGATCAGGTGTTAGCAGGTTTGGCTTACCCCAAGATCTCTCTCCTTAGCTTGCAGATGGCCACTCTCTTCATAAGACTGTTCCTCTCTGCATGCACATCCTGCGCCCAAATGTTCTCTTCTTATAAGGACACCAGTCAGATTGGAATGGGGCCCATCCACATGGCCTCATTCACTTTAATTACCTCCTCAAAGTCCGTCTCCAAATACAGTCACATTGTGAGTCACATTGTTAGGACCTCAACATATGAATTGGGGGGAACACAACTCAGCCCATCACAGCATCCAAACTGAAAATAAAGAAGTAAAATCATCAATATTCATAGATAACATGATCTGATATATAGAAAGCCCAGAAGAACCCACAAGAAGGACTACAGAATCAATAAACACTCTCAGCAAAATTATAGGATTCAAGATCAACACAAGAAATCAGTTGTATTTCCATACAATATCAATAAGCAACCAGAAAATTACATTAAGAAAACAATTTTATTTACCACAGCATCAAAAAGAATAAAATACTTGGGGATAAATTTAACCAAAGAGGTACAAAATTTGTACACTGAAAACTACAGAATTGCTGAAAGAAATTAAAATAGACCTAAATGAATGAAAAGATAACCCATGTTTATGTATTAGAAGACTTAATATCTTAAGATGGCAATATTCTGCAAAGCTATTTATACACCTACTAATTTGTGCACTTTTCTGGATGCACATTACATTTAAATAACAAGAGTAAAAGCAAAAAAGAAAGAATCCTCAATGGTTTCCCATCACACCTAAAAGGGTAAAAAATTCAGGAGGCCAACATCTACAAGGCCTCATGATGAGCCTCTGGCTCTCTAGCTTGCTCCCACCTCACAAATCCTGATGACAAAACAAGATGGATTGGAAGACCATTACAAACACACACAAAAATGGACCAAATTTTCTTTTGTCCCCACAGGATGGTTCTAGAACCAATGTTAGAGCTGGCCAAGCTTCAGCTCAGGATCAATCAGTGCCTGCACCTGAGAGCTGTCCATGGGATCTTCTCTGTGTGGTGCCCTGTGTTCCTATCGCTACTTGGGTCTGAGCAGAGCCTCAGGACCTCCTGTCAGGGACACGAAGAAGGACACCATACAGTTCTAATTACACCAGAGACAAATGCTCTTAGCCTAACTGGCTTCTTGCTGCCTGGCCTGGCTGCCTCAACTTCCCAGACCTAGGCACATAGTCACCCCTGAGGATGCCAGCTGATGGGGTGTCTATGCAAAATTCTGTGACACTGGCTGGGCAAAGTGGGTGATGCTGACAAGGTAATTCCTGGCTGGGGAGGTTGCCATCGTATCTGCAGAAAGACAGATGGTTTCAAATTCCTGCCAGGCATGATTGAAATCTTGAGAGATGGGAAGCCTGGGTGGCTTAGTGGTTAAGCATCTGCCTTCAGCCCAGTGTGTGATCCTGGAGTCCCAGGATCAAGTCCCACAACAGGCTCCCTGCATGGAGCCTGCTTCTCCCTCCGCCTGTGTCTCTGCCTCTGTGTGTGTGTGTCTCTCATAAATAAATAAAATCTTCTAAAAAAAATCTTGAGAGATGCTAATATCTCAGAGGGGTAGTAAGAGGACGCTGAAATGTACGCCTCCAGAGCCCTCAGCTTCATGGTCAGCTCCCTGGGGATTTGCCTCAGCTGCAGAGTCACCTCACCCTGTCGCATCCCTCTTCCTTGAGGGTGACACCCAAAGACTGATTAATGTGGGGACCCAAGGCCCAGGGATGTTTGTCCCTTGTAGGACAACTCTGAAGGCCGTCCCAGCCTCAGAGCTCCCCACAGGTACGCTGGGGTCTCTGGCCAGATGGCGTCAAAGGACTGCTTCTCTTCAACCCACTCTGTGTCCTTCCTGCCCCTTCTTGGGTGGGGAGGATGGAATCAGGAGCATGCCGAAGGTGCAGCCTGCATGCTATTTCCACTCCAGGTCTGCTTCCCTGAGAACCCATCTGGCACATTCTTCCTGACCCTGCTACAGACTTTCTTCTGCTGCAAAGCTCTGGGCTGTCCCCATGGTTGGCATATGCTCCTGTCCTGGGAGCATCGCTTCTTATCTGTCCATGTGTCACCCACTCCCTCAGTCTGCTTTCTGGTCGGGGTGCTGATGGAGCAAGGTTCAGCGACACTTCCAGCACACACGCCTTTATTGCCGGGCAGGCTTCCAGAGCGCAATGAGCAAACAGTAGGCCCTCTCTAAGCTTGTCTCCTCAACTCTGAAAGTAAAGAGGTGGCCTCCACGGCCTCCATATGGCCACCAGCCACAGATGTCATTTTTAAATTTGAAAACAGAATGCCAAGTAGCAAGCACTTTCACACATGCAAAGCCTACACTTCCTAAGTCCCATGACTCATCACTATGCTAGCCACACCATCTGGCCATTGCACTCGAATTGTACGATAACTGAGAGATGTGCAGGCCTGATGAGGTGAGTGAGGTAAGGGGGGGTTCAGGGAGGACTGGGGTTCCTCAAAGCCTGCAGCGGTGTCGGTTTCCCTATGTCCAGCAGCACTGAAGATGAAGGACTAGAAGAGGGGACAGAATGAGTGAGTCCCCTCTGTGCCCCAGGCTGGAAGCTCTTCTTTCCTTAGCAATCTAACATCAGCCACAGGTTCTGCATTTGTGTTTCTCCCAGCCAGAGTACAGGGGAACAGCCAGCTCTGGCTGGTGCTGAAACGCGCAGGAGCATTGGCCGGCAAAGGCTGTCCTCTTTCTCTCCTTCCTGCTCAGGGAGAAACAACGGCAGGATCCAGCAACTTATTGCCATCTCTTGGGGTTGCAGTGCTGGACACACAAGGCAGGAGAGCCCTGAGCAAGCACTGCCTTCCATAATCATTACCAGATCACAGCCCTTTGAACTCAGATTTGCAGGGCCCATCTCTTGTAGGGAAGATACCTGTCACCTATAGTGACTGTCTGTGGGCACTGCTATACCTGTAGGTGTGCATAGGGTCATGAGGAGATAGTGGTGGACCTTTTCCGGAACCAGGTGGCAAGAGCCAACTTACACTTCCTGGCTCTTTGGCTTGAAACAAGTCCTGATCCTTGAGCCTCCATTTTCTTGCCTGGACATGGGGCTCAGCAAACCCATTTCTCAGGGACAAATGTGAGAATCAGTTGAAATAACTCAGGTGAGAGGTCCTAATGCCCCCCAGCAAGTGCTGGCCGACTAAGAATCCTGTTTGAAATGTAGGAGGGATTTAGCTATGCTGATGGGTACATTTCCCTGGTCAGGAGAAGGCAGGGAGTTTAACCTAGCTGTAAGTACCATGAGCCTGGGTGGCTGGACACAGAGGACTCCAGGGAGCTGCATGGCAGCCAACAGGAGGGCTCTAGGAGTCCTAGTTAAATGGCTGAGAAGTTCATGGACAGAGATGTTGATCTGGTAGCTCAAGTGTATTCTTGCTCAGACCCATCTACCTGTTCACAATGAACCCTCTGACAGTCTGAGATGTTCTGTTTCCTGAAAACACTGGCCTGTCTCATGTCATTGAACATGCTGTAAGGCCTGCCTGGAATGTCTTCCTTCTCCATCCTGCTGACCCAGACTCCATCAAGTCTTCCAGGAAGGCCCTTATAGCACCATCACCAGCTGTGGGCATGGAATTACATCTGTGCTTTGATCTGAGGTGGAGTGGATGTTGGTCATGAGCCCAGCCCTCCCTGAGAGAAATGTTCATCTACAAGGAGCATGCCTCTTGGCACAGAGCAAGAGCTCCATGATGGCTATTGGGCTCAGATTTATCACTGCATACACCAGAAGTTGTCTTCTCTAGAGCATTTGCCCATGCCCTCCCACAGCCGAGAGAAGGAGAGGGCATGGGCAAATGACCCCAAGGAAGAAGAGAGGACTCCTGTGAGCTGTGGACTCACAAGTGTCCACATGGCCAGAGCCCTCTTGGAGGTGACCAGGCCTGAGCCCATTGAAAGCACAGTGATAGGAATGGTAATGAGACAAGAATAGAGAATGTGCTTTGTTTTTTGAATGTTATTCTTTTTTCTAGATAAAACTGCATGTGGGCTGCTCTCAAGATGCTGTCCCCAGAGTTTCCATCCTGGATATTGGCAGCTGCCTATACAAACCTTTCCAAGGGAATAGCCAGGTCACAATGAGGGTCGGAAGAAAGTACTGGACTATGGTAGCTATAGGGTAGACCATGCGTGGGACTGGGGAGTGGCCTTCTCCCTGCCAGCATCCCTCCTCTGTCCCTCTGTCCAAGTCCTGGACCACACACAGCGCTGGAGCTCCTGGCACTGCCTCAGCTGGGGGTTGGAGGACTGTCCTGCTGAGAGCCACCCAGAAGGCCATCCCACCCCAGGAGACCCAGACCAGGCCCTGCCCAGGAACCCCAACAGCTCCCTGACACCCATCAGACACGGACGGGACCAGGGCAACCCTTTTCCCTTTTCTGGACAAGAGATGCCTTAGTTTGCAGAGTCCATCCTGCAGGTGACTAAGGACAGCCTCCTTGTTCCCAGAGAAGGACAGATGCAGCTCTTTCCCAGACCACAGCAGCCCACATGAGCTGTCACCCACATGTTTGTTATAGGGAAAAAGAAAAGAGGGAAAAAATAGGATTCTACTTGCATTCAGTCACCCAGGGCCCAGCTCAGGAGGTTGGTTAAAATCCTCCCACATCTCTGAGGCTGGGCCCAGCAAGGTGGGCACGTGCCCTCCCCTCCTGCATCTCGAGGTCACTCCTATTCCGGGAGGTGAGACCCCCCCTCCCAAGAAAGAACCATCAGGGAGCCAGTCTTCCTATGCCTTTCTGGCCAAACAGATGAATGGGTATGTGTGGAAGGCCTGATTTTTTTTCTCCCAAAGACTTTCTTGGCTAAGTCCTGATGCTTTCTTGAACTTTCTACTTTATTTCCCCCGGTCCTCTGTGGCTTAGCAGGTTTTCTTTTCTGTTCTTATAACCACCTTTGTTTCATGCCCAGATCGCCAGCAGCCACTGTGGTTTTCAGGACATTGATGAGCCCATCTATAGAGTGCCCCCAGGGTGCTGAGGGCTCCTACGGGAGCTCTGGTTAAGTAGCCCATCCCCGGTTGTTCAGGTGAGTTACAAAGTCACTAAGGAGGGGGTCTGCCCTTTGAGCTCTGTCTGGCCGTTTCTATCTGAAATGCATGCTTCTTCACCCCAGCAGGCCTCCACGAGACTCTGAGGGCTTCTGGAATTTTGAGCGACATTGCCCCACGACTTCCCTGGCTACTATCACTTCACCTCCTCAGACG
This sequence comes from Canis lupus baileyi, assembly GCF_048164855.1. Classification (NCBI taxonomy): domain Eukaryota; kingdom Metazoa; phylum Chordata; class Mammalia; order Carnivora; family Canidae; genus Canis; species Canis lupus. The sequence continues at coordinate 2,607,341 of NC_132863.1, read as the reverse complement.
GGCTTTCAGAGCTGCCCTGGATCACAGCCAGGAAAGCAAGAATTACATTTTACCTTTCCCAGGGGAGAGTCTAAGGAACAGCCAGGTTCCTTGCCTGAAGCCCACAGTAAGGTGGGCCTGGACTGCCTCTTCTGGCCAGAGGCTCTCACCTCCAGAGTGAGAGAAGGCTCAGGGCTCTTCCCTACGGCCCGGCAGGTCCCAGGTGAGCACAGGGCGTGCCGGGCTCACATGCGGTCTGCACGTGACGATGTGGGTCACCAAGTGCCAGAAGACAGAAGAGACTTTCCTGAGTGCCTGCAGGCTCAGAATGAAGACCTCATGTAGCCTCACACTCCAGGGAGAGACAGGCAAATGCCCAGGTGACGGCACCTGCTGACGGAGCACCACATTCCTCCTGGGCCTCATCACATTGTCTTCCCTCCAGATCTGTCTCTGTGGACAAGTTTGTCCTTTTCTACAATGAACCTCTTGGGATACGCCTCCCCCCTAACGATCTCATTATGACTTGACTGCCTCTGTTAAGACCTTAGAGCACCTGAGGTCACATTCTGAGGTACCCGGGTGAGGCCCCTGGCATGCGTCCTGCTGTGGGTTACAGTTCAGTCCCTGCACCAGGGACAGAACTGAAGGCCCCAGGCTAAGGGGTCAGGGGCAGAACTTGCTGTGAGGGAGATGGCAGCCACCACCAAATGAGCCCAGGAGGCTACAGAACAGCTGCTACGCCGCATGGGCTCCGCCGGGGTTGCACTGACATGAGGCCCCAGGAGCACATATGCATTTGGGGGTTGGTCCAGGGGGACAGGGGAAGAAGGAAAGCTAGTGCAGGGCACAGTGTGAGGCAGCAGCCACCAGGGTCAGGTGGGCCCAGCCTCACCAGGACCTTGGAAGGAGGGAGGTAGAAAGCATCTCAGGATTGATGCGTGGGCATCTCAGCCACTGTTTCCTTCCCTCTGGTCAAGCGTCCCTGGCCCTGTGCAGGCGGAGCAGGTGCAATGCGGCCTGGAAGCCTCTGGCAAAGGGCAGCGAGCTGTGCCCAGGAGATGGGGCGGGACAGAACCACTGCCCCCGGCTGCTCATCATCCCTTTCCTCCCCCGAAGCCAGACACACAAACCACTAGCCTCCCGGCTTCCTTCAGGGTCCACTGCACACACCTCCATCTGCACACTGTCTGCCAAGTGCATGGGGTGAAGGGAGGAGTGATCGTGTGCTGTTCCTACACATGTGTTTGTGTGTGTGGTGTCCATGGTATATGTTTGCGTGTCATGTCTCTGTGTGGTGTGTGTGTGGAGGGGGAGTGTGCAGTGTATGATAAGAGTGTGTGTTTATGTGGTATGGGTATTTGTGGGATGGAATATGGTCTGTGTGATGTGTGTGCAGTACGTTTGTGTGCTGTGTCTGTGGAGGGAGAATGTGGTGTATAGGCTGTGAGTGTGTGTATTTGAGTGTGTGTGATGTCTCTGTGTATGGATGTGGGTGTGAGCCACATGGGGCGCTGTGTGGTGTGTGTGCTGGACATGCATGTCTGAGGCTGCGTGTAGAGGGATGTTCACAACAGGCAGAGGGGATAGAGTTTCCCTGGGGCGGCAGAGATCAGAGGGTGCAGCCAGACCCCAGAGAAGGTGAGGGAACAAAAGAAAGTTTTAAAAAGCAACAGCATCAGGACTCCTGGGTGGCTCAGCAGTTGAGCGTCTGCCTTCGGCTCAGGGCATGATCCCGGGGTCCTGGGATCCAGTCCCACAGTGGGCTCCCTGCATGGAGCCTGCTTCTCCCTCTCCCTGTGTCTCTGCCCCTCTCTCTCTCTCTCTCTCTCTCTCTCTCTCTCTTTCTGTCTCTCATGAATAAATAAATAAAATCTTTAAAACAAAATAGAAAGCAACAGCATCTGGAGGACAAGGTGGCAGTGGAGCTGCCGTTCCCCGTGGGCACAGAGGCAGGCAGGCAGGAGGACACTGGCACAGCAGGTCTGCCTCTGGGCAGCGGAGGAAGGGCCCCAGGCCTGGTGCTGCTGCATGGAGTGTGCCAGGGGGCAGCCCAGGGAGGTGCCCAGGCTTGGGGATGATGGGTCCCCAAGCCCGCAGAGAAGATCGAGGGTAGGCCCTGGAGGTTCCAGGAGGTGGTGTGACTTCATGCCCTCATCTTACACGACCACAAGTGACAAGGACTCCAGCTGCATCCAGCAGGTCTCTCCTGTGTGCTCAGGGTGAGGGGACAGCCACAGGAAAAGACAACTGTGTCTCCCCAGTTAGAAGTCCCCTGGAGGGTCAAGATGGTGAGAAACCCAAGGGAACAATTGTGTGGAGGACAAATGTCACTTGTCCCCCATCTTTTGGTCGCGTTGTCGTGCCTCTGGGAGCCGTGAGGCCTCAAGCTACCACCGTGCTCTGAGCATTCCCCTAGGAGGCAGGTAGTCCAGCAGGGAGATTTACAACCTGCTGGGGCGGGGGTGAGGGGGGCGGGGGGAGGAGTAAGTGGCTGCCTGAAACAGCCTCAAGCTGTTGTCTCTGGCTGCAGGCACAGGTCTCCGAGGGATTTCACTAACACCCGGTTGGGGTGAGGCCACATGGCCCTGTGGGGCCACAACTCTCTCTTTGGCCTTCACAAGCACATAGGACAGCAGATTTTGCAGATACCTCATGGGGAAGGGGAATTTTCTTGGCTAGGTCTAAATAAATAAAGCAGCAGGCATAGAGACTAAAGCCAAGACTTTCAAAAGACAAGGAGCCAAAATATTTATTTTATAAAAAGAGCAGATTTTAAATCTTTCTGCTATTAATACTTTCATTTTTTCTTTTTGACTTAGGAAATAGTCAAGTGATTAAAATGACTTGAACAAAGTGAATGTCATGAGCTGAGGAAGAAGAAGGAAAACAGAAGCCAAAAACGGACAAAGGAAGAGGTTTGGAGATGAGTGTTTGGTATGCGGTCGATTGTGTGCGTGTTCCTCTTTTTTCATTCTGTTTCTCCCCTTTCTATCACCCTCATCTGAAATACATAGCAAAGAAAAAATTTAAGCTTCAAGAAGAAAACCATTTCCAAACAGTGAGGTTTAGCAAACACTGGCCTCATATCCGTATTCCCCTTCTAAAAAAATCTACACTTGGTTCCTCATGCTCGCCTCAACGCCAGACCAAAGGTCAACTCTTGTTTTGGCCATTGTGCATAAGCACCACGTCCCCAAATGATTAGAAACTCCTGTTGACAGATGAGATAGGAGATCTGTGGTCAGTGGCACTGCTCTGCAAACGCTGGCCACTCCTGCCCCAAGGTTCAGGAAAGGACGGTCCTTCTTGGGGCCCTGGTAGGTGGCTCCATGGGGCTGGCTCTGGGCAGTTACTCAGGATGGAAATGGCACCTGCCACTTTTGGACTAGAACATTTAAGTGCCAGAGCATTTAATCATCCTCAGAACTCGCCTCTCTGCTGTGGTGACCAGCAGTGTTCCAGGCCAGAGAAATCAATTTTTCCTGTTCACTAAGAGTGAATTGCTATAGCACAGCCAAGCTTATCTTGATTGATACAAGATTTGTTCATTTTTGAGCTGCCTAATAGCAAAAATATAATAGGTGGATGGACAGATGGAGCTGGTAGATATGGTTCTTTGTCTATAAATCTCAACCACGAATTTGCAATTCCTCCAGAATACAAAATCCTACAAGGCAGGAACTGCAAATGTTGTTAAAATGAGAGACCCATTAGAAACCAAAAAAAAAAAAAAAAAAAAAAGAAACTGATGTTGACTTCTGGTTTAACATACGTGGAGCACTCTATACAAGACTTGCCCATACACCTCAGAGAGAAAGTTCTTTAGCCTGGTGGCAAATCTGTACAGGACAAGGTGTCAAGTTATCCAGTTCCAACCAAGTGTCATCAATAACTATTGTTGATTTTACAGTTTCAACAAAAACACAAAGCAAATGTGCTTTCATCTTCAAACAAAGCAATGCATAATAGTTGAAAGAGTATTCGGTTAGGGTTAGAGAGAAGTCGGGGTAATTCCTGTTTCCATTAAATTCTGGCTCTAGGATCTTGGAAAAAATCACATAACTTCTCTACACCTCATTTTTCTCAACTCTGGGTTGGAAATACCACTTGACCTGTCTCCACCACAAGGCTGGTGAGTTTGAGGTTGCTTTAAATGACTTGGTTTAAGCCCCTCGGCACACTGCAATGTGTTTCAAGTACTCTGCTGTTTGTGCCTTGTGCCAAGAGGTGCTTCCTAACTAACTGCTACCATTGGTATTGTTGTTGTTCTACCGTCAGTACCCTTGCAAACAGCACCCTGTTAACTATGCCAAGCTCGTGCCCAGAACATACATAATGCGCCCCTTGTTAATCAAGCTCCGACAGTGTCCTGAAACCAGGAGGACATTCAACAGGTGGTCTGTGGTCTCCGACAGAGGTGCCTTGAGACTTTCTGGTTGTTGAGATCCACTCGTCCATAATACCATGAGAAAGGGAGTTCTCTGCTGCGTGGAGAGGTTTTCCTAGCTACTGGACTCCTGAAAAGGGCCAAACCTGGCCAAAAAAGGTATGGACAAAATGTGTCTCGGTGACGCTCTGCTAGCCCTCACACACCCACTCTGTCTTGTGTCCCTAAGTCCGTCCTCCTCAGGGCATCCCAAACCAGAAATGCATTTAATGTGTGACCAACAGGGACATTTCTGTTCTAGACTCAATGCCTGAGATGTATTTGAGGGCAAGTGCTTTCTTTTTTTATCGGCTACTAGGAAATGTTGACTGAACAACTGAAACAACCAAAGGCTACAAAATCTGCTCCATCATTTCAAGACTTGACAAACCTGCATGTGGAAATATCGCAGAAGGGAGGCCAAGGCTCAGTACATAATCCAGCACATTCAGGTGTAGGTACTGTTTTACCTACCTGAATTGTATATGATTTTATTATCGGTACAGCGTGATATTTTGACATCTTAAAAAAAAACCTTTCTAGCTGTGGAGAGACTACCCTCTCCCTCTCAGGAGCTAGCCAATTCTTAGAGATTGCAAAGGGGCCGGCAAGCATAGCTTTGATATGCAAACGAAGCAATCCAGGCCCTACCTCCTCTTGCTGACCTACCCAGTCCAGGAGGCAAAATTCCTGTTTTTATCATCCCAGAACCAACTGGAGACTGCCCCATATTGGAGCCACAGATATTCAAACTTGCCAATCCTGTCCTGCTCATCGGGTCCTGTCTTGCCTTTCCCACAGGAAACCCTGGCCAAAACCCTCCCCTCACTCCTGTCTTCTGCTCACTTCCCACTTCCCAAAACCCAGTGCTCTCCCACTGTGATCATGCAGGGCATGTGATGACCTCTCTCTATGACCTGTGAATATAATAAACTTTGGATGTTTTTGGTGTGTATGTCTCTCCTGTGCCTCCTTCCTGTGGCCACACCTAACATATCATAGAAAAGGAGACAAAACATGACCTTTCTAAGCATGAAAATCTTTGAGAAGGAGCATACCCTGTGCTGCCAGTAGGTCTTAGGACGGCAGTGAGGAGTCAAATCCCCAAAACCTTGAACATGATGCACTTGTTCTATCTCAGCTATTTTAATTCTAGGATTTTATTCTAAGAAAATAATGACTTAAATGCAAATCAGATTTTTATCATTGTTTTATTTAGAGTTTTGAAAATTTTGAAGCCACCACATAATCAGCAACAGGAGATGGACTGCATACATTTTGGGAGGGCTGTATACAATTGGATTCCAGGGCAGCCATTAAAATTTGCATTCAGGAGCAATCTTTCTGTCTGCCAGGAGAAAAATATTCACTGTATGACAAGATGTTGTGAGGCTGAGGCTGAACAACAGTATATGCTGTATGGCTTTAACTCGACTTCATTGTTTAAGTCTGCATATGCACACCGGGGAAAACACTTCAATGATGCTAATACCAACTTTCTCTGAGGGCAGTTATATGAGATTTTAATTTCATTTCTTGGTACTTTTTTTTTATATTTTCAAGTTTTCCACCATGAATATCTGTTCTCCCAGGAAGCAGAATAACATGTAGCTTTTTGGTTTCTCTGTGTGTTTTTGAAATCTATGGAATAAGAACCTGGAGTGATAAGAATAGTTATGTCCTTCATATTTATGTTCTTTGTGTTTAATACTATCAATATGTAGTAACCCTCTTCAAGGATGTAGGTTTTCAAAATGTCACTGGATTTATTATCTCACTCCTCAGGGTCCATTTCTGTGAGTGTGAAGGCTCTGCAATGATTAGACCGCTGTGAATATTTAATAAGAACTCAGGTAAGACTTAGCAAAAGAGAAATCATTCCACAAGAGAAGAAGCAAAATTAAGGAGTGGCTGGATTCTTCTCTTTATTAGAAATTGATTATTGATGGAGTTTGGAATTGGATGGTTTTGCGGTAGGAAGAGAAAAGATTTCAAAATAAGCTTTGGAATGGCCATGCTTAGGATACAGCTCAATGGAAAAACCATTTCTATGATTGTTAAAATTGCTCAATAGGCTGAGTGTTGCAGGCTCTAGGCCACAAGACCTTGTCTATGCACCTGTAGCCAGGATGTGCCTTTGGCCCCTGTACAGCAAGAATTAACTTCTAACTTCTAAATTCAGCCCACGCTTGTTCACCTGACCTTCACCCCTACCAACACCCACTCATTCAAGGTCTGCACCATGTGTGCTCAAGGGTATTAATGTATGTTCAGACAAAAAGCAAAACCTATGGGATAAACCGTGTTTTATCCAACACTGGACTTTGTGCAAAGCAGCCTACACCATCAGCACATCTGGGACCAGCACTGGGCCCCAGCTTTTGGGTGATAAGCACTGGAGAATATAAACATTATGGAGGGAACACGCATCATTTACTAGCCCCAGGCAGGAAGCAGATGAATCCCCTTGTGCACAACCCCTAATCCATTTATCTCCTGGACCACGGCATCTAAAATCACCAGATGTAGATTTTCATTTGCAAACTCCTCACACTGAGGTTTGAAAACCACTTCCACTCTCATTCCCAAAGCAAAATGCTCACCCCCTCTTAAGAGAAATCAGCAAGTGGCTTCAGATTACTGGCTTTCTCCAAAAGTTATCTTACCCAGAGAATGTGGAGGACAAGCATCCAGGTCAGACCGAAAGTTCAATCTGTTGTCTTTTGTCTGGGTTTGTTTTGCATTGTTTTCCCTGTTTCTCTGTCAATTCTAACAAACCTCTTTCCCACAGCCCAGTTTGGGAGGCAAGCCTGAGGTGATGATTACAGAAAAGCTGTGATCAAGCAACATTAGGAGCTTCACTGAGGAGGTTTGGACCAGAAACACCTCCAGTGAAACCCAGTTGGTGCCACCAGCCAGGGGCCATCACTGTGGTGCTGTCGAGAATGTCATGAAAGAAGCAATGACAATAACATTGAAATATTCAAGGCTACGTGTGCCAAAGGCAGAGGCTGTGTCCAGTTGTCTTCTGAGCTCTTTATATAATTCATAGCACTTGACACTCAGAACATCAGGGAAAACAAACCCTGCACAACATGGAGGGTGGGCAGACCACTGATGACTCTTAAAGAGGTAGCCACTAGAAAATTACTTCATTCCCACCCTCATATGACCTATACAAGCATATGGGGAAAAATTATATGCTATATAACACAAGTATTGCAATTAGAGCAGAATTATAACCACAAAAACCAATTTAAAGTTCTTTTTTAAAAAGATTTTATTTATTTATTTGAGAGAGAGAGTGAGCAAGTGACAGAGGGGAAAGCATGAGTAGGGGGAAAGGAGAAGCAGGCTCCCCATGGAGCAGGGAGCCTGATGCAAGGCTCAATCCCAGGACCCTGGGATCATGACCTTGGTGAAGGCAGATGCTTAATAAACTGAGTCACCCAGGCACCCCACATCCCCACCCCACCCCACCCCACCCCCATTTAAAGTTCTAAGTCCAAGTGAGTTTACTGATGTTAGGGCCCTTACATTGCCTGATTTCAGTATTGATGAGAGGGAAGAACCCACCAACATAAAGCAAGAGACTGTGAAAAGGTTCAGAATGTGAACTCTAGAGCCAGACTGCCTGGTTTGAATCCCACTTTACAATGTTCCTATTCTCAGATGGGGAGCAAGTTGATTAAATTTGGGGATCTTGGCTTCCTATCTGTGAAATGGGGCTAATAACAGTAGTTCCATAGTGGGCTAGGTATGAGGGTAAAATAAGGTGAGATCAGATGGAGTGACATCATCTAGATGGCAGACTAGGAAGCCCCAGGCTCTTGTTTCCCCATAGAAACACTAAGTAAAATAGAGACAGACCAAAGTAACTTTACAGGAGATTTAGAATCAAAAATCTACAGCAATCAAGTACACAATCAAGAATAAGCCACATCCAGAATGGTAGGAATATTTGTGATGTTTTTATTTTCTCTTATCCCATGCCCAGCCAGTATGGTGCATACCATATCATTGTATGACTTAGAGAATGTGGCTGTTCTGTCCTGAGTTCCCTTCCCTGAAGCAGAGAGAGCAAAGTGTATCCAATTTGCAATGTTCTATTCTGTCTGGGGCTGCCTAGAGGATTGGTCTCAATTTCACCAAACTCAAAGTTCTGAAAGCATAATTCAGGCTATGAAAAGTCATGAAGGGCAACAAACATGGCTCATGAAAGATGTGGGGAAATGAATGTCCTGCAGATACCTAGAACAAGAGATTACTGATGGAAAAATATGAAAAAAAAAAAGCTAAGGCCCCAAAAAGAAGCAGGGGTGAGACTCTTAGAGAAATTAAGATACTTAAAAGCAGCCATATATACAGAAGGAATTTAAGAAGCACACACACAGGCCAAGGAAGAAAATAAGCCTGGAAAAGGCCTGAAGACACTGTGAGTTCTCACATCAGGCTGGTTATTGAAGGTTTCACCTACACAGAGCTTCTCTGTAAAGACTAGAGAGGTGGCTGTTTTGCCAAATGATCATCTGATCAACAGTATATTACAAGACATACAAAGAAACAGGAAAACATGACCACTCAAAGACACAAAATAAATTTACACAATCCATCCCTGAAGAAACACGTGCATGAGATGTAATAGACAAAGACTCCAAAATAACTGTCTTAAATATTCTCCAAGAGCTAAGAGAAAACAGGGACAAAGACTAAAGGAAATAGAAAAATACAAACAGGATGAAAATACCAGTAAAGGGATAGAAAGGATTTAAAAATCAGATATTTCTTCAGCCAAAAAATACAAGAACTGAAGTAAAAAAAAAAAAAAAATCCCTAGAGATGTTTAACAGCACCCTCAAACAGGCAAAAGAAAGAATCTGAACTTGAAAACAGATCATATTACATTATCAAGTCTGGGGAAGAAAAAGAAAAAAAAAAAGGATGAAAGAAGTGAACAGAGCCTAAGCACTTTGAGACATTATCAAATGGACCAATATACACATCACAGGAGTCCCAGATGGGGAAGAGAGGGAGATCAGGGTAGAGAGTTTACTTGAAGAAATAACAGCCCCAAAATTTCCCACTTAAGGAAATTTAAGGAAAGATGTGTATCTATAAATCCAAAAAGCTTGATAAACTCAAAGTAGAATAAATTCAAAAATACTGCTTGAAAGAAGTTACTGTGGCTGAGCTCAAAAAGGGTGTTGCCTGTGTTCTCCTCTAGGATTTTGATGGAATCTTGTCTCACATTTAGATCTTTCATCCATTTTGAGTTTATCTTTGTGTATGGTGCAAGAGAGTGGTCTAGTTTCATTCTTCTGCATGTGGATGTCCAATTTTCCCAGCACCATTTATTGAAGAGACTGTCTTTCTTCCAGTGGATAGTCTTTCCTCCTTTATCGAATATTAGTCAGCCACAGTAACTTCTTGCAAGATACATCCACGAAGGCAAAAGAAACAAAAGCAAAAATGAACTATTGGGACTTCATCAAGATAAGAAGCTTCTGCACAGCAAAGGATACAGTCAACAAAACTAAAAGACAACCTACAGAATGGGAGAAGATTTTTGCAAATGACATATCAGATAAAGGGCTAGTTTCCAAGATCTATAAAGAACTTATTAAACTCAACACCAAAGAAACAAACAATCCAATCATGAAATGGGCAAAAGACATGAAGAGAAATCTCACAGAGGAAGACATAGACATGGCCAACATGCATATGAGAAAATGCTCTGCATCACTTGCCATCAGGGAAATACAAATCAAAACCACAAATGAGATACCACCTCACACCAGTGAGAATGGGGCAAATTAACAAGGCAGGAAACCACAAATGTTGGAGAAGATGCAGAGAAAGGGGAACCCTCTTACACTGTTGGTGGGAATGTGAACTGGTGCAGCCACTCTGGAAAACTGTGTGGAGGTTCCTCAGAGAGTTAAAAATAGACCTGCCCTACGACCCAGCAATTGCACTGTTGGGGATTTACCCCAAAGATGCAGATGCAATGAAACGCCGGGACACCTGCACCCCGATGTTTCTAGCAGCAATGGCCACAATAGCCAAACTGTGGAAGGAGCCTTGGTGTCCATCGAAAGATGAATGGATAAAGAAGATGTGGTTTATGTATACAATGGAATATTCCTCAGCAATTAGAAATGACAAATACCCACCATTTGCTTCAACGTGGATGGAACTGGAGGGTATTATGCTGAGTGAAGTAAGTCAGTCGGAGAAGGACAAACAGTGTATGTTCTCATTCATTTGGGGAATATAAATAATAGTGAAAGGGAATATAAGGGAAGGGAGAAGAAATGTGTGGGAAATATCAGAAAGGGAGACAGAACATAAAGACTCCTAACTCTGGGAAACGAACTAGGGGTGGTAGAAGGGGAGGAGAGAGGGGGGTGGGGGTGAATGGGTGGCGGGCACTGAGGGGGGCACTTGGCAGGATGAGCACTGGCTGTTATTCTGTATGTTGGTAAATTGAACACCAATAAAAAATAAATTTATTATTAAAAAAATACTGCTTAAAAAATACTGCTTGAGACAAAACTAAGAAAAATTTGTTCAGAGAAAAACAATAATGAGTTTCAGTGAGTTTTTAGGAAATGTGATATAAGCTGCCATTTAGTCATAAAAACGCCATTTTTAAAATATGTATTATCTATTGTTATGTTTCATGTTTCACTATAGAGTGACATCTTTGTGAAATGAGGTCTGGTGATTTTCTTCAAAATACAACAGTTCAGAGTGCGGCTCCTTCATGTCTCCTCCATGACCATTTCTCCTCTAAAGCTAATGTCTGTGCTCATGTATTTTCTCCTTTTTTGTCTTATTATTTTTGTTGACATACCCTGTTATATTAGTTTCAGATGTACAATATAGTAATTCAGCAATTCTATACATTACTCCGTGCTCATAATGATAAGTGCCCTCCTTAGTTCCCATCACCTATTTCACCTATCCCCCTACCCACATCCCTTCTAGTAACATCAGTTTGTTCCTATAGTTAAGAGTCTGTTTCTTGGTTTGTCTGTCTCTCTTTTTTCCCCTTTGTTCATTTGCTTTGTTTCTTAAATTCCACATATGAGTGCAATCATATGGTATTTGTCTTTCTCTGACTGACTTATTTCACTTAGCATTATACTCTCTAGCTCCATCCATGTCATTGCAAATGGCAAGATTTCATTCTTTTTATAGATAAATAATATTTCATTATATATAATATATATATATAATTTTTTTCATCCTTTCATTTACTGATGGACACTGGGCTGCTTCCATAGTTTGGCTACTATAAATGCTGCAATAAATATGAGTGCATGTTATTCTTTCAAATTAGTGTTTTTGTATTCTTTGAGTAAATACCCAGTAGTGCAATTACTAGACTGAAGGGTAACACTATTTTCAATTTTTTGAGGAAAGTCCATACTGCTTTCTGCAGTGCTGAACCAATCTACATTCCCAACAACAGGCACAAAGTTTCCTTTTTCTCCGCATCCTCACCAACACATGTTGTTACTTATGTTCCCTGGTGAATTCTACCAAACATTTAAAGAAGGATCAATTCCTTAATCTTAAGGAATCTTAAATGTTTTTTCAAAAAATTGAAGGGGAGTGAACTGTTACTAACTCATTCTATGAGGCCAGCATATGCCTGATACTGAAGCCAGAGAAAGACACTATAGGAAAAAGAAACTAAAGACCAATATATCTTATAAATATTAATATAAAAATCCTCAAGAAAGTATTAGTACACTGGATTCAACAGCATAGTAAAAGCATTATACACCGTGACTAAGTGGGATTCATTCCTAAAAAGCAAGGATGATTCTACATTTTTAAAAAAGTAATTTAATGACAACAAAAGCAATTACATGATCATCTGAATCAATGCAGAAAAAGCTATTTCACAAATCTATAAATTTCAACTCTTTCATGATAAAATTCTCAAAAACTAATAAAAAAAAACTTCAACATAGTAAAAGCCATACACGAAAACCCACAGCTAACATTATACTCAATGGTGAAAGACTGAAAGCTTTTCCTCTAAGATTGGGAAGAAGACAAAGATGCCTGTTTTCAGTACTTTTATTCAACATAGTGCTACAAGTCTTAACTAGAGAAATTAGGTTAAAAAAATAATAAGTTATCCAAAATAGAAAAGAAGTAAAACTATCTCTGTTCATAGACAACATAATTTTGTATGTAGAAAACCGATAGATTCTTACAAAACAAAACAACACAGCACACACACACACACACACACACACACACACACAAATCCTGTTAAAATTAAAAAACAAAAAGGATTCAGCAGTTACAGGATACAAAGTCAACTGCAAAAATCAGTTGCATTTCTATACACTAACAATGAGGAGCCCAAAAAAGAAATTAAGAACATGACTATTTTTTATGATAGTATCAAAAAAATACTTAGGAATAAACTTAATGAAGAAGGTGAAAGACTTGTACACTGAAAACTACAAGCCACTGCTGAAAAAAATTAAAGACATTAACAAATTAAAAGACATCCCATGTTCATGGATTGGAAAACTTAATATTGTTAAGATGCCAATACTATACAGTGAGCTACAGGTTCAATGCAATACTTCTCAAAATCCCAAGGACACCCTTTTTTGCAGAAATAAAAAAACTCATACTAAACTTTATATGAATCTCATGGAACCCCAACTGTCAAAACAATCTTGGGGGCGGGGAAAGAACAAAATTGAAGGCCTCACTTCCTGGTTCCAAAATTTAATATAAAGCTCCAATAATCAAAACAGTAGTACTGACATAAATATGGGTGGATAGGCCAATGTAATAGAATTCAAAGTCCAAAAATAAACCATCACATATCTGATCAGACGATTCTGACAGGTGTGCCAAGACAGTCCATGGGGAGGGGATAGTTCTTTCAGCAAATGATGTTGAGAAAACTGGACATCCACAATGCAAACATAGTTGAACCCTTACCTTCTCCCATGAGAAAAGTTAACTCAAATGAATCAAAGATCTAAGAACTAAAATTGTAAGACTCTTAGAAAACATAAAAGGAAGCTTCATGACACTGGATTTGGCAATGACTCCAAAGGCACGGGCAACAAAAGAAAAACCCACAAATTGTGTTTTATGAAAATCAAAAATTTTTTATGTATCCCAAGACACTATCAGCAGAGTGAAAGTCAATACATACGATGAGAGAACATATTCATAAGTCATGTATCTGATAATGGCTTAACTTTCAGGACACAGATAATAGATTGATTTTCAAAATACATAAAGATTTTCCACAACTGAAAAACAACCAAAAAAACCCAATTGAAAAATGAGCAAAGAGGGACTCCTGGGTGGCCCAGTGATTGAGCATCTGCTTAGGATGTAATCCCAGAATCCCAGGATCAAGTTCCACATCAGTCTCTGCCTCTCTCTGTGTGTCTCTCACAAATAAATAAATAAAATCTTAAAAAAAAAAAAAAAGAAAAAAAGAAAAGAAAAATGGGCAAAGCATTGAATAGCCATGTCTTCACAGAGGATATATAACTGAACTTCATGAGATTTTCAAATCCTGTTGATGAGAACTGGCACTGTCTCCAGCTCTGTGTAAGGACAGGGCACTGCTTAATCCTTTCAGACAATTCTTTCCTGAGCCTTTGACATTTCTCATGCATGAGCTGAGCAATAATCCACTGAATATTTGAGGTGCACCCTCTGCACATCTCCAGAGCCCCTTCTCTTCATGCCTGTCTCTCCTCTTTGTTACTCTGTCCTATAAGTTCTAGTCACCCTGGTTTTTCTGGATTCTCAGCTCTGTCTCTTCAGTTAGGGTGTCCATCAAGCTCCAGCGGGCTTCGCCACTTCTTGCCCCATGGCCTGGAAACTGTCTCAAAGTGATGAGCTGGGGCAATCATAGAGCTTGCATTATTTGTTTCCTGTCTTTCAAGGATTACTGTCCTCCATAGTGTGATCCCCATTGTTTTAAAAATTGTCATTTCATATATCTTGCCTAGTTTTGTGGGTTTTTTTTTCAGATCAGAGTTTAAATCCAGTCCCTGTTATTCCCTGTTGCCCAGAAACAGAATTTTACCCAAGGGTTTTTACATTACAAATAAAAAGTCTTTCCTAGGGGAAAAGAAGTAATTTGGGGAGTTTTTCTTCCACTGGCAGCAATTCAAAGGAAATATGTGACCAAGTATATAACAGGATCTCATTATGGAGGGACCTTTACTCTGCTTTGTACCGCAGGGGCTATTTGCGGCATGGAAGGAAAGATGTATATAAGTCAATGCTATGGGAAGCACAATCCTCCCAGGAGTCAGTAGGGGGCAGCTCCCCATGTTCAGAAACCGTGCCCACACCAGCCACCCCTGATCTCTCTCAGTTCTCCTAAGAGGAAACTGCTCCACCTGGGGGGTGGGAGGTGCAGGCCTGTGACCAGGAAGAGGGGACAGCCCATCATTCTGCTAAGCATCCTACAACTGTTAAAGCACAGACATCAACTAATCTTTGGAGACCATTGAATCCAGCACTTTTGCTTTTACAGAAGAGGAAACAAATTAAGCTATAAAATGTTAGGGTAAACAGAGACTTAGATATATGTCATGGGGTCAGATGTTTCCATGAAGCCCTGGGGAGTGCACCAGTGCCAAAGAGGATTCTATAGAAGATGGGGAAATCAGAGGGAGAACAGATAGAGAGGACTCCAGGCCCAATCCTTCATGCTTCAATCCAAGCAGCTTGTTTCACATATTGAGAAGATTTCATCTGAAAAAGTATTGATTTGATCCAATTACGTTAATATTCAGATGAAGAAACAAAATCCCCAAAATGACTGGCCTCAGGTCAGACAGCAAGTTTAGTGCCCAACCTGGAATCAGAACCCTTACATGCTATGTCTTAGTGTGTGTAATGCTCTTCACCAGAGCCACGTGTGCTCCACAGAAGGGATGCTGACGAGAAGCACTGAAGCCACAAGGGTCAGGAATCCCTGATTCCTAAGGCAAAGTAACAGCATCACAGACTTGTGGCAAGGAGCCAAGAAGCAAATAGCCACAGAATGCTTTGTGAGGAGTAAGATGCTGCACACACGTCAGGAATTTCTTATGACTAATTATTAACGTGATTACTATTGCCCAACTGGCATGACAAATGCAGGAAGGCTAATTCTCACTCTGACAGCTCGACTGGTGGCGTTTTTAAATCTAATCTTGACGTTGGTTCTCTGTATTCCAAGTGCCTAGTAATTGCTCTGTACACCATATGTACTCAAAGAAGCTGTGGAGAATTTGCAAATGGGCCTTTCCCAGGAGTGGACCTGCAAAGAAGCACAGGAATCTGCATGATTAGCAGAGTTCTGGAGAGAGAGCTGAGGTTCTGCATGGCAGTTCTTGAGCATCGGTGCCATCTTGCCTACTTCCTCAAAGCCAGCCCAGAACTTAAAGAAAAACCAACTACACATGAGGCCACAGAGCAAAGCGCAGCAGATGGCAAAGAGGGAGTTTCACACACTCCCTGATCACTCTGCAATTAAGTTAGTAATCAGGAGAAGAAAGTGAATGTCCTTGGTGGGAAAGACACTTGGGCAAGTATACTGTGTTTGTAGAACCATAAGACTCAACGAGAAAGGTTCTGAGTGAACTCTGATGGAGTGGTTATTGATTGATAGATTCACTTTTGAGCTTGTTTTTATTTGTTGACATGAAACCTGAGGCCATGTTATAAACTCTACTTAGACCAGAAGGAAACTCACAGGGGATCTATTCCTTTTTTATTATTATTCAATAGTCTACACAAATTTCTTTATTTTTAGTTTTTGTAGTCCTAAAAACGAAGTACATTAGAGTAAGATGAGCTTCAGTGTTACACCCAGTACATAGCTACCAGACACACAATTCAGTTGTGTGTGCCTTCATTCACTCAATCACTGGACAAGCCAGCTTGAGGCAACTGGTAGCAGTGTGGTGTGGAGCAACCCCTCTCTGGGGCAAGCAGGCCTAGCACTCTGCACCTTCTGGAGTGAACAGCAGGATCTGTGGGCTGCCCAGTCACTCTGTGGCCCTGGCCCACCAGAAACCTATGGGGCTTCTGAAGAGTATGTACTTAAGCTGGGCCACACATATCTGGGCAATGGCACTTGCGGGTTGGGTTAGGGGTTGTGCGTCCCAAGAGTGGAGCATCTGCCCCTCCCCCCGGGGCACACCCAGTCAGCATACCCCCACCAGCTTGGGGAAGGGGCTTTCGGCCCACTGAGGCATGAACACTGGGACAGTGTGGCATGACCTCCCAAGGACTCATGTCTGAGTCTAATGGAAATCAGCAGGAACGTGATGAAATGCTGGAACATAATAAACATGAGCTTGAGGCCTTCCTTTCCACAGTGCACCACAAGGGGAGGTCCTGGAGGAGCTGTGGGCTCCTCAGAGGCCACAGAGGGTGGGAGGGAGCAGCACCAGGAAGGAGAGAGTACGACACCTGGTGGAGAACTGGCGCCCAGCAGCCAGGACCCAACCCGGAGCCGCCCAACCTCAGCAGGTGTGTGACCCCGGATGGGATATGACAAGCTCTTGAGCACATGTGAGGAACCCTCTGAGACCCACCAGAAATCCCGGAGGCAACTTTAAGGGAGGCAACATCCTACAAGAATAAGTGAGGGAAGAACCCATGGGATCAGAATTACTTTTTTTTTTTTTAAGATTTTATTTACTTATCTGAGAGAGAGAGAGAAAGGGAGGAGGGGCAGAGGAAGAGGGAGAGTCTTAAGGTCTTAAGCAGACTCCCCACTGCATGGATCCCCATGCGGGCCTTGATCCCATGACCCTGATATCTCGACTTGAGCAGAAACCAAGAGTCAGATGCTTAACCAACTATGCCACCCAGACACCCCCAAAGTTTTTAAGTAGATATGTTTCCTCTCCAATAAAGGTACCTTGTTTAAAGCATAGCCCAGATGTGGTCCCTGGCCCCCAGTCCCATAAGCCCCCCTAGATTTCCACCCTTCTCCAGAGACCCATGATTCCCCGATCACTTCCACCTCTTACCTCCTGCCCCTGAGAACCGTGCCTCACCCGTTCCTTCTCTTTGTCAGTGTACCCGCCACACATTTATAGAGCACCTGCTATGTATCAGGCACAGTTCCAACAGCAATAATGAAGCAATAAAAAGTGTCTGCCCTCATGGAGCTTACATTCCAACTAGGGCAGAGGAGGTCAGGAGGGACAGGCAAGAAGCTAACAAAAATGAAGCAAAAATATATTGACCATCGGACTGTGATAAGCCCCATCAAGAAAAGCCAATGTAACTGATGAAGATGGGTAAGCAAGAGATGGAGCTCAAAAGGACTCTTCTCCCTCCTGCCACTTTTATGATGAAAAGTCTGTGCTCCCTCTTCTTGCTTTATTTGTCTTCCTTGGGGACTGTGATCTTGAGTGCACATCACTCCATACCTAGTAGAACCTTGAGCTCAACTTCTCAGGGAGCATCATCGTCTCCCAAAAACAAGGTCAAAATCAAAACAAAACAAAACAAAAGAAGAAACACCCTTTTCTATAAATAACATGGGTGATCAGATTGTTTAGAAAACCTAAGAGTTTGCTAAGAACAAACATCATATTCACATTTTAACGGGAAAGATTACCAAATGATTCCTGTTTTTCAATCTGCTTGCTAAAACCTGATAAGTCAGCTTATTTTGGTTAGCAAAATCACTGCATTCCTCCTGTACGTGATGTTGAACTTAATAATCAGAGACTGGAGGCAAAACTTGGATGCCGGGAGTAGCTGGACTCACCACAAGTTTCTATTAACAGACCAATCAAAGTGGGGTTTGATGGCTTTAGGAAATGTGGGCTCATCTGGGTGTACAAACAAGGGCTCCTGGCTCCTGCAAGAACTAATTATAGCTTCATTTGGCAGGATTTCTGATCAGAGCTCAATGCATTAGGCGCCTGATACCTTGTATTGTTCAGTCCTCAGGAAAATATTTTTGTTTTGAAACTTACTAAACTATTTTTGTGCTGTGGAGTGATGTGAATAGAAGCAGGCCCTTGTCACTTTTAATACCTTAAAGTTTCCTGAAATAGTCCTTGCGGAAAAGTCAGTGGCACAAACAACAAAACAACAGTATCACCATGCAGCCATCAGCAGGCATGGAAAGAGTGTCCCCCAAATTTGGTTCTTGTTATTGTAACATTTGTAGGGAGTGAAGTTACCAGGGAGATATGCTTTGAACATAGCTGCTTGGAAGCAGGGCCCCTTTAATTATTGGAGATGTTAAGAAAAGCATTTAAAATATGGAAATAAGACAAAAATGTGGGTGGTGTGACCTTTTATGACCATACCAAGGTGATGTTCCACAAGATCACCCAAGGATTCCTCAGTTGCCTTGGGATGGACCCCTGCTTGACCTACCATTTCCGATTGATTATTGTAGGTTAGACACTGTGAAATGATGTTTTAGTGACCTTGTCTAGTGGGAATGCATACAATTTCTGTCCTGTAGGAAAATAATCATGAGTATTACAGGGGTTTTTTTGTTTTGTTTTGTTTTGTTTTGTTTTGTTTTGTTTTGTTTCCCTGTAGAGCATTCACCCACAAGTGGTGGCCCTAAGTAAGCAAACTTATTTCGGGATGCTTCCCTGGTGGACTGGAACCATGATTCCTTACTGCCTTTCGATCAGCTCCACCATGCTACTGATGCCCTTGCTAATGAGCTAAATATAGTATTAGGCTTGTGTTCATCTGATATTTTATGAGTCTTATTTTTAGCTCTCTGAAGGTTATATATACATTGACAGAAATGACCAATTATATGGATGAGGCTTATTTGTGGGCATGGATAACGCTCATCTTTACCTGACCCCAGGGATACACCATCAAGAAATCCCCCAGCCTTTGTTCCTGAAAGCAGCCTTCTGTAAAGAACCACCCTCCCCACATGACTTAGGTAAGATGCACAGATGCCTCCCCTTGTTTGCCTATGACAAGACCACGCATGGGCTCTCCGCATTCCCGTTCTTTGCTTCCTCAATGATTAGATGAGTTGCTTGCTGCCACCGACCAGTCTGGACAACATATCAGCTAGCTCAAATCACTTAAACTCTAGTCAAGCTTCCCTCCTTCCCCATGAGGCCCCTGAACTCCAGCATACCCCAGCCTGAGCCAGCAGGATGTGGATGGCCCCTCCTTACCAACCGCTCCTCACCACCCCTTCCTCAGACCCGTCCCCAAGAAGAGAGCTGGTTTGCTGAGAGGAAAGACATCGCCTGCTCAGCTGTCCTGTCCCTCCCACTGCTCAATCCACTCAGCCCCCATGCAGGGTCTTGCTGACCTTGTTTACTCCTCCCTTTCCTGGGAAATTCCTTCTGCCCACCCTTTGAGATGTCTGACTCATCTCCCTGTCACAGTGGTCTTTGTTGATGAAGTGTCTCCTTTCCTATATCCAGATTTGTTTTTCTTTGACCCCCTTTTGACGCTATTCCTCTTATCGTCTCTGCCTCTCCTAGGGACAGAGATCTAGGGCCACTGGACTGTTGTTAGTCGTGTGCCTGATTCTGCAAGGGGACATCGGACTTCCAACAAATTCAGTGATAGTCTCTAGGAATATTTTACCCAAAAGGCACATGACCAAAACACCCAGGACGTCTGTCAGCTTGTCGGAAATCCAGAATCCTGTGTCTTACCCCAGAACCTGGAATCAGAATCTGCATTTTGACAAGACTCTCAGGCTGTTCTTGTGCACATCCCAGTGGAGAAGCTGAACACAGGGTGGTAGCACAGGCCTGCCTCCCAGGCTCCCTGCAGACCCTTGTTCCACATGGTTCTGAATCCAAAGGCAGTGTGTCCCTTAGGGAAGGTCCTTCACTGCTGCTGGTACCTCAGCTGCTGCGCTCTGCTCTGGCTGCTTAAGGACACACATGCGGCACAGCTGAGTGCAAATACCGAGGAAAGGCCCTTGTTGGTGCTGATAAACTGCCCAGGATTTAACAGCCAGCTCTGTACAGGAACAATGTTTCTCTCTCTCTCTCTCTCTCTCTCTCTCTCTCTCTCTCTCTCTCTCTCTCTTTATCAGAGATTGTCACCATGTCATCCTTAAACAACTTTAGTTATTCCCAGCTACTTCCTTTCCTCCCTCCAAGAAAAGCTTGGATTTCCAAAGCATTGAAAACACATGGCCCAGCTGCCACACACACACATACACATTAAAATCTCCATCACTGGATTTGGCAACATAATTCCCTAACTCTATGCACTGTTCCTGCAGCTGAGAACAGCACCTGGGGTCTGACAACTAGACCTGCCATCCTGAAGTCAAGCAATTCACTGACCCAGGCTTCTTTCTATCCATTTTGCTGATCTGCCTGTTTGCATTTCTGTTTGCTAGCTCAGTGTGGGCAGGGATGGCAGGCATAATTTTAATTATGATTATTTTATTTAAATTCCATTTGCCAACATATAGCATAGCCCCCAGAGCTACATTAATTAAACATCTTATAAATCACACTGCCTAAACTGTCCCGTGCAGAATCCTCTTCCCAAGTGAAGAAGAATGCTGGCTTCAGAAGTGCCCCCTTCAGGAGCCCAAAGATCCAGAATCTTCCCATCTTGCCAGCAAAAGCCTTCGCCTAGACTCAGGGAAAGCCACTGGGGCAGGAGTCACAAAAGACTCTGAAAGACTGGGCAATTTCTCATCTCCCTGCTGCCTCAAGCCCAAGCTGTGGGAGGTAGATTAGGGATCCTTATAAGGAAGAAAGCTAGTTCATAGGTTTGTCATTATTTATTAAATAGAGACAGAAATCCTTTCCTTATGGCTAAGAGTTTAAACAAGTTCCCAGGATCCAGGCTACACACTAGGTATGTGTGTAGTTTTTAATGTTCCCAGGGGGTCCAGAGTGGGGCCAAGGTGAGCTCAGGGTGGCTTGTGGCCCACCAGCAGCCCAGGGTTAAAATTCTCAGTACGTGACTTGGGCAGTTGACATGCTGTCTCTAAGCCCCCAGCTTCCCTGCCTGTGATCCCACATAGCTCAGAGGCAAGTGTCCTGCCATCTTCCGTGACATCAGGGATGCAGCCCTGAGCTGGTGGTGGGCACCTGGCAGGCCCTTAACTTACTGAATAAATGGATGGTTGGAGGCAGTGATAATATATATCCTACAGGGTGTCTGAAAGGACGAAACTGGAGAAAGCATGAAAAGTGCTTGGCATGCTGCCTGGCAAACAGTTGGTGCTCATTAGCATTGACTATTGTGATCAGTCCACATTTTCATGTAGGAGATTTTCTCAGAGTGAAGCCCACTGATCTCTATAGAAGTCAAATTATAAACCAAGCTATGTCTCATTGATGCAAATCTGGAAATCTCATTCAAACAAAATGGATCCAGATGCATGCTTCCCCAGAAAGTAACAAGAAACAGCCGTCAGCTGGGTGGTGACCTGATGGACCAGTCCAAGGGAACAGACTCCTTGACCACTGATGGCCCCAGGGAGGAAAGCCCTGACAATGACCCCAAGTCTGGCTCTCCTGCCCCCCGCCATGCACTGCACACACACACTCCTGGGAAGGCCCAGCATCTGAGCTCTGTCTACAGATGGTAACAGTTCCCCGAGGGTTGCTGGCCACCTTCCGGGGTGTGGGGCTTCCAAAGGCTGCTGTACTAGGGAGGCTTTCCCATGTGGACTTCCAACCTGACAGAGTCTCAGGAAAGCTGCCAAAATGCCAGGGGGTGTCGTGCTTATTCTCTCTCTCTCTCTCTTTTTTTTTTTTCATGCGTATTCTCAACCATGCATCTCTACTATGCACATCCCCACCCTCCATACATGACAAGGGGTTAGCATCATGTCATCCGACTCTGTGACTGCCTTTCCTAGAAGGCTGTGCACTTCTAGAACACATGTGAAGAAAACTTGACCAAATAGGTCCCCCTCTCAGAGGGCCTCTCAGGACCTGGCACACAGAGCTTAGAGTCTTGTTGGTCTAGTCACAAGTTGGACAAGGAATTTTCAAATATCAGAACAAATGACTCTCCAGGTTGGCATCAGATAGCTCTTTTTATCTCCATACACACCTGGTTAGAGCTGGAATGAGTTGGGAGGGACAGGGGGAGAAATACCTATGCCAGCCCCAACCCTACTCCTTGACGAGGCTCAGACCAACTTGTAGGAAGAATCAGACCAATCGGCATTCAACTGTCACCTCCACCAGGACCCAGCTCTGTGATGTTGGACATTTTAACAAGTTCTACTAGCCACTATCTTCTCATCTGTGAAAGGACCATCATGTTCACCATTTGCCAGATTTTAGTGGGGTCTGAATGACACATGACTGTAAGGTCCCTTGTGTTTGATCAACAGGAACTGTTAGAAGTGATGAAGCACTGGACCAGTTTTCATAGCTGGAGCTTTGGGGTGAAAGGGCGTTCAGGCCTCAGAGCTTAAAAAAAAAAAAAAAAAAAACAGATTTTTGGTGTCAGAGACAGCATGAAACCAGATTGGGTATCAGGGGATCCATCCTCCATGCTCCCCCATGTCAGGCTGGCTCTCCTCCTGTGGTCTTTCCTCTGCTTCTTCTCTCCTCTAGGGGTCTACCCTTCCCTCCTCTTTACCCAGAGGAATCCTTTATGCACATGAACTAGATCATACCATTCCCCCTCTCAAAACTCTCCAATGCATCCATCCTATTGGAGTAATGATGCAATCCAGAGTCTTCTCAGTGGCCTCCCAGGCCTACATGATCTGCTACCCTCCAACCCCATCGCTGAACCCAGGGAGGCCATGCAGCCCCTTGGTATTCTCACATGGTGTGCGGCTTCTCACCTTGCAGAGCCTCTTCTTTAGAAAGGCCTTCCTGAGCACACCACCTGAGCTCTTCCTCTTGCTGGCTCTCCGCCCTCATTTCCCTCAACATCATACCCCTCTGTGGCCTCACACATGAGGCTTTAGCCTCATGAAGGGTGGGCGTGGACAGCACCTACACTGCCTAGAGCAAAGGCACACGGCAGAGGTGGCCGGGCATCCCCACTCTGCCCCTTGCCTGGCCCCTGGGGCCGAGTACCCACCATTTCTGGGCCCAGAGCTATAAACTGATTCAAGCCCAGGTGTCACTGGGTGGCCATTGTGGGATGGTCCCCAGTAGACATATGAGTTTCTCAGGGGTCTTGGCATCTTGACTGCAAAGCATTTTTTTGGATAGGCATTTCAGGGACTTCCACATTCTCTTCTGCAGGGAGTTGTGCACAAGGGGACTTGCAGTGCTTCTTGACATAGTTCCATGAAAGATCCCCACTTTGCAGCCATCAGAAACCAACCTACTAAACAGATCCGTGCCACAATTGTAGCCTGAGGCCCAACTCTGAATGCGGAGCCCAGATTCCGCCCCAGGTCTTGCTCAAGGACTCCTGGCTTCCATAATGAGAGCCAATTTCTGGTACTGGTCATTCTAGACTATTTCTCTAAGAAATAATGAGCTTTGACACAAAGATTGCTAAGCACATAGGAAATATAGTCATCACCATTGACATCTCACAGGAAGTCCAAAGAGATTACGGGTGCCCTCACTCCAGGAACTGGGTTCTCATTTTATGTAAGAAAACATGAAAGTTTGTTGATTTATTTACTGGCCAGGAAGGTCCATGAAGACCAGAAGGATGACACTCTCTCTGAAAGGGTGTTAGTCAGATTCCCTGCTGTCGGGATAAACAGAAAGCCCTACACTGTTGATTATCCAGGAAGAAATTGGTGAATGTCCATAAAGGTCTAATAAAATGATCTGTTTCTTCTAAAAGTAGCAGAAACAAACTTAGTTTTCTCCACCCTTGTGCTTATTCTCCTTAGTGTGAGATGACTAATTGGTTTAACATGGTCGTAAAATCACTGGCTGCTTCCTGCACACTCTACCTTTCTTCCACATGCTAGAAGCCCTCCAGGGCCATCACAGCGCTCATACCACATATGACCAGGGAACGTGGAGTTGTGTGATCTGCACTGCATTGACTTCTCCTGTTTTCCATCTATTTGTGACCTACAACCTTGTCCAATGGAAGCTTTAAGAGCCAAGGATAGGCCCACAATATGGGTGTTCTTTGAGGGTGCAGACACCATCTTCTTGTTCCTAAGACTGAAAATGCAAGTGCATGTGGTTATGTGAGGTAGGTCACAAAGGGAGCTGGAGAGGGTTCCCAGAGCCTCCAGCAGACCAAGGTGTCTCTGGGCCTGCTTGCTAAAAGCCCTTCCCACATCCTCCTCCCCCTACCTCTCTCTGCTCACTATCTTTTGTTTTGGTTCTGGTGGAGATTTTTAAATACCCAGAACGAGCAGTTTTCAGTTGAGGATGCATGTTTTCATTCCATGATACATTTTATCTCACCCAATGTATGTTAAAATATTGCCATTTCAAGATTTAGTCCTTCATGACATCATTGAGACATTTCACGGTCTCGTGTTTTATGGTGAGTCTTCCACACCCAGTGTGTATATCACACTCGTGGCCCAGCACTCAAGCTATCCTTCTCTGCTTACTGGCCACACATGGCTGGGGGCTGCTGCTGTGGTTGGTACAGTTCCAGACAGCAGGAAAGAAGGCAACATTCCTGCCTCAAAAGCTTTCAAGTGAAAACAAGACAAGGCCAATAAGAGAAGAATAAACCGCAGACCAATCACTCATGAACACAGATTAAAAAAGAAAACTCTTAAGCAAAATATTGGCAAAGTGAATTCATTTGATAAACGTAAAAATAGAAGAGATCACATCAAAATTGTTATCATCCAGGAGCCTACGGCTGGTGTAACACTAGGAGCTGTATGTGCGTGCATGTACTTGTCTGCACAAAGATGATGAAGGACGTGGCCACCACTAATTTTTTGTGGTTTTCTCTCAAGGTGATCCAATAGGGAGCAGTGGGTTTTTTCCTTTATTTTTATACGCTTATGCTTTTTACATACTTAAGAAATAATAAAGCTATTTTCATAGCATGAGAACAAAAAAGAGAAGCAACACAACTCAAAATCAGAAATGAGATGAAGAACTACAATAGAAACAGAGAAAAATAGAGTAATTTTGAGAGAACATTTTGCTTCCCTCCATGCAAATAAAATAGAATGAGTGAAAGCGCTCTGGCAACATACTCAGTATTTGTATTTTCCTTATCTAGAAAAAAATTTCTGACCTCAAAAAAGAGAGAATATTTAAACAGACAAGGTAACCACAGAACAATTGAGAATGTTGTTAAAGGTCTGTACCTCCCCCTAAGGTACAGATAATTCTTAGGAAATGTGATGACGCCCCTAAATTTAAGTAATGGATATTTCCAATGCCATTTTAAATGTTCTAGGTCAATAAAAAGAGAAAGCAACCTAATCACTGTCATTCGGCACATAAGATACCAAATCCTCAGAAAACACAAAATGAAAACCAAAAAGCTAATCTTTTTATGATTATTGATGGAAACATCATAAGTGAAATACTAGCAAATACATTAAAGAAGCAAGAAATCCACCCTGTAGGTCTCCTCCTCCAAATGCAAGTTAGGAAGCTTGGGTCTGATCCACAGGAGCCCTGAGGGTGATTTGCACCCCTCCGCCTGCTCCAGCTGGAGCCCCGGGTACTCCTGGCGCTCTAACTGTCCCAGCCCTGCCACGGTGTGGGTTGTCCCTGCCTCCAAGGGATCTCTGGGAAAAGGCCCCTGGACATCTGAGAGGTGGCAACAGTAAGCCCTTAGGGACCCCCACTCCCAGCAGCCGGCAGATAAGCGCACCCAACTTGAGAGCAGATCTCAAGGGCGGGGCTCAGAAGTTGGGGTTCCACCCACATCTCCTACTAAATCAGGAGAGGAGAAGATGCCTGAATGTAAATTAATGCACACTTCACTGAAGATGCAAACATTTTAAAGCCTCATTTTCTACCTTAAACTTTAAGTTTGACTTACAAATTATTATTCTCTTTGTATCACTAGCAAAATCTGGGTCTATGCAAACAGATTCTCACTTCCTCTTTGCTAACGTTTAGGTAATTTTAGATTCCAAAAGAGGGAGTGTGGACAGCTTCTAGTGACTTGAGACCCAGGTTCCAGCCACCTTCTCTTAAAGAAAGCCCATCAGGAGTCTGGTGCACAGATTCAAAGAGGTAGAGAAATTACCTTTTTGTGGTGGAAGGGGTAGCTACATCACATTGTAAGGAGCCTCAGACAAAGAGAATTGTGATTTATATGCATAGAGAGAAGCACATTATCATGACATTACCACATTAATTAATTATATTTTTTCAATCTTGTAAAGTGTATTTTAAAATGGAATATACTCCTCATGCTGGGCAAGGCAGTATTACAAATCTCCCAGCAGAGTTTTCTTTTTTTATTTTTTATAAAGATTTTATTTATTCATGAGAGACACAGAGAGAGAGAGAGAGAGGCAGAGACACAGGCAGAGGGAGAAGCAGGCTCCACGCAGGGAGCCTGATGTGGGACTCGATCCCGGGTCTCCAGGACCACACCCTGGGCCAAAGGCAGGTGCTAAACCGCTGAGCCACCCAGGGATCCCCCCAGCAGATTTTTTCTAAGCACCTGTGGTAGCAAGAATAATGGATTTGCCAAAGATGTCCACATTTTAATCCCCAGAACCCATGAATATGTTAGGTTACGTGGAAAAGGGGACTAGAGGTGGTGATGAAATTCAGTTTGCTAAAGCAGATGACCATAAAATCAGGAAATGACCCTGGATTATCCAGGCGGGCCCAGGAAATCGCAAGGGTCCTCAGAAGTGGAAGATGGAGACAGGAGTCAGAGAAAGACACAAAGGAAGTGGCCTCCGAGAAATGCTGTCGCCGGCATTAGGATGGCAGAATGGGCCGCCACACAAGCATCACTAGGAAAACACGAGGAAACTGGTTCTCTCCCTGTCTCCAGAAGGGAACACTGCCCTGGTTAACACCTTGATTTTGGCTCAATGAAACTCATGCTGGGGCTTCCAAAGCATAGAACTGGAACACATTTCCGTTGTTCTACACCACTAAGCTTTTGCTAACCTATTACAGCAGCGGTGGGAAGCTGGTATAGTCTTAAACAGTCCTTTTACGGGATCCCTGGGTGGTGCAGCGGTTTGGCGCCTGCCTTTGGCCCAGGGCGCGATCCTGGAGACCCGGGATCGAATCCCACGTCAGGCTCCCGGTGCATGGAGCCTGCTTCTCCCTCTGCCTGTGTCTCTGCTTCTCTCTCTCTCTCTCTGTGAGACTATCATAAATAAATAAAAATTAAAAAAAAAACAGTCCTTTTAAATATAATAAATCAGACTTAGAACTGTAGAAAATCAATGTTCTCTTAAGCATTGCAGCCCTGCCTTACAAATGTCATCACGTTCCCTACAGGTACCCACTTAGGCTCCATCTAAACCCAATTCCATATTCCAAACATAAACCTATGTTTCTGTGTCAAGCATGCCACATTCTTTTCCACTGTGCACGACTTTAAGAAACAAGCACATGAACAGTGATTAAGAAACATTGTCTTAAGTTTGCTGTGGGTTGAGTTCAGCCCCACCCATCCTGTATTTCCCTGTGAGTCCTGACCCGGCCGCCAGGAGGGCTTGCTGGTGACTGATACCCCTCTGGTGCTCATTACCCTCACTCTTCCCTCACTGGTCCACCTGTATTCTGTCTTCTTGACTCCGCTGCAAGCCCCTGGGGTTAGGAGTCCTGACCTACACACTTGCAAACCCTTCCTACCAGCATTCTGCTTAAAAACAGTGCAGGCCGGCTGGCTATCTGCGAGCTGATCAGCCATTTGTGGAATGACCGAGCATCTCAACCATTCCCTAGTGTGATCATTTCACAAAAGGAGAAATCGAGGCACGGGAGCACACGTAGATGCTCACACACAGTAAGTCCTACCTTGCTGCATGCTGGCAGCTGGGTCCTAGCCCACCAGTGGCCACTGACTGGCCTGTGAATCTGGGTTTTGACCAATTGGTGTACTGTACCCCTTCCCGGGGTGGGTGGCAGTGGTTACTAGTGGTTATTATTGACGAGGCAGGATGTGGTCTGGTTGGCCCAATCCACCTGAACAGAGCCTGTTATTCTATGATTGGAAGGCAGGTCCTCCCTCCCATTGGCCATGATAAAGGGAGTGTTGTAAGCCACCTGCAGCTTGTAGCCATCTTCTGTCACAGAGGGGACCTGGCTAAGGGCAAATCCAGCAGAGGAGGAAGCAATCCTCTGACTTAGCAGAGGTTAATCTGCTGATGACACCACACTGGGGTTGCCTCAACCCCAGCCTCCTCCAGTGTGAGATAATCCACGCCCTCATTGTTTAAACAGATGGTTCTCAGACTAAAGTGCTCACAGCAGAACCCCCTGCAGGGCTGGTTAGAACCCAGATATGGGCTCCAGCACCTGTGAATGCCGGAGCTGCTGGCTTAGCAGATCAGGGGCTGGCATGAGAATTTGCATTTCTGACAAGTTGCAGGGGATGCAGAAGCCTAGGGTCCAGTAGCTACCTCTGAGAGCTCCCAGGTTAACGTACTGTGCTTATGATGTGCTTACAGAACAGTTTATATCCTTCCCCTGAAATGAATAGTTGACTACCATGGAGAACCTAAGAAAGTAAATTATAGGTTATGATTTCTATTGATGTGAACACTCCAGAATTTCCACACGAATTTTCTTCTGTGTCTACTGTTTGCCATTCCTCAAGCCTCTGCTCACATCCCTAGACAACATACACTTTTCCATGAAACCTGGAGAACTCAGACTGAAAAACAAAACAAAAAAGAAAATGCAGCTGGTGCTCCAGGCTGCAGAAGGTTTTGAGAACCAAGGTTTGGGGTATTTTTCTTTTTACAGAGTACTATGCATTCCCCCCCTGCCTCATGGGCTCCTGACCCTGACAATGGCCCAGGAGGAAGGAGGAGTCAAGGTTGTCATTTTGCTCTTTCACAGACGGGGAAACAGAGGTTTGAAGAATGTGTAAGACTCCGTGAAGGACCCCTCTCAAAGGTCCCACAGAAATGGGGCCTGGACCCCGGATTTGGGTCTATACAACCTAATCTCTTGTGTTCTTACCAGTAAGTTGCCTCAAACTTTTGGCTAATGATGAACATTGGTGTGTTTGATATTGTGTCGTGTCCAACAGCCAGTGTGCTGAGAGGATGACCAAACAAGCCGTATCTACTAGGAAAAAGTCCAAATAGGTCCAAAAGTGTCTGGCCAGCCATTGTCCTCAGGGAGAGCTAGGATGCTGGATGCTGGACAATGCAGAGAGGGTAATGGTCGAAGAAAAAGACACCTCTGTCTAAACCTTAAAATCTATTTTGAAGAACTTCTTCGTCTAGCAGCTGGCCCCTCATGGAGCCAAAAGCAAGAAGATGAAGCCAGAGTCAAGATTTCAGGTGATTGCATCACAGGGTTGCATGCAGAGTGCTTGACTAAGTGCTCCTGGCGGAAGAACACTCCGACTGTCTCCATCAGAACAGGGCTCCAGCGGAGGAAGCTGCAAAGTTGTGGGTGAGCCCTGACATCTGATGGCTCAGGGAGCAAGAGTTCCCTTTATTTTGAAATCCAGAAAAGCTTGTGCCCATCCAGGAGCAAAGCTGAAGAAGCAGCTTCACTGGCACAGGGAGCCTCACCGAGGCAGGGCTCCAGGCTGCAGGGTGGAGGGGCATTCGGCCTGGACAACTGGCTCTGCCAGCTACATTTACCTGTCCTAAGTGTCTTCCACCCCCCAAACCGAACTACATGCAAGGGCTGCTTTTCCCATGTGGCATCAGTCTCTGCTGCCCCCTGCCCCCCGCCCCCGCCCTCTGTCTCCATTCCCAACCCCACCTACGCTTACAGAGGCTGAAATACCAGGACGTGTGTCCCCAGCCTCCCTGGCAGCTAAGGGTGGCGAAGAGACATAGAGGGAGTGCTGGAGGCTCCCCAGGAGGGCCTTTTCCTTCCAGAGAGTTCCATCCCTGCCTGCTTGCCATTGCCAGTGATGCCTAGAGACAGGGGTGGCACATGTATTGCAGCCCCGAGGTTAAGCCTGATGACAGAGGTCATACGCCGAGGATGGCAATAGTCTGAATCTTTGGCCCACACATTAACCCGGACTGTGCACATCCATAATCTTCTATGAGATGAACCATAAATGTTCTGTAAGCTATGAAAGCTGATTGGGGGTGATTTATATGTAAACCACACAAGGACACACATTTTTGTCTGAGTTGTGTCCTTGCACTTCAGGACCTGGGCCATCAGAGCCCTGAATGGCCTGGATCAGTGATAGCATGAGTCAGTGAAAGCAGAAAAGTGGGCAGAGGCTGCCCTGGAAAAGAACGTCCTCCCTCCATCCTGTGACACTCCGGCTCACACTCCTGCTGTGGCCTGCTCTCTGTTCCAGACAGAAACTGGCCACATCTTTGCACGGTTATATTACAATAATTTTTTACCTGCTCCTGACTTACATTCATTGTAGGTAAGCAACTTCCTCTCACCACCTCTCTTTCTATCCACCTCTGAGCCCCAGAAAGGGAAGAATAGAAAAAGAAGATTGTGTGACTTAGAACTCTCCTAGCACCCAGCAGGAGGCCAGGATGTTGCCCACCCTGCCAGACACCGTGGCAGGAGAGCAAAGGTGGGAAAGTGGAGATGGGTTCCTGGCAGCAGGAACTCCCACTCTCTCCAGGGTGAGTCCAGGCCAAGGGCACAGTTGGGGACAGGAATGCACCTGCCCTGCTCCCCTTTGACGGTCTGGGAGGGGCAGCCTGACAGGGGCACTGCCAGCCCCACACGCACCCAGGAGCAGTGCCTGACCAAAACAACCCCAGGGCAGCAGCCAGCTGACACCCGGAGTCAGCCTAAGGCCAGACCCACGGGGCCAAATACACTCCTGTAAGGGCCCTGCGTACCAGGGAGGAACACGAGGAGGACCAGAGGGGGATCCGGGGACTGACCATCTACAAGCAGCCACGCAGACAGAGAAGCAGCGTTGCAGGGGACCAGGCTCCAGGGTGGGATGACAGCGATGAGCTTGTCTGCTGTCCTGCAGGGTGAGGCTGGCGTGCTCACTCACAGGATGAAGGGTTGTCTACATGGATCCGAGAGGACTTGCACCCAAAGGAATGTGTGTATCTACTTCTTAAGCCCCCTTGAAATCCTTTCTGGAACAAAGAGGGAGACAAAGAGGAAAGGAGGGCCAGAGAGGGTGAAATACAGAATGGGAGTAGGAATGAAGTGGAGAGGGAAGGGAGGAGCAAGGAGGGCAGGATGGCCAAGGAAGGCAAAAAGGAGGAGCAGGAGTGGGGAGAGGTTAGCTCCCTGCCTGGACACAAACGCGAGCAAGTCCAGCCATTTGGAATTCAAACAGGGAACATCGTGGGGGAAGGTGGGCACTGGGGGGCCCAGACATGTCCCCTCTCTCCTCAGGACAGAACGAAACTCCAGTGCCTTCTGAGCCCCGTACAGACTCAGGAACTCATCCGGTTTCAGAGCACAATCCGGGGGTGCCCACCCCAAGGCCTCCGCTGGCTGCACAGGCCGTTTTCCGACCCAGTCTCTGCAAGATGGTGAAATGAGCCACTGACCCAACCCGCCTCAGGGGCCCCCAAGGAGCCTGATTTCCTGCTTGCAAAATGTCTGAGAAAACAGGCCGCCAGCGTCAGCTACCCCCACCCCACAGGGCAAAGACCTGGCCCTGGGAGCCAGGAGATCTCCCCCGGGTTGGGCTGAGCCTGCTGCCAAAGGGGGCGGCCGCCAGGGTGGCTCGCACCTCGCTGGGAGGACTCCCTGGTCCTGACCCCGCGGCAGCCCCCTCGTCTCGGGCAGGCGGTGGCTCCGTTATGAATCAGCTCGGTGCCGTCCAGGGTGGGGGGACTCCGCAACGGGTGGAAGCCCCTGGTAGCCCCTGGGCAGGGCGGACTCCGTGTCAGCCCGCTTAGACGACACATGGGAAGTCCCCAGGCTTCATCTGTACATGTCTATGTTATAAACTATAGGTTACCGGATATTTCTCTATGTAATAAAAGATAGACATAAACACAGTAAATAATTAGCTAGTGTTGGATTACTTGTTATTTGAAATAAATACACATTTCTACAAAAAAAAAGATGGGAGGGCGAGGCAGGGGTACTTGAGACACGTATGAACAAAGCCGTGGACACACCCAGCCATGAGAGTCGCTGGGGGTATGCGGTGAGCGTGCCCGGCGCTTTAGGTTGACAACGCAGAGAGCAAGTGACCTCTTGAAACAGGGAATGAGTCGCACCCTGGACACAAAGTCATGCCTCGGGAGGGGAGTGCAGGAAGGAAGAGTGGGGAGCTTGGCACTGAGGAGGCATCACATCCCAGAAACCTAAAACCTGGACCGTGAACCAGCACAGGGAGCCAAGTCCTGTCAGGGACCGTGGCCTAGAAGGCAGGTCCCCAAACCCACATGCTCAGCACTTCCTTGGATCCCTCAGGAAACCCCAGCATCCTTCCAATAAACTCCCTGTTCCGTTTCAAATGGCTCCATTTCTTTTGCCGCAGGAACAACAAACAGACCCGAGGTGTCGCGTAGTTTTAGATGCTTCCAATTCTGTTTGCGCTGGCTAAATGTGCAGCAGAAATCACTTGGTGGTTCCCACTGAAGCTTCCCCAGGACAGAGGACCTCAGAGAACGTCTCCCTGTGTCCCTCTCTTCTCCTGGAGAGCCAGGAGGTGGATCTCTCCCTCCCACCAGCCCTACCAGGCCTGAATTCAGGACTAACACCAAGTGTTGCCAGCGGCGCACACAAATTCTATGGGGCCATGAAGACAGGGGCAGAGATGGGTTTGCAACATTACATCCCAGGAATACCAGCCTCAGAAATTGTATTTAGATGCTA
This sequence comes from Canis lupus baileyi, assembly GCF_048164855.1. Taxonomy (NCBI): domain Eukaryota; kingdom Metazoa; phylum Chordata; class Mammalia; order Carnivora; family Canidae; genus Canis; species Canis lupus. The sequence continues at coordinate 2,574,107 of NC_132863.1, read as the reverse complement.
TAATTAATCACTGGAAGGAAAAAAAAAAAAAAACTTGAAAATTAGGTCCAGTAAATTTTCCAGAGGTTTTTCTACTCGGCAAAAATGCAGGATATGTTTTTCTAAGCTCCTTCCCTCTGAAATGTGTGTATTTTGAAGGAAACATACCCCATATGTTGCTTATTCATACTTCACACAAAATGCTCTTAGGGAATATTTACTCAAGGCTCAAAACAACTTCTATTTGTTTATGTTTTTAAAGAAACTCCCTGAACTTAAAAACAGGAAGTCTTCATGGAGAAGTAGATGTGAACTTCGGGTCTGCAGGTTTAGATGGTTCGGGCATCTGGCATATGCACTATGAGCTCAGAAGATCTTTTGTTATTACTGGAGTTGCACTAACCACCATGGGCCAGGTTGGCAAGACCAGCTCCAGGAAAACAGCAGCCTACGTTTGCTGATGACACTGACCTGGAGGAGGGTGATGAAGGCTCAGGACCTTGCATAAAGTTAGTTTTGACCCATAGCCTCCACCAAGGCTTGGCCCCTGCACAGCCTGTGCCTTCTCTGTCAGCCTAGAGCCAGAAAGGACTGAATATTTTGGAACTACCTCCCATAGGCCTCAGGCAGTGTTTCATTAAAGCCAAGAGCAAGAAAATTCCACTTTGGCAGGATGCTCCCTCCCACTGCCAAATGGAAGTGGAGCGAGGCAGGCAAAAGGTGGCAGGCTGGTGGCTGGGGACAAGAGGGAGCATGTGGCAAATGGAAACGGAACCGTGTTCCACCTTCAGCCTCTGCATTCTCTACCCTGAGGTCTTTTTTTTTTTAAGATTTTATTTATTTATTCATGAGAGACACAGAGAGAGAGAGAGGCAGAGACACAGGCAGAGGGAGAAGCAGGCTCCATGCAGGGAGCCTGATGTGGGACTCGATCCCGGGACTCCAGGTCATGCCCTGAGCCAAAGGCAGGCACCAAACCGTTGAGCCACCCGGGCATCCCCTACCCTAAGATCTTAAACCTTGTGAGGATCAGTCCTATTATACGTGAAATGGGAACAGTGCACCTGCCTTACTTGAAACAAACATCTAAAGTTGCCAGGTTGGGATCTGGGAACCATCAATGGGAACCCTTGGCAGCCAGTCAATACAGGAGAATCTGGAAGGTACCTTTCTTGTCAATGTGACAATGGTGGCCACACCTGCCCTGACCCAGTGGGCTGTGGAGGTCCAGCATCGCTTTTCTTAGGATACCTGTGCAAGTAGGCTCGAGCCATAAAGAATACCCAAAGCTTGTTTCCTTCAGCCTGAACCGGGAGCTGTGGTCTCCAAAGTGGGGTGCGTGACCTCTGGAAAGGATAAACAGGACATTCTTTACATTTATTTTATGCAAATGTGATAAAGAACATCTCCACATACCTAGTGCGGACTGACTGCACGGCTAAGCACTGCAGCCACACAAGTCCACGAGCTATTCTGAGGGAAGAGAAGAGGTTCCCTGGGAAGGAGAGGCTGGCCTGGCAGCCTCTTTCTATATATTGTGCGGTTTACATGTGCTTGGGTACGTGGGGTTCATGGACATGGAAGATCTTTTCAATACTTGGCTGTGAGCTGGGGAGTGCCCATGCATGTGAATCCCCACAGCTGATGCTCAGAGAAGCAATTCTAGAGATGAGATGGGCAATTTTCTTTTACCAAAAGGCAACAACTTCTTCAGCTGAACAAAGGCCAGTCATCAAGTACAACCTAGCAGTGTCTCTTAAACTAAACAAAGCTGAATTTTCAAGGTCAAGGCGATGCTTTAAAAGTGACAAAGGAACAGCTCTCAAAGAAACTCATCCTATGGAGAGCTTGAAAACGTGGAAGCTTTCTCATCCTTAAGCTTTTGTCACCAAGACAACGTAAGCCTATCACTTCTGACAACCTTCATATCTGTACACTGAAAGAAACTTGCAAATAGAATTTTCTCACCAATTGAAAAATCATCCAAAAAACAAAAAGAAAAATCATCCAAAGTGTCTTAGTGGGTTTTGAAATTGTTTGTTTTAAAAAATATAATGCAATATTTTGTTAAAGAAAATTAACACCAAAAATCGGTGGAAATTTTAGTGTCCATATTTCAACAGAAGCCCTTGCGTTCCTGGTGAGTGGCACGGAAAGAGTGAGTGCTGTGATGCAGGCGGGGTGGCTGATGCACCTCGCCAGGTCCCTTCACAGCCTCCTGTGTCCACGGTGGTCCAGGATCAGATCCCAACATGGAAATCCCACTGCTGCACCAGAAACTGTGAACTAAGGCTCATAAACGCAATGGCACATGCTGGATCACATTAGAAATACTTCCAGGGCTACTTTACTAAAGAAAAAAGGTATCAAAAATAAAAATTATTTTCAACATTATTGTTTATTTCATCTTTGTTTTGCTTTTATCTTTCTATTTTGAGGTGTGTTCTATAATATGCTGCTTCAGTGTCCTGAGTGTAGAACATGTGTGTACGTGTACGTATAATGTAACCTATTAATGTATTAGGGGTGAGTTTTCAGAGTTTTGGAGACCTCAGCAGCCCAGATGACTTTACTGCTGGGTGGCCCCGAGAAGCCATGCTGTCACCAGCCTTAGCCCACAACCCAATGGGGCCCACCCATGCTCACCCGAGACCTGGTCTGCCTGCTGCTCCTGCGTGGCCCCAAAACACACAGAGGCTATATTTTGACCAGAGGGCCAATGCAGAAAAAGCACCCAAGTGAGATCGTGGAATGCTAGCCAAAGCAAACCGCTTCCTGTACCTGAGTACTGAGTAACAGTAACAAAGGAAAGGGACTTCTGAGGTGACACCTGGGTGGGTCTATAGAGGAGTCCCTTCTGCTGCTCCTTCTCCACTGCTCTGTGCCCCTCATACACTGTCCCCTGCTAGGGTAGATACTCTACCTGTATGCACGTGGGTAGACATGCAGCATGCACATGTGCACGCCCTCACAGGGGTGCACACTCACATGCATGCATATGTGCATGCACCACTCGACGAGTCTGCTGGCGCCCGAGCAGCAGATATTTGTCATGGTCATTTTAATTACACAGAATATTGACAATGGGATGACACGGAGGCAGAAGAGCAGCAAAAAGAGAACTTAAAACTTTACAGTTTTACAGTCTAACTCAGAGAAGACAGTACTTTTAGACATCGGGGCCAAGTTGAAGAGGACAAATATTTCTTGCATAAATAGAATAAAATAAAATAAAATAAAATAAAATAAAATAAAATAAAATAAAATAAGCAGCAGATGCATCCCCACCAAGTGCCAGGCCCAAGCAGGCACATGGCTCAACAAAGGGTTGATGACCACGTGTCCCTGTCCCAGATGGACAGCTCTGGGGTAAAGACCTCCCAGCCCCACAAAGCCTCAAGGGTTCCTGCTCATAAACAGCCTTCCCTTGCTAGAAGATCCTCCTCTCCCATCTTACTTCCCACCTTCTCCTTCCTGTTTCCTGGGGCCATCCTCAGGTACACCACCTCCCTCAACGTCCTGACCAGGGTCTGCTTTCAGAATAACCAAATTATACACATGCCAGGAGGGCCAGAGGACCAGCTGCACAACTGCATGCATTTGCTCTTCCAAAAAGCGAGGTATGTGCTACCTGTGGATTCACAGTCACTCACACCTTATCTTCTGGAGGAGAATGTACCGGCACTTGGATTTCCATCAGCTGGATGCAAGGTGCCATTAGGCATCCATGCCACCAACTCCAGAGTGAACTGGGGCCGGAAGCCCTCGTCTGGCTCCAGCAGGAAATGTTTCCACCTTATCTAAGAGAGGGAACTTCCTGCCACCAGGCCCCAGAGCCTGCAAGTACCTGGTATGTTTTCAATCCAGACCTTACAGTCTTGCTGTAAGTGTGTTGTTTGGTGCTTCTTTGTTTCCAGTTGCTGGGACAAAGCTGTTCTCCAATTATTGTGAACTCTCCATGACCCCCCCACCCAAGAAAAATCCCAGCCCTTCCAACCATCCTCCTGCCCTTCCAACCAACCTCCACCAAGGGAAGAGGAAATCTGTACATGCTCTAAGATTCCTGAACCAAAGACGTCCGCACATTCACAGCCCAGACTGGCTGGGGCTTGTTCAGTCAAGCACCCAGACGCCCTACAAGGCTCCCCTCCCTAACCAGTCACCTTTGCTTTTTGTGAGAAAATGCAGGAGTGTCTTTGGTTGGTAGCATGAGGCACCGGTCATTCCCTGGGCTCCCTCTGGCACGTCCTGCCTCTGTCATCCTTCCTCACTTCCACACTCTCTATAATTTCCAACAAAGCAGGGGTCAGCCCCTATGTCTAGCCAAGGCTCTAAGTGCAGCATCCACAGGTCCTGTGCCCCCTCTACCACATACTCCCTCGAGCTCCAACAATCAAGGTCTGTCCCCAGCCTCCCGACCTTTCTGCCTCCTTTTGTGCCAACATTAGCCAATTCAGCCCATCTTCCCAAAACATGTAGCTAATAGGCTGGTTGCAGAGCCTGCCAGGTCCTAGAGGCACACTGAGACCAGCCCCATGACCAGCCCTCAGCTGGCAGATGGGGCACACCAGCCCAGTCCAGCCCAACCTTCCAGAATGTCGCTTCCCCAGCCCAGCCCCACTGAACCACCTGGTGTTCCCCAAATACTTGTTGTTAACAAAAAGTGTACAAAACATGGAGATAGATCAAAAGATTACCACCTGACTCCCTGAAAATCACACCACAACATTGTCTTGTGGTCTGCCTAGGTGGCCTCAGATCCCCAAGGGGGGTAATGTGCTGGCTTTAAGGTCACTCTCCAAGCTCCATGATAATCTTTCCCCCAAAGGGAGGAGCTTAATTCTCATCCCCTAGAGTGAGCCATTCTGAGACACTCACCCCCAGAGGGCAGAACCCCCCCCCCCCCCGTAAGTGATGAGATTATGTTATGACCTGAGCTTGGCTTCCACCTGGACCTCCCTCCTCTCTCTCTGCTCTCTCCCCACCCCCGTCCCTCTGTCCACCTCCTCCCATCTTCACCTCCCTCTCTCCTCTCCCCTTCCCTTTCCCATCCCTGTCCTTCTTCCCCTCCCCCTGTCCCCCTCCCTCCTCCTCCCCATCCCTGCCCCTTTCCCCCTCCCATTCCCCCACCTCCACCTTCCCCTCGCCTTCCCCATCCCTCTTGCTCTCCTCATCTCCCTGTCCCTCTCCCTTCCCATACCCCCCTCCTTCCCCTTGCCCTTCCCATCCCTGTCCCTCTCTTAGCATTCTTTTGTGTGTGTGTATTTTTTATTGGAGTTCAATTTGTCAACATATAACACCCAGTGCTCATCCTGTCAAGTACCCCCCTTGGTGCCCGTCACTCAGTCACCCCACCCCACCTCCCCTTCCACTACCCCTCATTCGTTATCACTCTTCTTGGGGAAACCAGCTGCCCTGTCTTATGAGCAGAAGAGGATCCATGGCAAGGACTGAGAGCATTCTGCCAACAGCCACCTAAGTAAGCTTGGAATGGGGTCCTCCAGCACCTTCCAAGTACTGCAGCTCTGGCTCACAACCTGATGGCAACCTTTTAGAGACTGAGCCAGGACCACCCAGCCAGGTGACTTCCAAGTTCCTGACACTCAGAAACTGAGATAAAACATGTTTGCTGTTTCAGACTGCTCACTTTGGGCTGATTTTTACACAGACTAGGGGACTCCCTTGTTGACTTACATTTACTGCTGATCAAGGACCAGAGTACAAAGCCAGATGTAAACTTTCTGCATATTGACAAGTGGCAAATGATTTTTTTCTGGCAGAGTAAATAACCTCAAAGTTAATGCGTTTATTGTCCCATAAAACTTCAACCAGGTTTGCCTCTGTTTGTACCATCTCACTCCATTATTCCTTTATCCACTCACCATCTCTACCAGTTTTTCAGATCTTTTAAATTAGCTTCATCAGCCTGTTGGTTCCCCTATAAAAGAGCTAAGTAAATATTTGACACCAAATATTGGTGAGAGAATTGCATTTTAACGTTTTTAGAATCATGCTTTGATGTCATGTACTTCTGCACCTTTGCACTTTTGTTCGTGCTGCACCTGCAGACCAGGATGCCCTTCCCTCTTCAGACGTTGCTTGTCCTATAAGACCCACTTCTGTGTTTCTTCCCTGTGGAAACTTTCCCTGACCTCCCAGGGGGAAGCCTCTCTCTCTCTTCCTGTTATCCTAGTTGGGGTTCTCCAGAGAAACAGAACCAATAGGAAAGTTCAACAGACAAGTAGATGATGATGATAGATAGATAGATAGATAGATAGATAGATAGATAGATAGATGATAGATGATAAATAGATAAACAGATGAAGATGTATCAATTGATAAAGAGAGAAACATTACAAAGTATTGGCCTATATGACTATGGATGTCACCTCCCGGCCATCTGCAAGCTGGAGATCCAGGAAAGCCAAGTAGTACGGTTCCAGGCCCTGAGAACCTGGGAGCCATGGTATAGATTCCAGTCCGAGTCCGATGGCCCAAGAACCAGCAGTAACGAAGAAGACTGACATCCTAGCTCAGTAGTCCGACAGAGAAAGCAAATTCAACTTTCCTCTGCCTTTTTCATATCCAACCTTCAACGGACTGAATGATGCCCAATCACATTGGGGAGGACAATGTGCTTTCTCAGCCCAGAAATGCACATGCTAACCTCCCCTGGAAACACCCTAATGGACACATGCAGAAATCATGTTTAACCAGGTATCTGACATCCCTTCGCCCAGTTAGACCAACACATAAGATTAACCTTCACATCCATGTTCCCACAGCACTTTACTCATGAGACTACCAGAGACTTCCTCAGAAAATATCAAGAGTCTCTAGGTCCAGCCCCAACTTAGATTCCCTGGCCTTCACTGAGAAAGTGAGAGCAGGCTCTGTATGGGGTAGAGGGCATCTTCTCAGAAGAGGCTGGGGTTGTCCTGGAAGCCTTTGAATAAAAGAGGTCATTTTTCCAAGAGTTGTCCATGTGTGTGCCAAGCCAAACAGAAAAGACAAAGGCTCAGCCTGGGAGGAAGAAGCAGCTGAAAATTTCAAGACTGCATTGTTTATCGGACAACAGGGAGAGAATGAAGTGCAGAAACTATAGAGGCCCAGAGAGATCAGTATGAAGACAATAGGCAGAGTGCAACCAGTGGCAATAGGCAACACGGTGAGGCCAGGCCGCTTCCTAAATGGATCACTTTGGTTTGGGCAATCGCAATTTTTGTGAGGCCATAGAGAGTCCATAGAGAATATTTTATTTATCTTCGAATTCACTTCTTCTTCACTCCTAGCACATGGTACATAAGTGCTTACCAATTAATAAATCCACAAGTAAATTACTGACCTCAAAATGGTCATTTAGACAAATTAAAAAAAAAAAAAGCAAGTGCTGCTTTGTAAAACATTTTCATCAAAATGCCTGGTAAAACATTACTTCTTGGTGGCTATGATGCACATTTTGCCCATCCATATGAGCTCTATTCCTTTCCTTTTTCTTCTTCCACAAGGCTACAGGAGCATATATGTATCAGCTAGCATTTGCTGCATAACAAACCACCCCCAGACTTGGTGTCTGTACAAGTTTCCTTTTGCTGCTCTAACAAATTATCACAAATTTAATGGCATAAAACACCGCAGATTTATTCTCTTACAGTTCTGGAAGTCAGAAATGCAAAATGAGTCTCACAAGGTTAAAATACAGGTGTCAGCAGGTCTGGTTCCTTCTGGACGCTCCAGGGGAGAATCCATTCCTTGCCTTTTTAAGCTTCTAGAAGCTTCTGGTATTCCTCAGCTTGTGGCTACATCACTCCAGTCCCTGTTTCTGTCACATCTCTTTCCCTTCTGTCTGAACTTCCTGTGTTCCTCTTATAAGGACCCTGTGAATTCATTGTGCCCACCTGGATAATCCAGGATAATTTCCCTGTCTCAAGATCCTTAAATTAATCACACTTACAAAGACCCTTTCTCCTTTATGTAAAGTGACATATAGGATCCTCATAGGTTCTGGGGACTAAGATGTGGACATCTTTTGCAGGGAGATGGGGACAAGTAATACATTATTCAGCCTATGTGGTAGTTTAGAACAATAGCTATGTGCTCAGTGTTGGAGCAAGCTCAGCTGGACATTTATCTCACCCCAGCTGAGCTCCTTTACGGTCTGTAGTCTGCTGCTGGGTCAGCTGGGGCCTGAGTGGCCCAGGGTGGCCTGAGCTGGGACCACTCATCTCTGCTATGGTGGCTTCTTACCCTCCAGCAGGCCAGGATGGGCTTGTTTACATGGGTTCTGAGAGAGGGCAGAAGCATGCAAGGCTTCTTGAGGCTTCATCTCAGAAAGCAAGTCACAAGATCTGTTCAGCTTCCAGAGGAAAGGAAATGGGTGGAGCTGCAAGGTCAAGATCATATTGCTAAGGACATGGACACAGGGAGGGGTGAGGAATTGCGGCAAAATCTTTAATTCACTGCATATTTATTGATCACGATCCCCAAAGGACATTAACCTCCTGTGCATTCTCCACAGCACCTGGTACATGCAGGGTAGCTTTCCCTCCAAGTCCAAGGCAGCCGGCCAGGTCTGAGGCACCTCACACAACTGATACCAAAGACGCATCTTCCACAGCGACACCTCATGGCAGGAGGAAGAAGTGGCAGCGGGCTCTGGGCACTTGGGTGTGGAATGAAGACTGACCTCCTCCCTCTTTTGTCTGTAAGCACCAGGGCAGTTCAAGGAAAACTTCCAGCCTTTAAGACTTTAAGGCAAACAGGGACAATGAATACGTAGTGGCTGAAAAATAAATGGCAAGTCCACATTTGCTTCCAGCTTGTCTGAGCAGGTCATCCTGGCTATGCGCACACCTCACATCTGCTTCCTCCACTGCACACCTTTCTTTCCTGGTAACTTTTTACTTAGATAGAATTTCAAACTTAAAGAAAAGTTGCAAGAATAGTACAAGGAACTCCTCTTTTTTTTTATCCAGGTTCACCAGTTTCACATATTGCCCCATTCACTTAATCAATCTCTCTTGCTGTTTTTTCTTAAGTATTTGAGATTAAGTAGGAGAAATTGTCCTTTGATTCACCACAAAGTTCAGTGTGTCACTCGTAAGAACAAGGACATCTTTATTCCTATGAAGTTATTGTCAAAATCAGGACATTTTACACTGATACAATCTTATTATCTAACGCACAGTCTGTATTCAAATTCCATCAATTGTCCCTATAATGTCTTCCATATATTTCTTTAAGTCCTTAATGACTACATACTTAAATTCAGTTTGACAGAATATTGTAAGAAATTGAATAACAAGTCAAATATGTCCACATTTGTCACCTAGCCAAGCAGATAAGCATTGACTTTGCCACATTATGTAGTCAGTTGAAAGAGCCATGGGAGTTCAGTGATGATTCCAGACAACTGACCTGGAGGTTAGGTCAAAGAAAAAGATAGTGAACTACTAAACTTTTCTGCATGCCCGAAATGTCCCTCACAAAGGTCTCCCAGGCAACAGGTAAACTTAAGAGAGATACTGTTCCAGAAAAATTCTGCCCATCCATAGCAACCATGAGCAAGAACGGAGACAAGGGTACACCACTCCAAGAGCACAGGCCTCGTGTGTCACTGCCAATATTTGTTTTGAAAAAAAAAAAAAAACTTTCCAGCACTGTTCTGCTTCTGCTGGGAGAAAGGCAGCAGAGGCAAAGGTGAAGGAGTGGACAGGCTGTGCTTCCAGGACACCTCAGGAGCACCGGAGTGGGTTTCCACCTGGGCCAGGAAACATGTTTGTTCTGGCTTTACTGCCCACAGCAAATCTTATTATTTCCCTTATGGATATGAAGTCATTGTTCAAAATAAAAAAGGGGATGAGTGGGGAGGTCCATATTTGGCCAGGATGATGCTGATAGCAGGTTATATCACCTCTCCCATGACATCCCATCCAACATAAAGGGAAATTCCACGCACAAAATTGATCCCCCAAGGGTAATGCATACAGAGTGCAGACTGAAATGATACCAACTCAATGGGAAAACCTGTCAGGCCCAGGGAGTCCTTGTTGCTCAATGTCTTATCTGTCTTCCTTCCTACAGATTCCTGAGCCAAGATATTCTAATAGAAATCCACACTTAAGGAGATGCTGGTTGTAACATCCAGAGTACAGATTGTGACAAACGGTGGACAGTTGATAGATTTTGGGACCATAGCACCACTTATGTGCCCAATTTCTTCAGAGTCCCACTGGATTATGATCACATGTGAGAGACACTGCATCTCCAGGGTCTGACATATAGTATAGGTGCTCAGTAAGTATTTGTTGACTAATCTCAGAAAAGAAAAAAAAAAAGAATACATTTGAGCCATGTACTTCTGATATCTTCAATTAAAAAGTAGTAATTTGCCTTAGGAGTTTATAATTACTCCTGTAAGAATTGGATTTAGCCATCTGTTTGATTATTAAACTTTGGTTTAATGAGGTATATAATAGGAATGCACTGAGCAGTTGCAAAAGAGAGGTATGCATAGTAACTCCTTCTGGGAGATCCAGGATACAGTGTTGTGGTTTAAAGAGCAACGTTGGCCTGTTTGCCATACCCAGATTATATACTTTCAACAAGTTTGAGTATGTATTTGTCACGGTTCTCCAGAGATAGAGAGATTTACTGTATGGGATTGGCTCATATTGTTATGGAGACTAGCAAGTGTCAAGACCTTCAGGTGAGTCAACAAGTTTGAGACCCGAGAAGAGCCAATGTTTCAATTTCAGGCCAATGGTAGGGAAATGTTACTACCTCAGTTTGAAGACTCTCAGGCAGAAGAATTTCTCATACATTGGAAGGGTCAAGCCTTTTTGTTCTATTCAGGCTTTTAACTGCTTAGATGAGGTCCTAAATTATGGAGGACCATCTGCTTAACTCAATCTGTGGATTTGAATATTAATCTCATCCAAGAATACCCTTATGGAAACAATCAAAATCATGTTTGACCAAGTATCTGGGCACCCCATGGCCCAGTGAAATTGACACATAAAATTAACCATCACAGAGTAGAACAAAATATTTTTGCTTAATCAAAACCAACCAGTGATCAAATATTTAATGATTACCTACATGTGGCCAACACGTTGTATACCAGTAGCAGTTTTCTTCACCACAGGTTGCTTATAAACTTAGTTGAGAATTTAATATTTAAATGACATATTGTGGGTTTCCTGAATGGGATTTGGTTTATAATTCGGGCTAATGAGGAATTTCCTGGGGTTGAGAGGGCTCTTTCTCCTTTTTTTCCTTACAAGTACACTGCACCAACTTTTGGTTCTATGCCAAGACTGAACCCATGATATTTCACAACTTGTATAAGAACCCCGATGAGCATTTTTGGGAGATGACTGCCTTGTAACTCCTACTTTTGGAAAATGACTGCCTTGTAACTCCTCATGTATTCTTTACTAACTTGCTCAGGCCCCAGGGTCCCCTGCATCAATTAGCAGAGATTTCCATTGGCTACAACACCATATAAACCAGTCTTTGGGGATCCCTGGGTGGCTCAGCGGATTAGTGCCTGCCTTTGGCCCCGGGGGTGTGATCCTGGAGTCCCAGGACCGAGGCCCATGTTGGGCTCCCTGCATGGAGCCTGCTTCTCCCTCTGCCTATGTCTCTGCCTCTCTCTCTCTCTGTGTCTCTCATGAATGAATAAATAAAATCTTTAAAAATAAATAAATAAATAAATAAATAAATAAATAAATAAATAAACAAACCAGTCTTTGCTGAAAAGGGTCAGTAGAGACACAAGAGCAGAGTGTGGTGTTTCTGAGCTTGAGGGTCAGCCCTGCCTCCCCCAGCAGCTTCCAGATGTCCCTATACACCTGACCAGCCTCCCAAAACAGGAAGCTAGGTAGCTGAGGGGTGGCCACCTCAGGAAGTTATCTCGTAACACTGGGCAGAAGATAGATGGTCATATTTCAAAGCCTAGGCTGGGCTGGATCTTTGGGAAGAAGCTAACACACAACCCAAGGAGATGAGAAATACCTATAGTATCCACTCATCTATGCCCTCTACCCCAGAGAGTCCTTGCCCTGCCCAAGGAGGAGCAAGCATAGACAAGGATTTAAAAATCTTGTTCACACACTTAGAAGCAAATCAAGTCCTGTAAGGTGGGTAGTGTCCATCCATTACCCACTCAAAAAAAGGAGAAACTGCAGCTTTGGGAATGTGGATTTGTGGGTAGTGTCCATCCATTACCCACTCAAAAAAAGGAGAAACTGCAGCTTTGGGAATGTGGATTTGTGCACAGACACTCAGCTGTGGGGCAATTCCAGAATTCCAGCGCACTGCTATCTGCCATCAAAACCCCCTGAGATGGGGATCCCTGAGTGGTGCAGCGGTTTGGCACCTGCCTTTGGCCCAGGGCGCGATCCTGGAGACCCGGGATCGAATCCCACGTCGGGCTCCCAGTACATGGAGCCTGCTTCTCCCTCTGCCTGTGTCTCTGCCTCTCTCTCTCTCTCTCTCTCTCTCTCTCTGTGACTATCACAAATAAATAAAAATTAAAAAAAAAAAAAAAAAAACCCTGAGCTTATGCCACCCTGTCTCCTCCACACCACACTGAGCTCTACACCTAGAACACTGCCTGGAACCAGGGAGAAAACTTACCTCCTTCATATTTTCCAAATAAATGTGTAGGTCAAAAAAAATATGTAGGTCAATAAGGTGACCTATGGGATCTATTCTGCTAGGAGCCAATAACTAACTAGTTAGTCCTGGTAATGGTTTCTTTAGATCCCTGCCACACCCTCAGGAAGCCAGTCGTCCTGGGTGAGTCAGAAGACAGTAGTAGCACAGCAGGCAGAAGCCAAGTTCTTGGCTCAGGCTGGTTGGGCAAAGCCAAATTTCTGCTTCAATTAATTTTCTTCTAAAGATAAACCTTATTTACCCCCTAAATCAGAGGTGTTCATTGTGAGCAAATAGGCTGTGCAGGTGAAATCAGGAGCCATTGTGTTGGCACATCAAGCCTTGATTTACACCTGCTCCTGTGGTCAGTCTTGGCCAGTGAGCCAGTGAGCCCAGGCCAGCACAACCCCTTTCAGAGCTTCTGGAAGAGTGCCAGCTTGTCATTTAAGCCTATGTGAGTCAAGTATTCCTTTGCTTGTGGTGTTAAGCATTCTAACTGACACATTTTTCCATCCTTGGACTTCCTTTTTTTTGTTTCTTTCTTTCCTATTTTAAGGCATCACCTAGTACCTCCTAGCATCTGGACAGATGAAAATGCAATCATTCCTTTATCAAACACAACTCCTGACCCTGTCTTGCCCCCAATTTTAAAAAAAGAAATGAATAAATGCCCCAAACCAGGTTCAAATCAAATATTTATACATCAAATCCAATTTTATTAATGCAGTTAAAAGATGAAAATGTTCAAGTCATATCATGGAGCTTTAGTTGAATTTCTGATCTTGTTGGAGAGGGATCCTGACATATAATCCTATCCTCTCATCTATCATCTAGAACATTTTATTTCTTGCATTTATTCTTTCTACTCCCCTCATCCTTCAAAAGGTTTGTGACAGTTTGCATCACACACATGTACACTTCCATACACACACACACACGCACACACATCAAAATGGTGAAATATACAAAAATTAAAAATTAATCAGGTTACTCTTCCCAGCAACCCCCTAAAAAAGTGCAGACTATCAGAACAATGGAAAATGGAAACACAGTTATGTTGGCCATTAAGAATCCTCAATTGCACTATCATATTAATTGTTAATATGATATTTTAAAACACAAACATAAAAAAATAAAAAAAAATAAAACACAAACATAATCTTAATACCATACAAACAAGATTTGGAGAAGTGGTAGGGAATTATGCATCTTCATACAGAATTGATGGGAGTAGAAATCTGAAAGACAGCTTTGAGGAGTAAACTGATGAGATTTGGCAGTGTTGAAAATCAGGCTTGCCCCCATAACTCAGCCATTGAAATTCTAGATCATCTAGACATCAATTTCTTAGAATGTGTGCACAAGTAGATAAGCACATAGTGTGCGTGGGGGGGGGGGGTGTTAAAGCACTATTTGCAACAGGTGAAAACTGAAATGACCTACACAATGTATCAATAATAAAATGGATAAATTGTGACATATCCATATAGAAGGCTACTTTATAGTGAACAAAATCAACATGCAAGCTATATATTTTCAGCAAAGATAAATATGAAAAAAAAAACAACCAAGTGGTGCTAAGAGGAAGGGACATGGGAGGCTAGGGCTTAGTGAGGACAGAGTTCTAGTTGGGGAAGATAAAAAGCTCTGGAGATGGTTGGTGGAGATAGTTTCACAATAAGGTGAATGTAGTTAATGCTAATGAGCTATACACTAATAAATGGCTATGTTTTACATATTTTACTGTATTATGTTTTGTGTATTTTACCGCAATAAAAAAATCACAAAAGGTCATTTGTTAAATAATTTGATGTACTCTTCTGTTTGTTTGAAATATTTTATAAGTACATACAGACAGAAAGAAAGACATAGAAAAGAGCATTAAAATAACACTGCTGATCCCACATAATCCTACAAATATCCTTTGGGTAAACAAACATCTTCCAAAGTACAGATTGCTGCGTTTTGCAGCATTCACGCACTCATGCAGATAAGCTCTCTACCGCTGCTTCTTTCTAAGAGCCAGGAAAGGACTGATTGGTGCAGGAAGTGGATAACAGAAGATGGGTTTGTGAGGGGTCAGGTGGCACGGAATAGCCAGTCAACCCGGTGTTCAAGAGGAGCATGAGGGCCCGTGGCGGAGGGAAAGGGGATGAGCCCAGCCAGCCCTTCTCCATTCTTACCTGGCCAGTCCTGGGGGTTGTCCTCATCAGAACTGGGAGGCAGCTGGCATATCTTCCTTCACAGCCCAGCGCTCATGTAACTCAGGGCCATCAGACACACACTCGGTTCACTGACCACCAAAGGACTCATCTGATTCTTCTTGACTCTGGGCCTTTCATGAGGAAAATCTCTAAAAATGATACCATGTTGAATTCAAGATGTGCATGACCATCTCACTTGTAGGAAAAAGCCTCCCTGACTTATGCTTTGTCCAAACCATTCCTTGGAAGCTCCAGGTAAATGTGTACAGTGGGGTGCAGAGGGCAGAGAGGAGACATTACCAGGCTACCAGGTCTAGAATCTCCAGGCTTAGAGCTGCTGACATCATTCCAGGCACCACTAGTCTCATGCATTCCCCCCAAGCTTCACCTCAGTGCCTTAACTTGAAGACTTGCTTTCATACCTGGCTGCAGAAAGGAAGCATCTGGGTGACCACAGAAGTTCCTTCCTAGGGAAACAGGCACAGGAGGCTGTCCTGCACCCTTCCTGATCTTCAGGGTTGACCTGATATCCTTGCTGGGCAGTTTATAGTTTAAACCAGGGTGGGCAAACTTCTTCTGTAAAGAGCAGATATTAAATACATCAGGTTTTGCAAGCCATTCAGTCTCTGTTGCAACTAGTCAACTGCTGTGGCTTTGCAAACTTAGGCAAAATATAAGCAAATGGATGTTGCTGTGTTCCAATACAACTTTATTTATGGAAAACAGAACTTTGAATCTTCTATAATATTTGCATTGCATGTAATATTAATCATTTGATTTTTTTTCCCAACCAGAAAAAAATGGTGGCTGGCCAGATTTGTTCCAAGAGTCATAGCTTACCAACTGCTGATCTAAACACCCAGTTAGTTCATTGAAACTGAAACCACAACATGCCATCACAAGGGCCATGAACATGTGGGAGCAGCTCTGCAAGGAGGAAGGAAGAAAGTATACAGGAAACAAATATAGACTTTCTTGTTAGAAACCATCTACCCCTCCATGGGCAGGTTAATTCGTTCTCTCCCCCAAGCTGAGCAACTAAGCTGAAACATCACACTCAGCCACTGCAGTGACCAACATGGATGCCTCTCCTCTACATCCTTCCCACGATCCTTGAGGCAGTTACTGTCATACCACTGTTCTGAGGAAGAACCTGGGGCACAGAATACAATAAGGACCTTGCCCAGGACCATACAGATGGGATGGATCGACCCAGCATCGGGCATGGGAGGTCTGGTCTTAGCCTCTGTGCTGTCCTCCCTTCCATGGAGACAATCTGCAGGACTCTTGCTTAAGGACATGTTGATGCCATTCTGCTTCCACCCAGAGTCTCAGAAGGTCCATCCTTTCTTCCCTCCAGGGTATTTCTCCACCCCTCCTCCATATCCGTAGGTTTCTCTTTTCTATCTCTAATGCACACAGTAGAAGACTTAGAAGTCTATGTCCCACTGGTACATAAGCAGAAGTTGCTGGTCCACTGTCCCTAAGTGACCACATGTCACACACATGCACACACACACACACATACACATGCATGTGCACATGTCTACCTCTCTTCCCCTCTGGGCTGGGATTGCATTCCATCATGGACCTGTGTCTGTGTGTATATTGCGTGTCTGTGTGTGCTTCTATGTGTGTGCCTGTGTTTTTACATCTCTGTCTGTGTGTATATCTGTGTGTGTATCTGTGTCTCTCTGTGTTTGTATCTGTATACGTTATCTTTGTGCATATTTGTGTATCTGTGCGCATGTGTATATCTGTATTGTGTATCTGTGTGTCTGTATTTGTGTATATCTGTGTATGTGCCTATATATATGCCTGTGTGTGTAGCTGTGTGTGTCTATGTATATCTGTGTGTCTATGTGTGTCTGTATGCGTATCTGCATATGTATCTGTGTCTGTTTCTTTGTGTATGTCTGTGTCTATGCCTGTGTGTGTGTTTGTGTATATCTATGTGTGTAGCTGCAGGTGTATCTGTCTGTCTGTGTGTATATCTGTATGTATGTGTGGATGTATGAGTGTGCCTGTGTGTATCCGTATACGTGTCTGTGGGTGCACCTGTGTGTGTCCACGCACAGCTCTGGACATCCCTCAGGACTGAGCTCTGGCTGCCCACATGAGAACGTGCAGGATAACACTTGCCTTCCTGCTCGCTCAATACCTCCCCTCCCCATTCCCATGCCTGTGCTTCCGGGCAGCACCTCCAGGATAAAGCCCTTACTTTAACCCAAACACCCACCTGGAGGACAGAGCCTATATATGCCTGGCTCACACCTGTCCCATGGTGCTTAGCTCAGGGATCAGCACTGAGACTGTCCCATGGAGGGAGGGCAGAAACTGAGTTGTCCGAACATTGGAGGTCTCAGGTCCACCCCACAGGACACTGCCTCCGACCTGTGGTTTGCAGAAGAATCTGACTTTGTGATCTTTCTCTCCCTGGTCACAAGTGGCTGGGTGTGCATCAGAACACCTAACACAAGCGGTCGTGTGTTTGGGGACCCATACACACCCATAATTTAGTCACAGCATTTTCCCCAATTTGCTTTAATACTTATGAAAAAGGATTTCTCTCTCTAGTTTTCATTTCAAAGGTTTTATTTTCTTAGCTGCTGAAACCACCAGGATTTTCAGTGAGGGTCTGCACTTTTCCAGGTGCAGAATGATACCCAAGGACCCACTGAATAGGAATATCACACACTGGCTCAGACTCCTGGAATGTAGGTCTGATTTTCAGTCAATCTCTTTGATGCTGGAAACCAAAGCAGATGTCTTGCTAGAGCACCAGGATTTCTGACCCAATCTTCCTGCATGAAGCCCGGGAGGACTCAGGAGTCCGGGCCTGCTTTCAGAAGTCACAGCACTTCTTAGAATTTAGGTTAAGACCCCAAAATAATATGTTCCTTCATTATTGCTTTAGTGGTGGTTTCTGATCTCTGGGAAAGCTGGTCTGAAGACCTGTGCTTCATCCAGCCTCAGCCGGTTAAGCAAGAGCAAGGGTTCCTCAGTTACCCACCTCTCAGGGAGCATGAGCACAACACCTGTCTGGGGAGCTGGGGATGCTCACTGAGGACGCATATCTCACAGAAGTGGAGCCTGCTTAGAATCACAGCCAGGTCCAGGGTTCTCGCTCTGGACTAGGGCCCTTAGTTTCCTTTGGGTGGCTAAAGTTCCTCCTAAACCTTCAGCCAGACCTTGAGAAAATGACATATTCATCTTGGGAAACATTTCCTTCTTGCCACAGTTTGTGAATCATCAAGTGACTTTTACTCATTTGTCGGGTTCTCCTTTGTTCAGTCACTGTCTGAGAGGCTTCTGCACACAGAACCCCTAAGTCTCCTGCAGCAAATCCAGGAGGAGGCACAAGTGAGTGAGTAAGGCACGTGACCACGGCCCACACGGAGCCTCCAGGGTGGGCATGGCCTATCACAGGCTGCATTTGCCTGTGTCCACCCTGGAGTAACACATACTGGCTTTGCTGTAGGTAAGACCCCACCAAGCCACGTGGAAAGTATCAAACAAATAGAGCTGGGCAGAATATGAAGGAAGTTCATGTGACACACAAGCACATGGTCCCCACCCACACCCCAGGCTCATGGTGAAGGAATAAGAGGGATGCTCTGACCTCAGAAAAACCAGAGCATCTCCAGACAAGGATGCTGGGTCTGGATACTCCACAGGCACCTAGAATGCCCCTCTGTCATGTCTGGCTCCTCCCTGCCCTTCCCTATGAACCTATGGACCAGGCCATGAGGTCTGCCCACAGCCCTGCCACAGCCAAGACTCACGATGCTCTGAAATCAACCCAGGGTGCTCGCGGTCCCTGGGTGATGCTGTCCTTTAAAAATATATACTACCAAAATAATTTATGTTTTTGTAGAAAAACTAGAAAATAAGGGAAACAAAACCAAAAAAAGTTTATAATTATCTATGATCCCACTTGAAACCACTGATGTTTTGATGGTTTTCTTTCCTGTCTTTCTTTCTGGTGTGTAAATGTATTATACATGTACACATACATAGAATTCTTTAACAGACATAAATTCATTCTGTCATCTACTTTTCCTACCTAGCAATTCACTTTGCAAAATCAGTACCTGAGAGGTGCCTGCGTGGCTCAGTAGGTTGAGGTCTGCCTTTGACTCAGGTCATGATCTCAGGGTCCCGGGATCAAATCCTGCATGGGGCTTCCTGCTCAGCAGGGGAGTCTGCTTCTCATTCTCTCTATCTCTCTCTCTGCCTCCTGCTCCCTCTGCTCATCCTCTCTTTCTGTCAAGTGAATAAATAAAATCTATGAATGAATGAATAATTAAATAAATAAATAAAATCAGTATCTGAATGCATCACAAAAGATTCCAGCAATATGAAAGTAGAATCCTCTCCCCTTCAGCCCACACCACACACTCGTTCATCCTGCATGTAATTTCACATTCTAGGAAACACTGCTGCTGCAAACATCTCCCCAAAGCCCCAGGCATATGCTTGTCTCTCCAGAGTGGACACAGAAAAGAGGAATTGCTGAGTCAAAATATGTGTATATCTTTTATTTTAACAAATGTGCCAAATTATTCTCAAAATGGCTGTATTGATTTGTTCTCCCCAACAACTGGAACTGTTTTCCCACACCTGCTAACACTTAAAACCATCACACATTTTAATATTTGCCAGCCTAACCGGTGAAAAGTATTATATCTCATGATTGTTTTTGTTTGGATTTCCCTGAATAGTGGTGATGTTTACATTG
This sequence comes from Canis lupus baileyi, assembly GCF_048164855.1. Taxonomy (NCBI): domain Eukaryota; kingdom Metazoa; phylum Chordata; class Mammalia; order Carnivora; family Canidae; genus Canis; species Canis lupus. The sequence continues at coordinate 2,554,523 of NC_132863.1, read as the reverse complement.
GCTGGTACATTTCCTCTACCATGAAAAACCTGGTCATATCCTGGCCCCCATGTTGTTGGTCTTTAAAATGATTTTGGAACTTCTTTATTAGTCTAGAAGTAAATTTTTATATAATATACATATAGATGAGATTTTTCCTCCCAATTTTTATGTGTCTTGTAGCTTTGTTTGTAATACCTTTTACCATGGAGATTTTTTAAATTATTTTTTAAAAACTGTCCATGTTTTTCCTAATAACTTTTGTCTATTGAGTCTTATTTACATCAATGCTGTATGCATAACAACTAGATTGGTTTTTATATTAACTTCCTTCTCAAAAACAAATTCCAGAAATATTAGTGATATGAAAGAGGAATCTCGTTTTTTCCAAAGTATGTCTAAGTATCTAAATGAAACCCGGTCTCATTATTGAATGTACTAAAGCTCCCCTTATATTTAAAAAGCCGCTTTCACCATGTGCTATTATTACTTACCTTACCTGTGCTCAGGCTGAATTCATACTGTTTGCTCTGTTTCTTCAAGAGTCATTCCTTATAAATAATAGTGAAAAGGAATATAAGGGAAGGGGGAAGAAATGTGTGGGAAATATCAGAAAGGGAGACAGAACGTAAAGACTGCTAACTCTGGGAAACGAACTAGGGGTGGTAGAAGGGGAGGAGGGCGGGGGGTGGGAGTGAATGGGTGACGGGCACTGGGGGTTATTCTGTATGTTAGTAAATTGAACACCAATAAAAAATAAATTAAAAAAAAAAAAGAGTCATTCCTGTTTGTTGCATCCAACGTCTATCTCTCATGGTGTTGATCTGCTCGTCTAGGACCTGAGAATCCCTTTCACCTGCCTGTGTCATCTACCTGAGCCTAGAGCGGGGGTTCTCCCAGGATTGAGACGAGGCTGCTTCCCTCCCACTGCTCCCTGCTGGTGTAGGAGTTCCTGGCCTTTTTTTTTTTTTTAAGATGTATTTATTCATGAGAGACACGGAGAGAGACAGAGACACAGGCAGAGGGGTAAGCAGGCTCCAATCCCGGGATCATGACCTGAGTGGAAGGCAGATGCTCAACCACGGAGCCACCCAGGGTCCCCAAGTTCCTGGTGTTCTGCCTGGACTTTATGGCCCCACTCATATGATCCTGTTGAGAAATGGGTTTTCAGATTCAACTTTCCAAAGAAAGCACCTTACAGGATGTAAGGTGGCTCCACCAGCTCCTCATGCCCCTGGACTCAGAAACTCCAATGGCTCCTACCTCTGAGACTTTGCTCTCTAGTGAGGGTGGGGCTGTCAGTTCCTTTGCTTCTGCTTCCCTCTGCTTTCTCTCTCTCAAGAATCCCTCAGAGCTGCTGACCAGGTTTCCCACATGAGGGTTCATTCTTAACTGACATCTCATTGAATTTTTTTTAAGATTTTATTTATTTATTCATGAGGAACAGAGAGAGAGAGAGAGAGAGGAGAGTGAGAGGTAGAAACACAGGCAGAGGGAGGAGCAGGCTCCAATCAGGAAGCCTGATATGGGATTCAATCCCAGGACTCCGGGACCATGCCCTGGGCCAAAGGCAGGCACAAACTGCTGAGCCACCCAGGCATCCCCTCACTGGATTTTGAACGCCCAATCTTTTACCACACGTCTAAGTCTTACAGCTCTACACACCATCACTTACCTGGCTGCAGAGAATCCCACGTGTGCATCTTCTTACATGTGATACTCAGTGTCGCACAGATGTCACTATTGATTTTTCATTTTATAAATAATCACTATGAGCATCATTATACACACATCCTGGATCACTTGTTATTTCTTAAGATAAATCACGGGAGGAGAATTACTGGGTTGAACGATATGACCTTCTGTAATTATGTGTGACTGTGGAATTTATCAATTCAGCATCCATATTAGTCCCATCTGTTTACATTCCCACCATCTGCAAAGAGAACTCATTTCTCACATCTTCACCACCCAATTAGGACAATCTTTATACTTGAATTTGCTCTGCCTAATGAGTTTTGACTTTGGAAAGTAATTAAGGATCCCTGGGCTCTTAGCCTGAACTTGTCCTATGTCCTTGCAGTTGGACTTGTCTGATAAACTTACTAAGACATGATTCGGTTAAAATGGACTCTGAACAGATGATTAGGGCCAAACACCTATCACTGAGCCTTGGTTCTGGCCTCCACTAAATTTCTACATTGGCCTGAGACCCTGGTTCTGGCCCTGTCAGACTTCCAGACTTGGGACCCCAGGAAGGGCCAGTCCATCATGGATATGTGCCCATGGAGATTAATGCCTTCATGGTCATCTACTTACCTTCATTTTCTCATTAAAATTCCAAACTATAGACATGCCTCATTTTTTTTACATTTCATTTTATTATGCTTTGCAAATACTGTGATTTTTACAAATCGAAGATCTGTCGCAACCCTCCACCAAGCAAGTCTATAGGCACCATTTTTCCAACAACATTTTCTCACTCCATGTCTCTGTGTCACATTTTGGTAATTCTCATACTATTTCAACCTTTCCCATTATTATTATATTTGTTATGATGATCTGTGATTAGCGATCTTTGATGTTACATTGTAATTGTTTTGGGGCACCGTAAATTATGCCCATATGAACTTGATCAAGAAAGATTGTCTGTGTTTTGACCTCTCCACTGATTGGCTGTTCCCTCCACCCACCTCCCTCTCCTCGGGCCTCCCTGTTCCCTGAGACAGGACAATGTTGAAATTAGCCCAATTAATAAATTTACAATTGTCTATAAGTGTTCAAGTGAAGGGAAGAATTGAATGTCTCTCACTTTAAATTAGAAGCTAGAAATGATTAAACTTAGTGAGGAAAGCATGTTGAAAGTTGACACAGGCTGACTGCAGAATTTAGATCTAATCAGGCAGAAATTAAAAATCAATTAAATGAGATGCAATCCAAACTAGAGGCCCTAACGACGAGGGTTAATGAGGTAGAAGAACGAGTGAATGACATAGAAGACAAGTTGATGGCAAAGAGGGAAACTGAGGAAAAAAGAGACAAACAATTAAAAGATCATGAGGATAGATTAAGGGAAATAAGTGACAGCCTGAGGAAGAAAAATCTACGTTTAATTGGGGTTCCCGAGGGCGCCGAAAGGGACAGAGGTCCAGAATATGTATTTGAACAAATCCTAGCTGAAAACTTTCCTAATCTGGGAAGGGAAACAGGCATTCAGATCCAGGAAATAGAGATATCCCCCCCCCCACTAAAATCAATAAAAACCGTTCAACACCTCGACATTTAATAGTGAAGCTTGCAAATTCCAAAGATAAAGAGAAGATCCTTAAAGCAGCAACAGACAAGAAAGTTGACACAGGCTGAAAGCTAGGCCTCTTGCACCAAAGAGCCAACTTGTGAGTGCAAAAGAAAAGTTCTTAAAGGAAACTAAAAATGCTACTCCAGTGAACACACAAAAGATAAGAAAGCACAACAGCCTTATTTCTGATCTGGGAAAAGTTTCAGTGGTCTGGATAGATGGTCAAACCAGCCACAACATTCCCTTGATCCAAAGCCTAATCCAGAGCGAGGCCCTAACTCTCTTCCGTTCTGTGAAGGCTGAGAGAGGGGAGGAAGCTTCAGAAGACAAGTGTGAGACTCATAGAGGTTGGTTCATGAGGTTTAAGGAAAGAAGCCTCCTCCATAACAGAACAGTGTAAGGTGAGGCAGCAGGTGTTGATGAAGAAGCTGTAGCAAGTTATCCAGAAGATCTAGCTAATCAACCAAGACGGCTATACTCAACAACAGATTTATAATGTTGATGGAAACAGCCTTCTATAGGAAGAAGACTCTATCCAGGACTTTCATAGTTAGAGAGGAGAAGTCAAGGCCTGGGATTCAAAGTTTCAAAGGACAGGCTGACTCTCTTGGTTGAGGCTCATGCAGCTGGTGACTTAAGCCAATGCTTATTTACCATTCCAAAAATCCTAGAGCCCTTAAGGATTATTATTCCACCTGTGCTCTATCACTAGAACAACAAAGCCTGGATGACAACACATCTGTTTACAACATGATTTACTGAGTATTTTAAGCCTAGTGTCAAGATCACTGCTTAGAAAAAAAAAAAAAAAAAAGGTTCCTCTCAAAATCCTACTCTCGTGACAATGCATCTGTTCACCCACGAGCTCTGATGGAGATGTACAGTGAGATTAATGTTGTTTTTATGCCTGCTGACACAACATCCATTCTGCAGCCCATGGATTAAATTGTTATTTTGACTTTCAAGACCTATTTAAGAAATATACTTTTTAAGGCTACAGCTGCCATGGACAGTAACAGATATTGCCAAAGTTAACTAAAATCCTTCTGGAAAGTAATTACCGTTGTAGATGTCAGGAAGAACATTCGCAATTCATGGGAAGAGGTCAAGTATCAATATGAACAGGAGTTGGAAGAAGTTGATTCCAGCCCTCCTGGATGACTTTTTTTTAAAGATCTTATTTATTTATTTATTCATGAGAGACACAGAGAGAGAAAGAGGCAGAGACACAGGCAGAGGGAGAAGCAGGCTCCATGCAGGGAGCCCGATGCGGGACTCAATCCCGGGTCTCCAGGCTGAAGGCAGCACCAAACTGCTGAGCCACTGGGGCTGCCCACCTCATGGATGACTTTGAGGGGTTCAAGGCTTCAGGGGAAACAGTAACTACAGACATGGTGGAAACAGCAAGAGAACTAGAATTGCTGCCATCTCATGATAAAACTTAGATGAGGAGTTGCTTCTTATAGATGAACAAAGAGTGGTTTCTTGAGATGGAATCTACCCCTAGTGAAGATGCTGTGAAGATTGTTGAAATGACAACAGAGGATTTAGAATAGTACATAAACTTAGTTGATAAAGCAGCGGCAGGGTTTGAGAAGATTGACTCCAGTTGTGAGGCAAGTTCTCCTGTGAGTTAAATTGCTATCAAATAGCGTCACCTGCTACAGAGAAATCATTTGTGAAAGGAATATTTAATCAACACATTAAGCTTCATTGTTTTATTTTAAGAAATTGCCCCAGCTGCCCCAGCCTTCAGCAACCGCCACCCTGATCAGTCAGCAGCCATCAACGTAAAGGTGAGACCCTCCACCAGCAAAAAGATTATAACTCACTAAAAGCTCAGATGATGGTTAGCATTTTTTAGCAATATTTTTCAATTACATTATTTCTTAGGCATAATTCTGTTGCACACCTAGTAAACTCTAGTTTGGTATAAACATAATTTTGATATGCACTGGGAAACCAAAAATTTCAATTGATTCACTTTTGTGCAATATTCACTTAATTGTGGTGGTCTGAAACTGAACCCACATCTCTGAGGTCTGCCTATACCCTATGAAGCACTGCCCTTCTGTGTGTGAGGGAATCATATTTTTGAGAAGTTGAGTAACTTGCCTGGAACAAATCCAGGATTTCCGTGCCAGTTCAGCCACCTGCAGAGCCCGAACCACTATGACAGTTGCTAAAAATTTCCTGACAACAGCCCATGTGGATCCCAATCTTCAGTCCCTGACAACTGTCACAGTAAAAGGAACACATAACAAGTAAAGAAAGTGATAAATTTTGATGAGGATATCAGACATGTCCTTTGAGCTGACTACCACCTACTTTCTAATATCAGCTCTCAGGAAAACCATTGTAAACACTACAAAGATGGGATTATTAAATGTTTTGTGGTGAGTCCCTCATGCCAGGAATGCATATCAGAGACACAAAAGTATACTTTTTAATAAATGAACAAATGCTTCCCCGTTGAATATGTTAGCTCAGAAGAGGAGGAGGAAAGGCAAATGGAACAAAATGATGAGCATGTGCATTTATTCTAAGAAGCATCACGTTTGCACACACTTTCCATCAAATAGCAAACATTGGTTTGTCCTCTCCCTAGACACTGCATCCACAGCCCACTTCCTAGCAACTCCAGGCCTTTTTAGTCAATGAGCTAAGGTCAAAATGATTCTTCCTAAAAGGGAAGATTTTTGCCATTATTTTGGGTCTGGAGATGTAGGAGCTTGGTACAGGTATGTCTAAGCATGGGACCTGAACCACAAGAGCTATGGGGACGTAGGATGCCAGTGAGTCCACATGGAACGAGGTTGTTTGTTAGGTACAAATGCCTGGGACTACATGACCCTAATCAGGGATAAGAGATGAGAAGCCCCAGTGAGCATGACCCAGGAAGAATCACCAACAGAGTCAACTATGAAGTCCTGCCAAGATCTGAAAGAGCCTCACCCTGCTCAAAATAGCACAAAGCAAGTGAAAACTTCCCTGCCATCCCCACAGCACCTACTCTGCAGTCTTGCCCCACCCCTACCCCAACCTGCAGTCTGAACTGCAATGTGTCTCAGGGACAGTGGGGTAAAGAGACAGGCATTCAATACCCTACCCCCCAGGGTGACCAGTCACAGCACACCCCAAGAAGAGAGTGAGACTTTGAAAGAGCTCAACGCTTCTAATCATCACAGTGGGCCAGACACAGCAAACTCTAAGCTCAGATGGTGTTTCTGACTTAGTGTGCTTAGAAGGTTTCTTTCTGTAACCTGGGACATCCTTCTAGCCCATCAAGGACATTCAAAAAGACATGGGGAGGTATACATAAGGCACTATTCTGGCCACACCTTAGTTATCTGGTCAGACAATGGCCCCTACCTGCAGAGGAAGACTTTGTGGGCATCCATAAAGATCACTTCAGCCCATCCTCACAGTCTGAAGGGTTTCAGGATATTACATAACCATCAATCTCCCCTCAACAATGTGTTCTTTGAATTCCTGACAATTGCTATGTGCACATTGGTACTGGGAAAGAGATAGGAAATCCGAAGTCTAACTTTGCCAAGATGTATGGAAAAGTGCATCTCGGAAATACAAATCAGATGTGTTTAGGGGAATCAAAGTGCGAGAAGCATAGCACGGAATCTTGGATGATTAAAAATCCTCTTTAAGGAGCTGTTCTTTAAGATTCCATTCTGGATTGGTAATCAGTTGAGAACATTTTAGCCAATGTATTTTTTTTCTTCCTTAATTTTATTCTCTGCAAAAATGGAGACTACTTTTGGCAGAGGAGCATTGCTTTCAGCAACAAATACGTGTCTGGACATTTGCTAATCAACTATCATCCTGAATGTCTCAAGAAAGTTTGCTATTTAGAGGTCTCACCCCATAAGATACTTTTATAGTGGCTTAGATGAGGTGACTAGCCTGTAACTAGAAATAAGAGGTGATAAGTTGATTGACATCATCAGTACCACATATGTCTCAATGAACTGGGAAGATTGGCTAAGCCAACTAGATAATGTTCAACAGGAATTTAGCAATACATGGGAGGAGGGCTTGGAGCAGCAGGAACGTGTAGCTTGGAAAAGAGAAAATGTGTACGAGAGAAGGCAGTAGGGCTAGATGTGTCTCTGAGTATTCACAGGGCTCTTTGCTGGGAAGAGAGGAGCCCTGTATTATTAAATACCCCATGGAAGGGGGACAATTAGGATTGCTAGAGGCACCTGTGGTTGAACAATGTCTTATTCACTATAATGAATAACTGGAAGAGTCTAAGCAATCCCAGGACAGAAGAATTCACTCAGGGGCAGAGAGTTCTCCGTGAGTGGAGCTAATCAGCAGAGATGCCAACAAGAAGATCCCAGCCTTCCATGAATGAATAGGGTGGTCAGTGTCTTCCAATGGTTACTTAGCAGTAGTGAGTTCCCTATCTTTGGAAGCATTCAAGCACCAACTGAACGTTGACTGGCAGAAATCCCAGCTCTGCAAGGATGGATGCTCAGCACTTTCCAAATCCACTCTGCAGACTCTGCTTGGCTGGTCCCACCAGCATCCTCTGGGAAACTTTTCAAAAGGACATTTCAGGCCCACTCACCTAAACTCTGATGCAGTTCTAGGGTGGAGCCAGTAGTGCTGGTAAATGTTGAAAAACAGCTCTCCAGAACACAAAAACGTTCTGATTTGTAGTGTTTGCTAACTTCCCCGGTGTCAATACTCCCACTGTGGCCAATATCAGGCCATGTGAAGTTGCCGATTGGAGGGTAGGCAAAAGAACAAGGCAGGGAAGCCCCGGTGGCCCAGTGGTTTGGCGCTGCCTTCAGCCCAGGGCATGATCCTGGAGACCCGGGATTGAGTCCTACGTCAGGCTCCCTGCATGGAGCCTGCTTCTCCCTCTGCCTGTGTCTCTGCCTCTCTCTCTCTCTCTCTCTCTCTCTCTCTCTCTCTCTGTCTCTCATGAATAAATAAATAAAATCTTAAAAAAAAAAAAAAAACAAGGCAGCCACTGTCACAATAGGCCTCCCCCAGACAGACACGGTGGAGGAAAGTAACCTGAAGCACATCAGTAATGGAATTGTCAAATAGTTAAAAATGATGAATTTTAGATAACTATTACCTTTGTTTATTACCATATTAGGCTTATTTCGTTGGGGGGGTTCTATAATTTACTTTTTAATAATGGCTGTGTTTAATACCTGGCTCTGGAGAATCTTGGAAGTTCCACAGTTGATCAGCTCTCAGGAGCAGGTCCAAGCAGGCTTCAGCATCCCCAGATGAGCCCCAAATCAGGACTTGAACACCTTCCATGTCAGGCTTCTGTTATGCAGTCTGGACGAGTTCAACAGTACCTTTCTGCCTTGAGACTATGCGGCTTCCCTGCTCTACAAACAAGGACCAGGAGGCCACTCTACATCCAGTAGCCATGCACCTTTGCCCAGGGCTGTTTGGGCATTTCAAGGCTTGGCAGGTGGGTTTTCCAGTAACTGACCCTGCCTCTTCAAGCAGCACTCTGTGCCTGGCCTTTAGTAGCTTGAGGAACTATCTCTGGGCTACTACAAGGTTGCATGAAAGGAAGGTCTGACAATAACTGTCCACTGAGAAAGTAACTTTAATCTCATCTGGGGAATGAGAGAAAACTGAAAGGAAAAAGCTGGGATCTCATAGCAGAGGTCCAGGAGGAGGGTTGCAAAAGGACAGGGATGAAGTGAGGGACCTAGAGGGGAAAGGGGAAGAGAGGGAGGGGAAGGGGAGAAGGAGGGTGAAGGAAGGGGAAAGGAAGGGGAGGGGAGGAAGAGAAAGGGGCCAGAGGGAAAAAAGGAATTATTTCTTTTGAGGGGATTCAGTATATTATGAGAAATGATACTAGGTCAGTTTTGCCCTAAAAGAAACTAATCTTTTTAAAAAATGGTCAGTGGGGCGCCTGGGGGGCTCAGTCGGGTAAGCATCAGACTCTTGGCTTCAGCTGAGGTCCAGGTGGAGCCTCCTGTGGGCTGTCACTCACTGGGCTTGGGATTCTGTCTCCCTCTCCCTCTGCCTCTCCCGCACTCATACTTGGGAGAGTGCACGCTCTCTAAAATAAATAAATAAATAAATAAATAAATAAATAAATAAATAAATAAATAACGATTAATTAATTAAAATGGTCAGATAGCACCTGGGTTCCCAGCATTTTGTCACTTTGTCACTCCTGGCATTCTTAAATTCAAGGTCTCCCCCTCCCAGGTCACTCTCGAGATCACCCCAGGTCACAGGCAGAGCCTATGACTGGCAAGGATGGGCTCAGAGGAGTGCCTTGCCTTCTCCCCCACCCCCACCGCCCTAGCCTGGAGCTGGTATCTTCGGGGGAGACACAGGGAAAACCCCAAATATGCAGCAGTCCCCAGTGCTAAGTGCTGAGGGTCAAGTAGCAGCAAGACTGCAGATGGGGTGGGGGAGCACAGTCAGAGTAGGAGGACAGCAAACAAGCCTGTGTGCGGGCCTCCATCTCAGGTGGAGATTGACAGAGCAGGTGGGACAGAACCACCCATGGCACAGCAAAGGAGATAGAAGTTTATTGAATACCCTGCAAGGGAGCTGTGAGCAGGGCAGCAAAGGACAGACTGTCTTCCAGAAGGCAGTGCTGGGGCAGGGACAGCTGTGATGAAGGGGAGAAGGGGAGAGGTGTGGGAACACATGCAATTTTCCCTTTTTGGCATCTTTGCCTGGGTGTCAGCTGCCCATTGGTCAGCTAAGGCCTACAGCTCTTTTGAGGTGGATATCCTAATGAGCCTGTTGATGTCAACCAGGCAGCTGCTGTGAACCCCACTACCTCACTCAGGTTCCCATTGCTCAAGCCCATTGCCTAAATGCAGCCTCTACAGTGTAGACATTTCCCCTCCAGGTGGCAGAGCTTAGGTCCCTTCTCTCTGCTGCGGGCAGGCTGGACTCCATGAAAATGAAATGCGGTACCTTCGCAGTGGAGAAACCCACAATCATCACCTTCTCCAACACCGTCATCATCCACATTTTGGGCAGGGAATATGCGGAGCCTCCATGAGGTTCTCCCCGCATCCACAACCATGAGACTACATCTAACAAGCCAGATTGGAACTGTTCTGGAATGCCCACTCAGAACAGATTTGGGGTCTCTAACAGGCTGGTGTAAACCCTTCGATGCGGTGAGTTGTCCTCACTGATGCTGGTGACTGGGCTCCAACCCAACCTGGAATGGGTCATATGGGTCCTTCAGAGATGAAGCTCTCCGGCACAGGCTCAAAGCCCAGCGTTCCTTCGCAAGATTCCCCTCACTGTCTCTATCCTGGAGGCTGCCCGAGTCTGAGAGAGCCACTTGGTTGGGCTTCTCCAGGGATCTGCCTCTCAGAGACCACAGAAGGGAACACTGGGGTGGTGCTCTGAGCCTCTGATGACCCAGAGTCCAGGAAGTACCCTCCCTTCTGCGGAAGTTGAGGAAGGAGCACTTCTGGGTGGGACCCGTGACCTCCCCAGCTAAGTAGGAAAGGCAGCCAGGGATGGGCAAGCATGTGTAACATAAACTGTGGGCCAGGCCCCAAAGCAGGTGTTACAGGGAAGGAAAGCTTTCATCTGATGTGACCTAACAGTCCTGCACTCTGACCAGCTCATGTCCAAACAATGCTGAGTGTGTGTATTCCTTTCTAGGGCTGCTGTGAGAAATGACCACAAATGTAAATGGTTTAAGGCGATAGCAGTGGTTCCTCACAGAGTCCTGGAAGCCACAAGTCCAAAATCAAGGGGTCAGGAGGGCCATGCTTCCTTCCAGAGGCTCCAGGGAGGGGTCCTTCCTTGCCTCTGCCAGTTTCTGGGGACCCCAAGTGGCATCACTCAGTCTCTGGTGAATCATGACATGGCCTTCTTCCCTCTATGTGCGTCTGTCTCTGTGTCCTTTCTATTCCTATGAGGATGAAAGCTCACCCAACTCCAGTAGGACCCCTCCTTAACTAACTTCACCTGCAATGACTCTGTGAGACGACACCTTTCTTGGTCACATTCTGAGGTTCTGAGGTTCCAGGAGAACATGAAGATGGGAGATGCTGTTCAATCTAGCACAGTGTAGATCCCACATCTGATAGGTAAGCAGGAGACAAACAAGGAGTGTCAACTCTTAATAGATGACTGAGACAACCCAGGTGTTGTAGCATCCCCCTATGTCCCATACCAGGCTCCTATTCCAGCCCCACCATGAGGCCCCTATCTAACTGTCGATGCTACTTCACTCCTCTAAACCCAGGCTCCTCATCTCAAAATAGAGATGTCACTTACAAAGGATGCAAAACAATGAGCATTTTCAGGGCTCAATCCACAGTGACTCTGACTAGCCTCTCCAGGGCTAGCAACAGGAAGGATGTGCGTTAAAACACCCAGAAGCACATCTCATGCTTGTCATTCTGCATTTGCCATTAATAACAAGAACAAATAAATTTCAGAGTTCAGACTGGGAAGGCTTATTGCAAACATCCCCATCCTGCTCTTTCAAACAGATCGCCCTCCCTTGTCCAGCCCATCCTCTAGTGTCACTCACCACTGGTAAGACCTGGAAGCCATTACTGACCCTGGGAGTAGAGCCTTAATGGACACAGAAACAGATGCCTCTGTCAGCAGTGAAACTGGACAAAGGTGGACAAGGAGATGGCCTCTTGTCCCTCCTATTTCCTCCAGACCCTGCCCTCCATCCTGGCTGAAACAAAAGGGGCACCACACCCAGCAAAGACAAAAGCTCTTTCCACACTGGGCCCTAAGGCACACCTTTTCTCACTCCCCAAGAGTCAAGAGTCCCAGTGTCAATCCAGGGAAATGCCAGTCACTCCTTTCCAAAAGGAAAAGCAAAAGACCTATCCCTTATTTGGGCAGAAAACCTACTAGCTACTTAAGTAAGCAGCAATCCCATAGGGCCAGCTGGTCCTCATGTCTGCATGGCCAACACCAAGCGGTTGTTATCACATAGTGCTTCACAGTTACTAAAAATGCTTGGCATACTAAAAATGCTTCATCTTGGTCCTCACAGAGTCCCATAACCCTAAATAGGCCACATTCCCATCCTCCATCTCTAGAGGAGAAACCTAAGGCTCAGAGAGGCTGAGTGTCAGAGCCTGCACTCTGATTCAGGCTCTAGGTGTAGGTTCAGTGTCCCTTTTAATGGTCCCTGTACTACCTACGGAGTAGATGTCTATCTTGCATGACTTGGCCTGAAGTGCATATAGCCCCCCTTCCTTGTAGGAAGAGATCCACCATCATCCTTATCTCACAGGGGTCACCTTACAGGTTCCCATAACTTTTCCTGTATATCAACATATACAGTTGCATCTGACCAAGAGGTAGTGTTGCCCAATGGAGAAAGCTGGGGACGTGGATTGAAAGAGACCCAGATGTTAATCTGATCTCTGCCAGATTTTGGTGATGTTGGTTCGTTCCTTGTAGTAGGGAAATAACTCCTGCTCAGCATCACAGCACAGAGGCATAAATGCAACATATATAAAGCCTAATGCCATACCTCTCATAAACAGCAGCCATTATTAAGCCATCAAACACCCAAAAGATCTTCCTTAGAGGAAAAAGGACCACATCATTGATGTGGCAGAGATTGACCTGAATAGAAGCAAGCTCCGTGTGTGAGAAGCCTCAGTGCCTGAAGACTGATAAATCCAAACTGTCAGGTGACAGAATCCTATCAGGTCAGACTCTTGTTTCTAATGTAGGTGCTCACCCCTGAGCCACTGGCTTAAACATCTTGAGGGGACTGACCTGGGTGAGTCCAGGGAGGAATCCCAAATAGCCTGTTCATCTTTCAGTAGCTAACAATGGCTGGGCATTTCTCTTTAGGCACAACAATTTAGTGTCATTGGAGTCTGCACGTTTGTGGGGTTTTTAGCTCCTATTAAGCTATTACTACTTCAAATATGTGGAAAATTCACCTGCAAGCATGGCACTTTTAATATTTTTGATGTGCCCCAGGAAGTGACTCAGCTTCCTCCAGGACTGAAGTGGCTACAGTGGAGAAGGGGGCAACTCAATCTGCCAGGAGCAGGGAAGCCAGCCAGATGCACCATAATCCACACACATGGAATATATACTGCTAATCTGGCTAAGAAATGGCTACAGAACAGGAATTTTCAGATTGAAGGAGCCCTCCAAGAGTTGAACACACTGGATGAAAATAGACCCACACCAAAACTCCCTATGCATCCTAGAAAGAAACCATAAAGGTTTACACCAAAAAAAGGTGGGGATGGAGGGGCACATGGCATCAATTTCTCCACAGCCACTCCAGAAACTAGAAGACATAAATCAATGCCTTCTCAATTCTGAAAGTATGTAATTTCCAGCCCAGAATTCTATACCTAGCCAATCAATTAAGTATGAATGTAGAATATAGATATTTTCAAATGTGCAAAATTTCAAAAATATTTCTTCCCTTCTCTCTTTCCCAGGAAGCTATTAGAGTTTATACTTTACAAAATTGAGGTAGTGAATCAGAGAACATGGAGGCATGGACTCTAAGAAGCAGGAAATCCAATACAGGAGAGGAAAGGGGAGTCCTAGGGCAAACACCAGGTGAAGGTGCTGGAATGGCAGCCATGCACCAGATCTAGACTTCTACCTTGATGGAGGCATAGAGGCTCTAGGGGAAACTTCCTCAATAGAAAGACATTGTAGAGCACCTAAGATGGATGAATAATCTGTGGAATATTCCTACAATGGAATATTATTCAGAAATAAGAAATGATCTATCAAGCCATTAAAAGACATGAAGGAAACTTAAAAGTATATAACTAAGTGAAAGAAGCCAATCTGAAAAGGCTGTATGTTTCCAACTATATGATATTGTGAAAAAGGCAAAACTATGGAGACAGTAAAGAGATGGGTGGTTGCCAGGGGTTAGGTGCAAAGGAGAAATGAATACATAGATGGCAGAGCATTTTTAGGGCTGTAAAATTAATCTGTGTAATATTATAATAATGTCATCATACATTTATTAAAACCCATAGAATGTACAACACCAAGAGTGAACCCTAATGTAAACTATGAACTTTGTGTGATAATAGTGTGTTGATGTTGGTTCATTAATCATAACAAATGTAGGGATATGGGAGATGTTGATAGTGGGAAAGGATGTGGGGACAAGTGTGGGGACAGGGAGATAGGGGAATTTTCTGTACTTTCCACTCAATTTTGCTGCAAACCTAAAACTGCTCTAAAACATAAAGTATGTTAAAATAAAAGAGTATCTGGCATGAATATTTTAATTTAAATTACTGGAGAAGAATTTGGGAATAAATTAGTGATTGTATTTGAAAAGTAAAAACTAAAAACAATTATGAACTCCAGGGAAAACAAAAATTCACACAGGAGACAAAAATCAAGTACAGTTTACTACAGGGCTCATCTGTCAATGATAGTGACATAGTCATAGAATATAAACCCTGAATGGGGACTTCACCAAAACTGCAAAATAGCTATGCTGAGCAGAGGTTGGAAGTATGATCATCTGTGCCCCTGTGTGTGTGTGTGTGTGTGTGTGTGTGTGTGTGTGTGTGTTGCAGGCAAGGAGAATTGTGTGTATGAATAAAAGGTTAGTATCAGGCCCATGCCTCCCAAGGCTAGCCTGAGGATAAGACCTGAGTCTGTCCTCTAACAATACAGCTTCTGTGAAGACTATAAAAGTAAGATAAATGAGAAACGAATGCAGTGTCCATCTGGTTTGTCCTAGAACCCCTCATCTCTAGGACAGCCCTGAAGTGGGGAGCCTGTGAGCTGGCACACCAGCCTCGGGCCTACATAACCAGGACAGTGTAAGAGATCAAGGGGGAACTATGGCTGTGGCTTCTCTGCATCCAGATGACCTCACATGGCCTGGCTCTTCTCTGGTGGCAGCCATCCCCATTCCAAGTGGGTGAGGAGGTAAAAGAGGTGGTCACTGGGCTCCTGCTGGATAAAGATGTTGGGCATGTTGCCTTTACGTCCTGCATCCCAGGACAGAGTGGTCAGAGATTAAAGTCTGTTTCATCTGGCAAGTTGGGTACTGATTAAAAACTTTCACCACTCTGGTAATGGCACCAGAGGAGTTAAATCTCATCTTTATAAAAAAAAAAAAAAAGTCGATAGATGCTATTCTAGGTCTGAAAAATCAAAATGTAGCAACATAGGTATGTGATTTGGACATAGGAAGGTAAACCGGAAGCATCAGTTGAAGGACATCAGGAAGAATTAGAGCATGGGCTGGGAAAGGGCAGGCTGCCCCAGGCATGGAAATTTGTAGAGCAGTTTGGCTCTTTAGACTGTGTACAGGTACAAATAAGTAGTGCCTATAAAAAGACTTTTTTGAAAGACAGGAAAAATATATAAAAATATCACAACCTTAATTCATGAGCTTCGGGTAGCTTTTTATCTTGTCTAATTTTCAGTCATTGTTTCACATCTCCTAAAAAACATTTATCATTATAAAGTAAGGAACAAAATAATCTGTAAGATTGATGAGAAAAACATGGAGATGGGCCTTTGCCAACTCTTCCTCTGCAGACAAATGTTCCAAACAGGTTTCAAAACCTCTTTGTAACTAGATTTATCTTTCTAAGCAGATAAATTTCATTCTGCAGTGTGTTGAGACAAATTCCTAACCTGACTGTGCTTTTTTAATTATCGCCATAATTATTATTAGAAAAAAACTAAAAAATAGCCAACTCCTGTTGTGTCTGTATGCTATGCAGGTCACCGTGCTAAATTCTCTACTTGAATTATTTTATGCAGATTTTAGGGACAGCCTTTTGAGAAGAGTCTCTTTATTATTACCCTTATTTTACAATGAGACAGTCAAGCCCTAAAGAGGTGAGCTCGACTGCAGGGGCAGCAGCAGCGGGCCAGGACACAGACCACACGTCAGTTCATGCTCTCCTGCCTTCACCTTCAGTTTCTATTGTCTTGACACCAGCACATTTGATCAAACATGCTGAGAATGACTCCTTGCTGTTACTACTGCCGTTGACACTTATTTGTTGAGGCTAAATTATAATCCAGCACTGACCCTCATGCCATGAGGAATACAAGGCTTTTAAGTGATTTGCCCACGTCTGAGGGCTGATGGTAGGCGTGTGTATGCCTTTGCTCAGGCTGCCATAACTTAGGGACTGAGTGGCTAAACAACCAAAATTAATTTCCTTGCACTTCTGGAGGCTGGAAGTGAAAGATCAAGGTATCTGCAGTACTGGTTTCTTCTTAGGCCCCTCCTTGGCTTGTAGACAGCTGTTGTCTCTCCATGTCCTTGCATGGCCTCCTATGTATATGGCTATGATTCCCCTTGCTCTTCCTTCCTTTCTTTCTTTCTCTCTTTCCTTCTTTCTTCCTTTCTTTCTTTTCTTATTTTCTCTTGACAATTATTTAAGACCTTTATTAACAGATGCTTGCTGTTTGTTGACTTTTTTGGAAAGAATCAGGTTGTAAACTTTTATTACAAGTTTAAAATGAGGCTATTAAAACTCTCAACTCCACCAGATATGAAACAACTTAAGAATCTTTAAAGATGTATTGAGAAAAACCAAGCTTCAAAAAAATGTTTGTCATTGCCCAAAAGAGATGTCTTTAGGTAAAAATAATAAAGCCCCATGCTGCATAGATAATGCAGAGATTCTCGTTATTTAGTCAGCGGGCTAAAAGTTTCTTTCTTATTCCTATTCATTTCTTCTTGTTGGGTGATGAATCAGAGTGATGACAGAGAAGATACATTTACTCAGCTCCCCCTTGCTGAGACTTGGGAGGACACAAATTCCCAGCTGGTGGATTCCCTGCCTTTGTCTCTTTGCCAACTTGTAGTTTAGGGTTTTCTGGGCATCATTGTCAGTAATTGAAGTTGTGATGGTAGTGACACTGAGGTGGCTGCTGACTTTGGATCTCACCCCCTTGATTCTCCTTAGCTTTTTCATTGTCGTCCTCTCCGGGCTCTCTTTGGCAAGCAGGCCCATGCAGAACAATGGTTTATAACCCAATATGTACTCTGTCTCACTGGACTACCTTGTTCTCCTGCACCCTGGCTGTCAGCACCTTCCATCACTTATTCCTGCTCAGGAGGGTTGGGACATGGGGTTCGATGCCCATAGGCTCTCCACGAGGACAGAGATGGGAACTGTGCTTGCGGTTGGGCTTGTGCTGTTGGGCCCAACCTCTCTGACCCCTCCTACTTTTCCTCACAGTCACTATTCTGGTACTTTGCTGGTGATTGCATGGACCCCTGTGACATGGATAGTGTCTATAATAGTTACGGTACGCTGTATATTTACCATCTTGCACTGGAGCTCCACCAGGACCCTTCACATTTGCTGCCTCCTCACACTTTTCTCCTTCAACAACATCAAACTCCATAGTCTCTCCCACTCCGACTGTGAAGTTAATTCCTGAGGCTATTTTTTTATGGCAATATGATGTACAGATACACCTTCCTTGATATCATTTCTGTTTCTTACTTGAACCATTTACTGTTTGCTTACCTTCATTGCGATGACCTTGTACCCACCAGTAGGCACCACCCATGTGAGGCTGCTTGAGCCTTCACTTGCTGGGTGGCTGTCCCTAATGCCTAGATTGGTATGAGCAGTGTTGAGAGTAGGATGGTGGGTGGCTGCTGGGTCTGAGCCTCAGTATTCATAGTTGTGGGGATGGTGACTAGAGTTGGGTTGTTTTCTCGGTGGGGGATGGTGGCTGGGGAGTTGGGGCATGTGGTAACTAGGCCAATGTCAGTGGTGGGACTACTCAGGGCTCTCTGGGAACACATCTCAAATCCTACTACCAGTGGAACTCTGAATAGCTCTTGAAAGAACTTATCTCCAAACACAGTCACATCCTGAGAAAATAGGGGACAGGACTTCTATTAAGTGAATGTCCTTACCCATGAGCCCCAAAGTAGGGTGACCAGCTAGCAATATTAACATCCCCAGGGAACTTGTGAGAAATGAAATGTAGACCCCCCCACCCCAACCCACTGAAGCAGACCCCTGGGAGTGGGGTACAGCCATCTGTGTTCAACAAGCCCTCTGGGATGTTCTGACCCAGCTACAATTTGAAGGATAACCTTGCCCTGGGAGAAGCTCAGAGGATCTGAATTCCAGAGACATAGATGCCACTGGAGGAACTTCACCACTAAGTACACATCAGGCAGAGCAACACAGAGAGAATATATTTTATTTATTCTTAGCATAAATGGGCTGCTACTATCAGGCACCTGCCCTAAGGTGCCCAGAACTGAGCTTGTTTGCCTCAGGCCACACCAGTTGGAGGCAAGGAAAGCCAACCCCAGGTACACAGGTAGGGCAAGTAGCTGCTAGGGTAGGTAGTATGCAAGGCAGGTAGTAGGTAGGAGAAGACAGGTGGCAGGATGGGCAACATGTGGCACTCCTAACTTTTAAGATGGTTGGTGACTCACCAATCCACCTAGCTGGGGAGTGATGATGCCAGGATGTAAATTCTGCTTCTCAGACTCTTTGATCCTTGTTAGCACAGACCTTGCACTCAGGCATAAGTTCCCCCGAACTGCCCTGTTCACCCCTGCCCCAATCACCACTTGTTCCTGTCGGCAGAATCACAGATGCCCTATTTTCTAGAGTCCAACATTTTCCTTTGAACTCTGTTTACACGAAATAAATTCCACTCTTTATTACCCATGGGTTTCTCAAGCTGTGGTATAGTGTGGCTATGTTTTATGATGTGTCTGCATTCACAGGGTCTATCTCCTAACAAAACGTGAGTGACCGACTGCCCAGTGTGGGTTAACTGCCATGGTGGGCTTGCTGATGCCTTTTCTATTTCTGGAAAGCACTCCTGCCAGGGAACAGCCTGCCAAAAACCTCAAGCAGGTGATCACAAAAAGCCTGACTCTCAGCCTTCAAGGCAGGCGTCCTCCTGCAGATGAGGACTCAGTGGCCAGCACCTGCAGGGCCAGGAAGGACCCATCAACAGCCAGGGATGCCCGCTGTTAGTGCCACCATCACATGTCTTCTGAAAATACGTGAGTTGAGTCTCCTTGGACTTCCCACACGAGGGGCTAAGACCAAGGCCTCACTTCCTCTTTCTCCATCACTTGCCCCCTTTCAAGTGTCTCATCTCCCACATTTGGGGAAGTTATTCTTACCTAAATGTCCCAACTGTCTTTCCTTTTGCAAGGTGGCTCACTCCATGGCAGAAGGGAAGCGTCCTGCCCAAATCCAGACGAGCCCTCGGATGTTCACCAGTGTCTCTGAGCCAGGTCAGCCAACCTCTCCCCTGGAAAAGCCAACAGCACCTCCTCTGCTGTCCCCCTGAGCCCACCTCCCAAGGCAGCACGGAGCCCAGAGCACATCGCCCTCCGCCCGTGGTCACCAGATGTCTAAATGTGCAGGCTTGCTTCAAAGCCAGGCCCCCAGACAGAATGTATGCTTGCCTATGCTTCAACGGAAATTAAGCCAAGAATGATGTATAGATGAAAGTTCTAACACTTTTCCTATTTAGACAGCAGGAGGTGTCCAGCCCCTGAAGTTGCTCACTGTCCCTCAATGTCAGGGGAGCATGGGGTTAGCACATTGTCCTGGGTTACATCACCTGCTGCTCTGCCCTCAGTGACTTTCTTCTGGCCGAGGGGAACGTGTCACACATCATCAGTACTGGCCCTCTTGCTGGAGCAGGACTGAGACTTCTCTGAACAGGACTGGGACTTTCTTAGACACTTTGGACTGGAGGGGGGTATTTTCAAGAGCACAGGCATGGACACCAGTGGGCAGCAGTGTGGTTGTGCAGAAAAGCACACACATTGGCCCAGAAAGGACAATGCTGAAACCTCCCCTCTTGCCGTTGACCAGCCAGTCACCTCAGACCAGTGGCCCATCCATGCAGCACCCACTCAAAAATGACTATGGGCCCTTACTCTGAGCCAGACACTGTTCTGGGCACCAGGAGACAGCAATGAAATGCTGTGACAAGGTCCCTGCTTCTGTTTGACGTCTCTTCTCGTGGGGGAGACAATCCACAGCAGATAGACAAACCGGAACAACATCGTTGGGGAATGATGAGTAAAATATGGAAAATTTCAAGCCGGGTTGGTGATGGGGTGGAGCTGCTGCAGTGTCTTCCCCATAGGAAGGTGCTATTATTATGCATGATAATAACCATGTGGCTCTCAGGGCAGCCACACAGTCCTCTTAGTAACAAGAAAGTGCTACCCTGAGCAGAGCATCCCACCTCCAGTCCTGGGTCCTCACAGAGAAGCGACTCTCCCCTTCTTGGCTTTATTGTGATGAAGAAAGATAGGAGGACCAAAGGCAGACTGAGGAGCAGGGTGGGTATTCTGCTCAAGGGGGAAGTGGATGAGATTAGCAGGTAAACCCTGTGTGTGCTGGGCTGTACCAGCACTGGGCCTATTTCCCCCACTGAGCTCTTGCTGTTGAACCACAGCCGAACTGGTGTCTGGAGGAGGCCTGTGACTACAGGGCCATCTCAGCAAAGGTCCCCTGCAGCATGCCTGCAGACCATCCTGGTAGGACTCCCGATCTCCCAGCAGAGTCCCTGGGGTAATGCATCGGTGGCCTGTGCCCCTGCACCATGAAAGGAGTAGAACACCCATGAAAAGGGACTATGGTGTGATTGCATTTAAAATCAGCTTTGCTCAAAATCTGTCTTAAATGTCTATAAGAGAATGGGGCAGAGGCCTTTTAAGAAAGTGCTGTATGCATTTGCTTCAATGTGGATGGAACTGGAAGGTATTATGCTGAGTGAAGTAAGTCAATCAGAGAAGGACAAACAGTGTATGTTCTCATTCATGTGGGGAATATAAATAATAGTGAAAGGGAATATAAGGGAAGGGAGAAGAAATGTGTGGGAAATATCAGAAAGGGAGACAGAACATAAAGACTCCTGACTCTGGGAAACGAACTAGGGGTGGTGGAAGGGGAGGAGGGCGGGTGTTGGGGGTGAAAGGGTGACAGGCACTGAGGGGGGCACTTGACGGGATGAGCACTGGGTGTTATTCTGTATGTTGGTAAATTTAATAATAAATTTATTATTAAAAAATAAATAAAATAAAATAAAATAAAATAAAGAAAGTGGTGTATGTGAAAACAAGTCAGGGGAATGTGTTTAAGGAAAGGGAATCCTTTTGGGACTGGGAGAGCATTAGGAAGGAGGCAGCAGAGTCTGGGGACAGGGCCGGGGGAGTCTGAATCTCTGAGGATGGAGGCGGGGGTCAGATCCAGGAGAATGGGTGGGTGATGGCACCATGGGCTAGGAGGGCAGGGCTTGTGTGGCACTAACTCATGTGCTCCAGAGGTCCCCTAGGAGGCTATGTTTTGGTAAAAGGGAAGCTTTGTCTTTCTTTTTCTTTGCTTTTCTTTTTGTTCCTAAGGGGGATTGAGAAAACACTTCCCCAATCTCCGGCTAAGGGGTTATGGTTGGGTTGAAAGTGGATGGGAATTAGGGACACTGTTTATTCTGCTCAGCCCAGTACTATTTCCTGTCTACAAACTTTATGCCAATATAGTCAAGAGACTTAGGAAAACAAGACACACCAACCTCAAAGCCTGTACATAGACACAGCCCACCCATCCAGAGTAAATAGCTTCTAGCCCCAGGGCCTCCATCCTGTGAAGCCCAGTATCTTTCCTGATGTTTCCTCAGCAGTGTGGCTCTGTCAGGCAAGGACTGTTTGGAGAATGGACGCTGAAGTACAAATCTAGACACAGCAGGGGTCCATCCGTAGGTTTTTGCTTTGAAGCATCACATGCTCTTCTGATAGCAGCACTGAATACACTTGTATCAGTAGTAAAACACCACTGCACTAACAACACGACTGAGTGACATCGTGTCTTCATTCCAAAGACCCTGGGAACAACATCTGAGCCACCATTGCTGGGGCAGGGTGGGGGTTGGGGTCTGGGGACAGCTCTTCCAGGCCCCACTGTCTCTCTGGAAATTACCACAGACGTACCTCGTCTTCTTGTGCTTTGCTTTATTATGCTTCGAAGAGGTTGTGCTTTTATAAATGGAAGGTTTGTGGCAACCCTGCATGGAGCAAGTCTATTTCCACCATTTTCCAACAGCATTTGCTCACTCCGTGTCCCTGTGTCATGTTTTGCTAATTCTCACAACATTCCAAACTTTTTCCGTACTATTTGTTATGGTGACCTGGGATTGGTGTTCATGACTCACTAAGAGCTCAGATAATGATACTTTTTTAGCCATAAAGTATTTATGTACATTGTTGTTTTAGACATAATACTGTTGCACACTTAATAGACCACAGTATAGTGTGAACATAACTTTTATATGCACTGAGAAACTAAACAACTCATTTGACTCATTGTCTTGTGATACTTGCTGTATTGCAGTGGTCTGGAACTCAATCTGTGATGTCTCCTAGCTATATCCGTACTGTCAGGGGTACAGATGTCCTGGACATAGTCGGCTGTGCCTGGCACACTATCACAGCAGCAGTGTCACAAAGGAGGCAAGTCTGCCTCCCAAAACAAGACGCGACTGTTTAACTGGACCAACCTATTCCCAGGAAAGATTTGGACAATGTGCCTAAATTTGTTCTTTTCTGTTTGTCCCAATCTATACTTCTGCCCCTTTACAGATAGCTGCAGAGGGTGCAGCCCCACTACAGGGGACTGTGGATTCACTCTTACCTGAATCTCTCTCCACAGCCAACTTGGTGTTTAATGTATGACATGTCTTAAACTGTCAGATGGGTGAACAAAAGAGTTCAGAGTATGCCAGCCCAAAACATGCCACTTCAGCATTATTATTTTGAGCTAAACACATTTGAAATTCAACTGATGCAGAAGGAAGGCTTCCCGGAGCTTTCCTTATCTGAATAAAAGCAAAAACTTCTGGGAAATGGGAACTGCCATAAATTCTGTCTCCTGGGGAAATTTTATGGCTGGGAGGAAAACAGAAAGTTGGCACCGAGATGGACCTGAACAAACAAACCTTATTCCATTAGTTCCCCCATATTTTGACTTTCCCATAGCTTGCCACCCTTGGAAGACTTCGCCTTGTCACTCTACAAACAGCTGCGGAAGTGCTTACATTAACCTCAGTGATAGTGGTGACACAAGCTCCACGCTTTCAGGGAAAAACTTGAATCCAAGTTTGGGAAACGCACCTTGGAAGCCCCGTTATACATCAGCTGCTCAAATATTCCCTCACTGCCAGATTCATCACAGAGCCAACAACGGCTCAGTTGCCTCCACTATCACTTAACCTGAGACGTGAGTCTTCACCAGAGTCTGGACTTATCCAGTTGACGTCTGAGACACATTCCAGCTGCTCTGACATTGAAGGCCAGCCCTGAGTGCAACCCAGAAAGTGAGTCGTCTGGAGGCTGCCATGTGAGGGTGTTCAGCAGTTCTGATGACCCCACATCTCTTCCATGGGCCTCCCACTCCACCACCCATTCCCACCGTTAGAGTCTCTCCTATAGGGTAAAGTAGGAGACCACTACCCTCCACAACATGGCAAGACAGTAAATGAGAGGAAATAGGGAATGGAATTTACTCTGAGTTCACCCACACAGCAGGTACTTAAGCCTCACGCAACCCACCAGCAGTAACCACTACCATCCCCACTTCACAGATTAGGAGGCTGAGGTTTCCAATTTCTTACCAGGATCACATGTGAGCAAATGGAAGAGCTGAACCTAGAACTCAGATCTGTCTGGCTCATTCTACCTTTTTTTTTTTTTTTTGTCAGAATTGACGCAAATCTCAAAAACAAGTGACACAACTTCAACAAAGAATATCTAAGAGATGAAATTAAACTTAAAACAAAGATTGAGCTGTGACCATTCAGATCTGGTTTTGCTAATCCCTCCCATTCTGATTCCATTATGTTTTATGCTTATCAGCCATTGAGCTAAAAGGGAAACTCCCCAAGTCTGACAACACCCTCAACATGTGCCACAGTGCCAAATTATCCTAGGTCCTAGGAAAACACCAACACTCTTTTGTTTGTATGAGAAATATTCAAATATGTGTATGCTTAACATGGAAATAAAATCCACTTTCCCAAGAGATATTTTCTAGTTTCCTGATTTGAAAAAAAAAAAAAACATCCCCTTTCATCTGAATTGGTCCTGAGAATGTCAGTTTAGTTGGAAAGTGGTTTTGCCAATGAAGTGCCTTCCTCACTAGCCCCCATGAGTACCTTGTTCACCAGCTGGACCCTTGCCTTCCCCCTCAAAAGGTAGGGTTTCAGGTAATCAATGAGTTTCTTGGGATCTTAGGCTAGATAGTCCATTTAAAAGGATTCCCCACAAATTTTTTTAAATGATTTAGGAATCTGCAAAGACTTCAGGAAAGAAAGAGACTCATCTCCCTAGAAATGCCTATAGAAAGCATTAGAAAACTGCTCCATACTCAGAAAGCAAGGAAGAGAGAGGGGAGAGGGAGAGAGAAAGCATTTGACTTCTCTCTTGGACTTTACACATAAGGATTTGTATTGGAAAATTGGGAGGATTCTTTTAGATTTAGATTCCCTAATTATTCAGATTTTAGACATCCAAAGAACTAAATCAAGTTTTTGCTTTACTTGCAGAGGCAGTAGTGTACTAGGAAAACTATAATAACATAAAATTTTCGTTGAGATTCCTGAAGGAGAAATATCTTAGACTGGGTTCTTCCAAACAATTGCTTGAGACAAGGATTTGTTGTGGCAAGTAGCTTACTTGGGAGTCTTCTTAGGAAGCAAGAGTAGGATAAGGGTGATGAGCTATGGTAGGACAGCCAACAAAAGATGTTTCAGTGTAATGTTAACACTGTGGGCACAGGGCTGGGTCCCACCAGGAACTTTCTGGGACAATGCACGTTGGACTCCTCCCACCAAGGGAGGTGGAATACCTACTCTTAAGTGGACTTAAATAAATAGGATCATACAGTATTTGTCTTTTTGTGACTTATTTCACTTAGCATAATGTTCTTAAGGTTTATTCATGTTATAGCAGGTGTCAGAATTCTCTTCCTTTTTAAGGCTGAATGATATTTTCCAACGTATACCACATTTTGTTCATCTACTCATCTGTCAGTGGACATTTGTGTCGCCTCGCTTGGCTATTTTGAATAATGCTGCTATAAATGTGAGTGTCCTAATACCTCTTTTAGTCTCCCTTTTTAGTTCTTTGGGTATACACCCAGAAGTGGAATTATGACCCATATAATTCCATGTTTAATTTCCTGTAGAACCACTAGCTTTCCACAGCAGCTGCACCATGTTGCTTTCCTGCTGGCAGTGCGGACAGTTCCACTTCCACCACATTCTTGTAAACACTTGTTATTTTCTGGTCTGGGGTTTTTTGGAGGATTTTGTTTTTACTTTTGTTTTGGATAGTAGCCATTCTAATGGGTATAGTATTTCACTGCAGTTTTGATTGACATTTCCCTAATGACTACAGATGTTAAGCATCTTTTCATGTGCTTGACCATTTGTATATCTTTTTTGAAGAAATGTTTATTCAAGTCCTTTACACTTTTGTAATCAGGTTATTTGATTTTGTTATTGAATCTTAGGGGTTCTCTATATATTCTGGATATCAGTCCCTTATCAGATATGTGATTGGCAACTATTTTCTCTTGTTATGTGAGTTCCCTTTTTACTGTCAGTAGTGTCTTTTGATAAAGAATTTTTATTTAATTTCATGAAATTCTATTTGTCTGTTTTTCCTCTTGTTGCCTGTGTCATTGGTATCTTATCTAAAAGACCATTGCAAAATCCAATGTTATGAAGCCTTTTCCCTATGTTTTATTCTTCTAAAAATTTTATAGCCTTAGCTCTTACATTTAGGTATTTGATCTCTTCTGAGTTAATTTTTGTATACAGTATTAGATAAAAGTCCAACTGCGTTCTTTGTCATGTGGATATCCAATTTTTCAAGCACCACTTGTTGAAAAGACTGTCCCTTCCCCATTGAATGGCCTTGGTACACTTATCAAAAATCATTTGACCATACATGCGAGAGTTTATTTCTGGGCTCTATTCTATTCCATTGGTCCATATGTTTGTCTTTATGCCAGTATCACATGGCTTTGTTTACTGTAGCTTTGTAATAAGTTTTAAAATCAGAAAGTGAGAATCCTCAAACTTGTTTTTTTTTTTCAGAATTGTTTCATATACTTAGGATTTCTTGAGATTTCATATGTATTTTAAGATGGGATTTTTTATTTCCACAAAAATTAACTTTGGGATTTTGATAGTAGTGCTTGTGTTAAATCTGTAAATCATTTTGGTTACTATTGACATCTTAACAAAATTAAGTCTTCTAATCCACAAATATGGATATCTTTCCATTTATTTACGTCCTTTTACATTCCTTTCAACAATGTTTTATAGCTTTTAATATATAAGTCCTTCAACTTCTTGGTTAGGTAAATTCATAATTATTTTATTATTCGTAATGCTATTGAAAATAAATAGAATTATGTACTTAATAATAACTAAATAAATAATAAATACAATTGTGTTTTTTAAATTTCCTTTCAAGATTTTTTATGTATGTAGAAATGCATCTGATTTTATGTGTGGTAGTTTTGTATCTCACTGCTTTGCTGAATTTGTTCATTTGTTCAAATAGGTTTTTTTGGAATCTTTAAAATTTTCTACATATAAGATCACACTATTTGTGGACAAAGATAATTTTACTTCTTCCTTTTCAATATGGATACCTTTTACTTCTTTCTCTTGCCTAATTGCTCTGGCTAGAACTTCCAGTATTAAATTGAATAGAAACAGTGAAAGTGAATATCTTTCCCTTGTTTTTTGATCTTAGAGAAAAAGTTTAGAGTATGTTGAGTATGGTGTTCATGATGAGATTTCAGATATAGTTTTGTTTTGAGATAATTTCCTTCTACTCCTGGTTTGTTGAAAGATTTTATCATGGAAGGCTGTCGAATTTTGTCAAAATTTTTTCTGCATCAATTAAAGTGATCAGGTGGTTTATTTTTCCATTGTTCTGTTATTGTGGTGTGTTCTATTGCTTGATTTTCAAATTTAAAATATATTGAACCGTCCCTGCATTCCAGGAAGAAAATCCAACTTGGTCATGGTGTATAATCTTCTTAATATGTTGATGAATCCAGTTTGAAATTTATTTGTTTAAGGATTTTTTGCATCAATATTCATAAGGGATATTGTCTGTAGTTTTCTTTTCTGTAGTCTTTGTCTGGCTTTATTATCAGAGAATGAGTTATGAAGTGTTCCTTCTCTTCAATCTTTTTGGAAAGATTGCTGTTAGTTCTTCTCTTAATATTTGGTAGAATTCATCAGGAAAGCCTGATGAATCCGAGTCAGAAGATGTTTGATTACAGATTCATTCTTCTAATTATTTACAGATGTGTTTAAATATTCTGTATCTTCATGACTAAGTTCTTGTAGGTTTGTGTTTTTAGAAATTTGTCTATTCTGTCTTGATTAACCAATTTTTATAAAGATTTTTATTTGTTTATACATGAGAGACACAGAGAGAGGCAGAGACATAGGCAAAGGTAGAAGCAGGCTCCCTGTGAGGAGCCTGATGAGGGACTTGATCCCAGGACCCCGGGATCACAACCTGAGCCAAAGCCAGAGGCTCATCTGCTGAGCCACCCAGGTGCCCTGATTATTCAATTTTTAAATGTAGAATTGTTCATGGTACTCTCTTAAGATATTTTTTTGTATCTGTAGAATCAGTAGTAATGTCCCCACATTGATTTCTGATTTTAGTAATTTGTTTTCACTTTTTTCCTGAGCCAATCTAAGTAAAGTTTTATCAATTTTATTGATCTTTTCAAAGAAACATTTGGTTTTGTTGATTTTCTGTATTATTTTTCTTTTCCTTAGATTATTTATATTTGCTATAATTTTATCAGAACTGAGAGACAATAAATTTTTGCTGTTTGAGCCACCCAGTCTGTGGTACTTTGTTATGGCAGCCCTAGCAGACTAACACATTGAAACATTTATTTCAAAAAAGAACTACCTAGGAGTGTCTTGGGGACATTGGCAAGTGCATTGAAACCCTGACAATACTCCAAGAGTGGACAATGAGACTTTTGAGCCTCCATGTGATGAACCTAAGGTTTAAAGAAGTTTAAATGTCTCTAAGGTCATGTGGGTTCTGGGCAGAATAAGGTCTCAGCTCTATCCTGGTAGACTGCAGGGATCATGGGCTGAGCTGTAATAGGGACTTTTAAACATCCCTCATACCATTCAAATGTGTTTGCACATTTCCAGCTGAAATGAAAACAAAAGATGAGACCTTTCATGGAAGCTGAAGAATGATCAAGACATCTCCACTTCTCATCCTCCTCATCACTGACAGCTAGCAGAGATGAGTGTTTGCCATATGCCAGTGTCTTCTAAGGGTCTAATTTTCTACTGAATCTTGTGGCAATGTCTGGTACCAGCACTATTATGAATGAAATACAGTCATAGGAACTAAGGCCTTTGGGAGGCTGGGTAAATTGCCCAAACTCTTACAAGAAGATGAGCCCTCCAGAGGGGATGGTAGTGCCAGCACATTAGGGAGGGACATGGTTGAGGAAATGTGTCCCATGGGTGACAATCCAACCATGATGTCACTAAAGATCTGTGAAACGGGGTGAGTTGGTGCCCAAAGCCATGGGAAGAGAATATCCCTCCTCACCAAACAATATGCAACAATTTCTCTCTTTGGGCTTTGGAAAGCAGAAGAAGAGGGGACACTAAGAAGACCAGGACCAAGGTTGCCTGAACCAAGAAGTCTGAGGTATACCCTCTGTCACTTGGCTCATGAAGTGTCCTCAGCCTAAGAGCCCCCATTGTTTCCTCTGGAGTTAGCATTCCCTCTGGAGTTCCAGATCTACTCTTACTTCCATGAAGCCCACCCTAATCCTTGACCCCTCCATCTTACTCTACTCAACTATCATAACAGAGTATCACAGATTGGGCAGCTTAACAACAGAAAAATGTTCCTCACAGTTCTGGGAGCCAGAACTCCTTCAGACTTATCTCCAAATACAGTCACATTGGGGGTTGGGGCTCCAACATAAGAATTTCAGGGGGATACAAATATTTAGTCCATAACATTCCAGCCTTAGTCCCCCAAAATTCAGGTCTTTCTTGTAGGCAAAATAGATTAATTTAACCCCAACAGCCCTTAACCCCAATGAGTTAAAGTGTTAACTTGTCCCAAGATCAATTCTAAAGTCCAAAGTCCCATCTAAATATCCTCTAAATCAGATCCAGATGAGATATCAAGGTACAGTTCCTTTCAAGGCAAAATTCCTTTCCAGCTGTGAACCTGTGAACCAGACAAGTTACATGCTTCAAAATATAATGGTGGGAAAAGTATAGGTGAGGCCACTTTACATAAAGGAGAAATAGGAAAGAAGGAAAGATGACAGGTCTCTAGTAAGTCCAAAACTGTCCAGGAAAATTCTACTAGATCTTAAGGCTGGAGAACAATCCTCTTTGGCTTGGTGCCCTGCCAATGGAGGGCAGGTGCCCTCCCATGGTTCTGTGGGGCAGCCTGGCTCCTTCAGCTCAGTGGAAGCACCCACACACACACTTCCACAGTTCTCTACAAGGTCTCTGCCCTCTGAGGAGGAAACAGCCCTGTGCCCTGAGTTTGTGGTGGAAGTGGCAGCCCTAATGATCTCTGATTTAGCTCTGAGGTCTTTCTTTGATTTGATTTTTTTTTTTTTTTTGGAAGCATAAAGCTTGTTCACAGCCAAATAGTTCTATCATCTAGTCCTGTTAGAATCAAAGAAATCCCACAGCCATCCTTCATTCTATCGCATTTTCTTTGCCCCTTTAGATCAAACTGGCATTGTATCTGCTGGAATAATCTCACCTCTAACTTCTTAGAAGTGACTGGTTAAATCTGTGGCTCACATCTGCATGAATCCTCATATCAATATGAGTAGTATTTCCAAATCCTTCAGTTCTGGCTCCTTTTTGCGTAACAAACGATTCCTTCGTCAATTCATCTTTCCCCTCACGTTTTACTGAGAGCACTCAGGAAGACCCAGACCAAAACATCATTTTACTCAGAAATTTCCTCAGGGAAATACCCAATATCAGTGTTCACAGTTGTGTCTTCCACATACACTGAATACAACTCAGCCAAGTTCTTTGCTTCTTTATAGCAGAGAATGCTTTCCCTCCAGTTTCTAACGACATCACTAATTTCCATCTGAGAGCTCATTGGGATGGCCTAGAATGTTTACATTTCCACCAGCCTTCTGCCCATGGTTATTTACATATCATCTAAGAGGAGGGAGACCTTTTCTGCAGCTCTCCTCTTTTCTTTCTGAATCCTCACTAGAATCCCCTTCAATGCCACGTTCTACCCACAAGCCCTTCACAGCTCTTTAGGCCTGTTCTAGCTGGTGCCTCCTCACTCCTCCAGCCTCCACTTATCACCCACTCAAAAAGCCTTTCCTTGTATTTAGGGATTGGTTACAGCAGCACCCCACATGTCAGTGCCAAAATTCTGTCTTGGTCTTCTCAGCTGCCAACAAACTACCACAGACAGGGAGACTTAAACAACAGAAATATGTTCCTCACAATTCTGGAAGCTGGAAGAGCAAGAGAAAGGTGCTGGCTGATTCCATTCCTGGAGACAGCCCTCTTCCTGGCTTATAGACAGCCACCTTCTCACTGGGTCCTCACATAGTGGAGAGAGAGTGACTTCTGGTGTCTCTTCTGACAGTCACCAATCCTACTGGACCAGGGCCACTTGGTGATTTCATTCAGGCTCCATCTCCAAATATAGTCACATTGCAGCTTGGGGCTTCAACATGTGAATTTGGGGTAGACACATTCCATTCATAGCACCCCCAAACCTTCCTCATTAGGATTATCTCTAGGACTCTGCAAGAATGTCATCTGTATTTCCTCCTAGATGGGGCCATTCCTCTTTTGCCAGATCTACCCCTGCTATGGACTCCATGACTCCTTAGTGGCTCTTTCATGGTGGTGACCTGCCTCTGTGCATGGCATACATGGTAGTTTAGCTGTTGATTGAGAACACTGTATATTCAGCACTGTATGAGTCACAGCCAATGGCAGAAGAATCAACAAAGTAATAAACAATCCTCAGCGTTGGTAAACTCTGTTCCTATGGGAGGCTCTTGCTTCTTTGCTCCTTTGACAGATGATACACACAGAGTTGCTATTCAGAGCACAAACTCAGAGCCAGGCTGTCCAGGTTCAAATCCCAGCTGTACCATTTTTTAGCTGTGTCACCTTGAGCAGGACATTTAACTTCCAATAACATGGGGATAATAGTAGTTTCTACTTCATAGGGCTGCTAGGAGGATGCAATGAGC
Organism: Canis lupus baileyi; assembly: GCF_048164855.1. Taxonomy (NCBI): domain Eukaryota; kingdom Metazoa; phylum Chordata; class Mammalia; order Carnivora; family Canidae; genus Canis; species Canis lupus. The sequence goes on along the minus strand of NC_132863.1, from coordinate 2,522,948 downwards.
TAATATGTGTGTTTGGCATAGAGCAAGACCTAAGGATGTCAGCTATGCCATCACAAAGACTGGTGCCCATGCACTGTCACTAGGCTGGCACTCCACTCCCAGCACCAGCAGGGCCTGTTTCCTTAGCAGAACAAGAGCCCATAGCTCTCTTGAAGACTCTTCAGGTACAGGAACAGTCTGATACAGCTATGCTCTATGATGACCTGGGGTCCCCTTTGGCTCCACACAAGACTGTACCTGCCCTGCTGGCAGAGGAAGAAAAGGCTAGTTTCCACACACACACCCCACTAGCACTTAGCACAGTGTCTTGCACATGTGCACCTACACTACTAGGTTTTTTAATTAACAAATGCATGAGTGAAGAAACTGATTTGATTAAATAGCTGTTAGTAATAATTACTTTTTTTTTTATGTAGTTACATGAATTGTTTTATTTATTATTGTTTTATTATCTTTAGATTTTCTCTGAAATAGTGTTTTTCCCAAATGTATATAAAATGATTGCCACTGGGAGATTGTTATGCCTTATTATCATATAAAGAAATGTAAGTTCTCCTCTAACAGCTTACTCTTGAGAGCCAGAGTCACTGATAGTGTTTAAAGCCTAATGTTGTGCATCAGAAAATACTGACAACTATATTTAATCCCTTAAATAGGCCTCCCGACACCTGTTTAGTTTAGGAAATTGTAGAGACAACTAAAAAGAGAACAGAAAGCACAGAAAAAATGGGAGCTGCATTGCTGGGTACTACAAAATGCCAAGGTTACTCCAGTGGATCTGTTTCCAGGTATAGCTTTCATTAGTAAGATTACCTCCTTCCCAGTCACTCCCGTGAAAAAAATGCCAAACCTTTAAAGAATGTCAGTTTAAAGAGATACCACATTATACTCTCCCTTGGATCTCTCTATCTCAGTCCTCCCATCAGAACAATAGGTTTTATGTCAAGAGCAGAACTTAACAGGGCAACAGTGGTGTGATTCAAGGAATGTTTGGCTTACAATAAGATACCACCTCACACCAGTGAGAATGGGGAAAATTAACAAGACAGGAAACAACAAATGTTGGAGAGGATGCAGAGAAAGGGGAACCCTCTTGCGCTGTTGGTGGGAATGTGAACTGGTGCAGCCACTCTGGAAAACTGTGTGGAGGTTCCTCAAAGAGTTAAAAATAGACCTGCCCTACGACCCAGCAATTGCACTGTTGGGGATTTACCCCAAAGATACAGATGCAGTGAAATGCTGGGACACCTGCACCCCGATGTTTCTAGCAGCAATGGCCACGATAGCCAAACTGTGGAAGGAGCCTCGGTGTCCATCGAAAGATGAATGGATAAAGAAGGTGTGGTTTATGTATACAATGGAATATTCCTCAGCAATTAGAAATGACAAATACCCACCATTTGCTTCAACGTGGATGGAACTGGAGGGTATTATGCTGAGTGAAGTAAGTCAATCGGAGAAGGACAAACAGTGTATGTTCTCATTCATTTGGGGAATATAAATAATAGTGAAAGGGAATATAAGGGAAGGGGGAAGAAATGTGTGGGAAATATCAGAAAGGGAGACAGAACATAAAGACTCCTAACTCTGGGAAACGAACTAGGGGTGGTGGAAGGGGAGGAGGGAGGGGGGTGGGGGTGAATGGGTGACGGGCACTGAGGGGGGCACTTGACGGGTTGAGCACTGGGTGTTATACTATATGTTGGCAAATTGAACTCCAATAAAAAGAAATTTTAAAAAATAAATAAAAATTAAATAAAATAAATAAAATTTAAAAAGGAATGTTTGGCTTAAGTTGGGTTTCCCAAGCCACCCCTGGCTGAGATTGGTGGACAATGATTATTAAGGAAGAGCCTCAGGGAGAAGGAAGCAGGCAGTGGGAGTAACAGGACCAGGAAGGGGGAGAAGCCAAGCACACAAGGAGGACTTGAGGCCAAGCCCTGCCTGATCCACAGGTGCTCTGGAATGTGAGTTTCAGCTCAGAGTTGTCTGGACCACAAGCATAGGTGGTCTTTCATATTCCCAAAGGTCAGGCATCACTCATGGGCTGCAGGTAGCCTGGGAGCAGGGAGACAGAAACGCTCAGACTTAAGCGCTGTACTGGCCGGTCGAGCAGCATACACTGAAGAAGAGCTGCCCTCCCTCGTGTAGGCAGTGGTTCCAGAGCAACTGAAGAGCAGGGAACCCAGGATATATGAAGGGGTCAGAGGGCATCTGATGACCCCAGCAAGGCTCACATCTAGAACTCATTGGGGTAGTTAGCACCCTGTTCCAAAGGAGCAGTGTGAACTCAATCAGAAGACAAATGAACCGGGCTCCCGATCCCTGCACTGAAGCCACTGGTCAATAGGAGACTGATAAAGAAGGCCGCCCCCCAGTCTCAGACTCAGCCCTGAAGTGCCCAGTCAGGCAACTCAGCAGGCAAAAGGCTCCGGGCCCGCTGTCCCAGAGTTTACCACCCCTTGGCAGGACACCTAGCTGACTCACCTCAAATCCACCTTGCTGCAGACTTCCCGCTCCTCCAGCCTTGAGAGTCTCTCTTTGGACAAGCAGCTCGATGTGGAAGAAAGGGCAAGGGCCTTGGCAGCAGACCCACATTAGATTAACTACTTAGCCTCTCCAAGCTACATTTCTCTAGTGAGCAGAATAAAGATAATTCCTCTACTTCTCAGGGATACGGTAACAAGTGAGGCTAGCCCCAGTAAGGCATTTGCTTACAGAAAACAGCAGTAGGAATTTTAGTCCTTAGCATTATCCCCCTTGTGCTGGGAGAGAAAGCCCATATGCAAGCCTGGTACTCAGGCTCACTAATGCGTAGGACTGTACCTGGCACCTCTCAGAGGAGGTTCTCCTGGATTCTAACACAGAGCTGCTACATGCTGCTCTGCAGACCAGACACCTCCGCATCAGCACCCCCGCCCCACCCCGAGCTAACCTGCCACCAGGCCTCCACGCAGGCCCAGAACTTCACCAGCTCCTTCCTCAAAGACTGTCTAGCTGTTCTTCACATCCCTGACTGTCTTCAGTGGGGACTAATGCAGATTACTCAGCATGCCTGCAAGTCCCTGTTTTCTTGGCTCTGCTCCCTCCTCTCAGTGTCATCAGTTGCTTGCACAGTGCTGGGCTGTCTGTCGGTTTGCAACCAAAGACAGCAACACCCTGTATGCAGAAAAGAAAGTTAGAACGCCATGGGTTCCCAGAGCATGAAAGAACTTTGGCCCAGGTAAAGTTGTCTGTAGCAGGGTTGATTGTAGGCATAGAGTAAGCCATGCTACAGGAACAAACAACCACAACATCTCAGGGGCTGAACACAGAAGGCATTTAAATCCCACCCATTCAGAAACGATTGCATCTGGACATTTCCTCGAGGCAACTGTCCTTCGTGCAGTGACCCAACAATTCAGAAGAGCACTTTGGTGGCCCTGCCATCTGTGGTCTCCTCTGTGGCTGCCATGGCTGGGGAAAGAGACAGAGGAGGGTCAAGCGGGTCCAACTGCCTGGGATGACTTCCACCCACATCCACAATGCCCTCACCAGGAAGAAAAGGAGACTCAGACATTGCACTGTAGAACATTTCTTCTCCCTTAGAATTAAACTTTACATAGAACCTCAAACCAGGTTCTGTTTTAAGAGGAAAGGCAGGGAGATCCTCTTGAAAGCCCTCTCCTCACCTCCTCCTTGAAGGATTAGCCTCAACTCTGTGTCTCTGTGGAACATAGGGGGCAACCCAGTGACAGGGTCCATATCCCTCCTTTGACACATTCAGAAAACAACAGCCAACCTAGGGGCTCCTCGCCATCACTCACCCTCTCGTTGGCAGGGTGAGCCTGGAACCATCCCAGTGACTCCTTGCTCTAGGACCAACCTGTAGCATTTTTCAAAGGACAACAGAGTGGGTGAAATTGTCCCCCATCATGAACTTCAAAGGAAATGCTGTGTCATGTGATTATACAATTCTATTTAAATAGTAATACAGGGTGAGAAAAGGACATATCACAATACACCCATATCTTGAAAAGCCTTTGAAGTGCTCGTTGGTACCCGAGAAGGTTTAGAAATTCATCAGATCTTAGAAAATGTCAGAGGAAAATGCATGATAACCAGAGTCAGGATGTTAAGTAAAGAGGCAGGAATTAATCTCCATTCATTAATAGGATGCTGCAGTGACCTTTAAATTAAATCAAAGTCATATCACTGAAGAAAAGGACTCTATTATGAAGTTTCCTCCCACGCCCATAGCTTCTGCCCTCACTCCTTTGCTGCTGGAGCCTCAGGAACATTTCCCTGCTCCCTCCAGCCCTTCTCTGGCTGGCTGAGAACAAGAGGAAGCCAAACATCTGTGTGACTGGGTCACTCTCCATGGGGCCAAACCCAAACCCATCTCTACTCTTCATAACCTCCTTGCTTCTAGAAAAAGCTCGAGGTGTCCACGCTCCTGTCTCTTCCAGCCCACCTGCAGTGGCACCTCCTCCCGGACCAGCCCTGTCCTGGCCCTCTCCCCCTCCTCTCCCTGACCCAGGCTGGCTGGACTGCAGTCAGGTGCCTCCGAGGTGGCTTCCTAGCCCCCAGCCTGGGCTTCTTCTAGCAGCCACCACCAGTGCTTCTCCACAGCACTGCTCCAGGGAAGCTTCTTTCCGCTTATTAAACCTCCGACTGTGTCTCAGACAGAGCATTCTCACTTCCCTAGATGTGTCCAGAACCTTCCTGACTGTGCAGAGGCGTCAGTGCCTTGCTCTTGCCAGAGAGAGCCACCAAACTTTCCTCACTGCTGATGAAAACTTGCCATCTTTCTGACCTCCCACACCGAATGTTCTCTCTCCCTCCGGCCAACCCCAGCTCTGTACCTTTGCCCAACTCTCCCTGCTAGCTCATGCCTCAGATTATATTGTATGGGCATTCCTTTTATCCCACTCTATGCTGGGCACAGAGATTGTGTCCTTGTAATCTTGCCTCCCACAGAGAATGAGACTGCTAACTATATAGACCCACGAGCACGCACACACTTCCACACATACACACATAATATACATATGCACAGGTGCACACACAACACATACATCTATATGCATGCATCCACATATACACATGTGTGCACACGCACACATACATACACACACAAAGCCCCATCTCATCACACCCTCTTGGCCCTTCACATGAAGAAAACCCAAGTAATGTGCTTCAAAAAGGAAAGAAAGTTTATGAAATAACCCCTAGAGCATTCTAGAGCTGACGTGTCCAGTGCAGCACTACTGCACATGCATTCTATCATTAAGAGCTACTCCAAAGTGAGAGGTGCTGCACCTGCAGAACACACACCAGATTTTGAAGACTATATGGAAAAAGAATCTAAAATATCTCATTTATATTGACTCTGTGCTGGAATGATAACACTTGAGACATATTGAGTTATATAAAATATATTGAAATTAATTCCACCTCTTTTTTTAAAATGTGGCTACTAAAAAAGATGAAATTACACGTGTGTCCCATGTTATATTCCTACCAGGTGGCACTTCTCCAAGAACAGGGGTTGGCAACCATGGCTGGAAGCCTCTTTCTGAAACAGCCATGCCTCTCCCTTCCAAGTGGTTTGAGGATGCAGGAGTTGTGACCAGATCATCAGACCTGCAAAACCAAAAATATTTACATCAAGCTTTTAAAGAAATAATTAGCTGTAGAGTTATATGGTGTGGGTGAATGCATGGGTGCACTGCTTTGTGGAGACATTGTAAAACTTCATCTACCTATAATCCAGAAGGCTGCGACAAATCCATTTCTACTGAACCAAAAACTCTGTGCAGAAAATTTGTGTAAGATTTATTATAATTGCCTTAACTGTTCAAAAGTGTGTTTCCTTGATAACTATCAAATATAATAATAATTCAATTATATACTACCATTGTTAGAAAATGCAGGATCCTGGGTAGACTCCAGTTCTGACTTTGGGCATATTCTATTTTATTTTTCACAACATTTTTGGTAAGGGGGGAGAACAGATGGTTCATGGCCCTTACTGTGTCCTGGACACCAGGATGAGAGGTGGACATACATTCTTTCACTTCTAATTTCTTGTTTGAAATTGAGTGGCTTTGACTTAATTTAGGTTTTTACTATGTGAGTATAACTCCTGTGGATTATATTACTGGCTCAGTGAAACTCTAGAATGGGTTTTATGGGGATGAAGGAAAACCACCCCAAGCTTCTCCCAAGTTTTTTCTCTATGGAGATCCTGGGATCAGCAGATGGTGAATTGCCTCATCCATGGTAATTCCCATTCAGGAAGCTTCCTCAATACTAGGTAGCATCTCTGTCCATGGACTGAGGACAATCAGATGCCATTCACCCTCCCAGCTCCTACCTGGGCCCATGTGAGTACTGCCAGGAACTTAGAGAAGACCCTGTTTGCACTTCCCTCACCCAGCAATTTGGGCTATGAAGGGAGGATCCATGACCCATGGCCTTATGGAAACAGATCACCACTTCCAGAAAGTTCTTGGCAAGACATGATGCAGCTTGCTAAACCCTGCTGCAAACCATTGTTTAGCTAAGGAAACCGTCTAGCCCTAGCTCTGGGGAACAAGCGCTAACATGAAAGTAAGACATAGCCCACCCTGATAATCGGGGCCTCCCTGGAAACACTCTACTGTGTTTAACCCAGCCACTTGACCTCCTATCTTCCAGGGTATGGGAGGGGAAAGCTTGTTACGGTCTTTTACTGCATCTTCAGCACATTTCTTCCCGCATTGAGCTTGACTCCAACCCACAGATTAAGTTAGCTGGGATTTGCCAAAAAAAAAAAAAAAATGCTAGTAAGAGACTATTCTTTGGCCAATGTCCATAGAGTGTGGGATGGAAGGAACACGTGGTGTCCTGGGAGGGAAGCAGCCTGGGCAGTGTGCGCACACGTCCCACCCATGGACACCTAACAGGGTGCTGAAGGTGAGTGACATCACCAGCCCCTTCTGCCCACGAGCCTCCAGCGCCTCCCGAGACCCTCACCCGGGCAGGCAGCCCACCTCAGCCCCTGCCGCCTGGCTCCCTGGGGGCACTGCAGTGCACATCTCGCCCAGAGGTGGCGCCCTTGCCCCCATAATATTTGTTAACGTCCAATTCAATCTCCAGCAGCAGAGCAACAGGTTGGGCTTTCTGTGGCTCAAGACATTGCAGTGCAACAGGACGCTTTCCAAACCATGAACAAATGACTTGATTTGCCAAAGAAAAGGAAACTGAAAAGCAACGGAAATGTCCCCTTGTCCTACACTCCACCCCTTTTCCTTGGAAATGGTGGAGACGGACCTGGAGGCTCATGCAGGTGCCCAAAGAATGGTTAAGGGTCTCTGGCCTTCATTCCAGCACAACCAGCCCTCCTCATCACACAAACTCTCAAAGGTGCTTCGAACACACACACCTCCATGGCCTCTTGTCCCAGCTCAGGGCACAGCCATCTTTCCCCACCCTGGGACCCAGGCACCTGGGTTTAGCCTCTCCAGAAACACCAGAGCCACCGCTCCTCTCTGAGTAAGATGCCCGCATAATCTGTCTTCCTAACTGAGAAGGTTTTGAGTAATGGTTACAATTCATAATCACTGTCAAGATCAGGACTAGGCTGAGGCAAGAGAGGTGTCTAGCATGCAAAGTCTAAGGAGGAGCTTCCCCTCCAGACAGTGCAAGCACAAGATTGGCCTTTGCATGACCCAGAGAGTAGGCACCTCCTTAAATGTTAGGTGTGTGTCTTGCCTCACCCCGAGCCTACCCTGACTACCCCAGTCATTCAGGAATAAAGCCAGCTTCCCCTGGGCAAACCTGTGAGCAAGCCCACTTCCCCTCTGAGACTCTCAAGACCTGCTCTGAGCACCTCTCAAGTCGCCCTTCCTCGGATGGAGGCAATCACTCACCTCTTTCTGTCTACTGTTGCCTCTCCCAGTCTCCCCTCTAGCAGAAGCCCCTCTAAGAACTGGAAGGAGGTGATCTTCAAGCCCCAGAGGAACTCAGGGGAGTAAAAAACCTGTCTCCCTCTGGCACTGGGAGAGGGAGTGCCAGGGGGAAGTGACAGAAGTCAATATTCATGTGAACCAACTGCCCTGTCCACCCTTGGGGCTCTGGGGTCTTCCTACCATGAAGCCGGCAGAGGGAGCCGAGCACAGAGCACGTGACAACCTCAATATCTGGGGTACCAACCAGGAAGGAAATGTGGTGCTGATCCTGCCCACACAGCCCCTCTCCTGGAGTATCCTGGCCTGGGCACAGAATGAAGGCAGTGCCACAGCCTATTTCTCTGTCTGCTACTGTCCCAACTCAGCTGGGATTTCAAATGAGCACCAGACCAAGTCCTGAGCCAAGAGCCAGCCCTTCACTCCAAAACCACAGGTGAGCTGGATGAGCCCCTGCAGCTCAGGAGGTGAATGGGGGTCTTGCCTCTCTCCCTTGTGAATTCTCTTTCTGTAGGTATTTCCTCCTGGAGCCAGGGCTGACCCTCTCAGACAGAGATGCTCCAAGGAAGAAGAGACAACCCTCCTTGTGAGAGCTCAGAGCTCAGCAGAAAGACAGTGAAAATTGGCGATGCATCAGATGATGGTGGTATCTCCTTGTCTGAGCCTTGGCACTAACCAAAGCTTCACGTCTAGCTGAAAATGAGCTGATGAAGAATGCAGACATGTGCTTACATCCCCCACCAAATGTGGTTCTCTAGTGTGTCGACTTAGCATTTGTCCAGGCAGAGTGACCTAGCCCAGTTCTGTCACCCTAGTATAGAAAGAGGAGGCCCCAAGAGCAAAAAAGTACTTTCCTTAAATGCTTAGACCCAGCAGGAGAAGGTCATACTTCTTTAAGTGTAAAATGCAGACGTTCTGAGCAATAACAGGTGGGAGGTGAGCCATGGCAGTCTGCATCACACCCCAGAAAGTTGTCTATGGAGCTATCGTCGTGGACACTGGCTCTCTGCGTTGGCTACATGCTAGACTCATCTGGAAAGCCTGAAGCATACAGATGCCTACACCCTACCCTTGAAAAAGTCCCATTTTACTACTTTGGGATGTGCCCTGGGCAGCAGGGTTTTTAAAGTTTACCTGTTGATTCTAACAAGAACTAAAGTCTGAGAACCAGTCTAAAGACAACCACTCCCCACTCCCCACCACTCCCTATTGCACTCCAGCTCCTTTTTGCTTCCTGAGAAGGAAAGAATATACTTCTCCAAATAATTTTCCTTTTTGCTTCATGAAGCATTAGGTAGGTATGGAGGTGTCTAGGTCCTACCTTCCCATGTTCTTAGGATTTCTTTGTAGAGCACTCAGGCATTTAAAGCAAGCCAGACCTTCTACTGAAGTAACCGATGTATGTATATGAAGACTTGTGTGTTTGTGTGTGTGTGTGTGTGTGTGTGTGTGCACGTGCACACATGCGCATGCACAGGTGGATAGCATGGCTCTGGGAACCCAAGGAAGGTGCATGGTCAGCTGTAACCAAGGCATTTAATCCCTAAAAATGAGAATACAGTTCAGCAGCTTGCAAGGTGTTCATGCCTCAGACCCACCCTGTTGTAGACACACAGGCAGTTCCTCATATCAACACTGGCACGTGAAGGAAGAGTAGAGGGCAGTAGGTCTAACACATCTGGAACCAGGTCTCGTCCCCAGAGACAAAACCAGAGACGTTGGGCAAGCATATGCTCAGCAAGTGCCTTAAATTCGGCAAGGCTGCACCCACATGGTGTGATCCCTGGTCCCTGACCCTTCCCTTTTATCCCCACTCTTTCCCGCCAAGAAATGCAATGGCCAAGGGTTGCCATCTCCCAGCTGCTGTCTCCCAGAGTAATTAGCCAACAGAGTGAAAAGAAATCTGTATTTCCCCAAATTCAAAGACAAAATTTAAAAAAAAAGACAAAAAAATATGCTTGTAAGTGGACAGTTTTTTCTCCTAAGTAGCAACCCCAATCAAACATAACCCATGTAACACAATACACACACACACACACACATACACACACATGCACACGTGCACAGAGTTCTTTGTCCCTTGGAATGGTCAACTAGCCAGACTTCCCTAAAAAGCCACCAGTGAAGAAAAAAGCCACTTTACTGTGTGGCATTAAGAAAACATGCCTGAGGCTTTCCTACTTCTCTGGCTTCTCTACATCTACATGACACGTTGTCCTTGCGGCATTGTTGGGTCCCCTCCCATGGCCATCTGGTAGGTTCTCTCTGCCCCACATTTGCATGGACCTACCTGGGGAAGGAGCTGTGCATCACAGTCTGGCCTACACTCTCCTTGATAGAGGGGCTCACTTCTGCCCACAGGAACCATCTGTCACCGCGCATCCTACTCCCCCAGAGTGTGAATGAAATCTCAGCCTGCTGTCCGGTTAATATCCTATGAGGGAGGTCTCTGCAAAGGGCATGCATCCCCACTGCAGTGTTTGTTCTTCTCTTTCAAATACCTCACTCTTTCCTCATAGTCACAAACCCACATCTGTCTCTAATCATATCACCCTTGGATCACCCTAAAATCACTGTAACTGGAGCATTTACTCCCTCACTTTGCTAAAAGGAGTTCCCTAAAGATGGAAAGAAGAAGATGCTTAGCATGGTTTTTCCTGACAACAGGAAGCAGTGTAAAGGGCCAGCCCTCTCTGGGTGTGTCACTGCTGCACAAAGCCTTTCCTGTGCTCCTTGCAGGTAGGGAGGGCTTTAGTGGGGCTTCCAGGGCCTGGTGGCCTAGCCTGCCCTGAAAGAGCAATTTCTTAATACTCTGACCATGCTCAGAGCCCCAGACACATTCTACTTGCATGCCATCCTGTCCCACTGACTTGTCTTTGGGGCTCAGTGTCGATCTCTCTTCTTCCAGGCAGCCTTTCCTGATGCCCCAGGTTACATGGGGCAGTATCTTCTATGCCTGCCACAGCCACAGTTTGCCCCCACCCCAGTAACCTGTTTCCCTGCCTGAAGTGTACTTCTGCATGTCTATCTCAAATCATTCCTGCCTCTGCACCCAGACCCTGAGCCCCTGGGGGCAGGAATGTGTGCCCACCACTGTAGTACCATCACCTGATGCATGTCAGCATGGGATGGGTACTCAGAAAATGTTGAATCAACTGACAAGCACTTCCCTGACCCAACTCCTGGACCATTCACTATGCAGACAATGCCCTAGAACACGTACACCCTCCAAAGTCTGGATTTCTCCTAACCAGAAGCAGGCGCCCCCATCTGGATGTGCCCAGAATGTCCTCCATGGACCAGGCCTGGGCCATACATGCAAATGCTTCCTCCCAGGCCTGGGTTTCCCATTGCTACCCCCAACCTGAGCCAACACCAGCATTGTATAAAACATGGTGTTTACCCCAAGGGACACTGGAGGCTTTATCTGATCCTTTAGGGAATTGTGTCTAGGTCACCCATGATTCAAAACACAAAATGGCTCAGCCAGACATGCGTGGGTAGAGGTGTGGAGCTGTGCTACGGGGTACTAAGCACACAGAACAAAAACTGACACCTGATGAACCAGGGTCATTGCCTTTTCTAGATTTCTCAGAACACTGAGGCCAGTGTCAGACAAGACCACCCTACATGTGTCTGCAGGAAAAGCCACAACAAATGCAAGAGAGTTTCTTTACACATGGTTGCCAGCACGTGCTCCCCGTGAAATGGATTTCCACAAGCACTTCCTCTCCAGACTCTTGGCTGGTCTAGCAGGGTAACCACTGAGTCCTCAATCGTCAGATCTTGTTCCCCAAGGAGAGTCTCCAGCTGTGTCATTATATGCATCAAAACATCACTATCATTATAACAAAATGGAGCTTTAGCTCCTCCTTAACCCACAGTAAAATGTAGAATGGTCTTTGCTGAAGGGCTCCCCCATGACCACCCTCCTATTTAGAGGCTGACCTCTGCCAAGGACTCTGCAAACCATCAAGGTAGAAAATTTCCAGCCCGGTAGAGATAATGCATCCTAAGAAAAAGATCTGTCATATAACAAAAGAGGGCTGGGGCAGGAGTGAACTGTGGGGGGGCGGGCACAGGGGAAGAGAATGTGCCCACTCACTCAAATTGCCAGCCTAGCCTAGCAAACCATCAGGAGCATCCAAAGGGAGAGCACTGGGGAGACCACCATGCCCGGTTCCAACTGCAGATCATTTAGGTTCTAGCATCTGTGGAACTTTGAGGGTTAATGAAGGGCAAAGGACACCAGAGGAAAACCTTCTGAAGGATGAAATGCCCACCAGTTGAGTGGATTTCAAGGAGAATGGACACAGGTGACTGAAGCAGACCACCCCAGTGTCTGTGTTTAATAAACACCTTTTCCTGATGACTTAGAGGGGATTAACTTGAAAGCTAATGAGCTGGCCTTGTAACTGCTCAGGCGATGGTGTTGGTGGCACCATGCAGAGGTGAGGCTGATTTGCAACTTTCCCACTCGCTGTTACGCAGAGACAAGGGAAGATGATTGGAGGAGGCAGAAGGTACATCTGGAAAGATTCAGGTGCATTCAAAGGCATGTACATTTGACATCACCCCCGCCCAAGAATCTTGGAGAAGTTCTGACATTTTCAGAAAACAGGCACAAAGAAGCTGAAATACCTTCTCTGCTTGGGAGAGAAAGGCTAGGCTTGGAGAGGTTGCCAGCCCTGAGGTAAATCTGAGAGGGGCTGCTGTGAGCTGGGCCGCTCATTGTAGCAAGCTCTGGGAGCCCATGTCAGAATCTGAGGGGAAATGAGGCCATCTCCTCCATGCTGGGCTGAGAAGGCAGGGAAGCCAGCCCCACCTGCCCCCAAACACCTCCCACAGGGGCTTGTGAAGGGTCATGGTTTGACCCACAATCAGAGCCATGTGCAGGGGCTGAGTTGTGGTCAACACCCTCAAGGCACCTGACTCTTGCTGAGGAGACAGCCCATGGATACACATACATATGTGCACACACACACATGTGCACACACATGCTAGAGTAAGATGTGCTACATGCTAGAAGAGAACAGGAAAAAACCACAAAGTTCTTAGGGCACAAAAAGCAATAGATGAAAAAAAAGTACTGTTTACTATGATCAGAGTTCTGGGAGCACAGATGAGGAAAGAGATTGGAATGGGTCTACTTAGGTGAAAAGAGGCGCCATTTGACATGTTGACACCTGAGAAGGAGGAGGAGCTCGGGTTCTAACTTCCAGGTGGGCTGGAAAAGAGGGGTGTCCTCCTGGGAGAACAGAAGTGGTCAAGAACTAGAGGGGAGGGTGTGGAGGACCAAAGGGTCTGTCACCACTGAAAACCCCAGTACATCCAAGGAGTATAGAATTCACTGAAGATCCTGGGGTCATAAGGAAGGGTCTATCCCACAAGGGGCCTCCCCCTGGGGCAGACAGCTGACTCCAGAAGATCGTGTCAACAAATCAGACACTCCGGAATACAGCATGACCCCTGGTGACTGCTGGGCACCACACTATGATTTCACTGATATTTGAGTATTTTTGGCCTACAAAAATGGTGACATTATATGACTCAATATAACATTTTGCTATAAACACCTGAAAAGATTTTGGGGCGCCTGGGTGGCTCAGCTGATTAAGTGACCAACTCTTGATTTTGGTTCAGGTCATGATCTAAGGGTCCTGAGATTGAGCCCAGTTTGGGGCTCTGCACTCAGTGAGCAATCTGCTTGAGATTTCTTTCCTCTCCCTCTGACCCTCCCTCTGTTTGTACGCTTCCCCTCTCAATCTCTCTCTCTAAAAATAAATAAATATTTTAAAAACTGAAAATATTTTTATCAATTTAACTTCAAAATTGCTTGGCTAATGGTAACTCATTATTAATGTATAATTGGCTGAGACATCTGGGCAATTATCACAATGCGAGGGAATTCTTGAAAGAGAAGCTAAATCACCAGCTGCTTTCAAATTTAACATTTTTAGTAACATGCTACTTAATAACTAATGACAGTAACATAATCCACAGCAACATAAAGCCATTTAAACACTGCAGTGTTGTACTGCATCTGGAGGCCATAATTGTTTTCTGGTCTTAAGCATTTATTTGAAAACCACTGGCACTGAAGTGGAATGTATGCACAGTGAAAGGCACAGAACAGTCTGATCTGTTCTGATGCATGTACCCATCAATGTGACCCCCACTCCTACCAAGAGACACATTTTATCTGCCCAGAAAGTTTCCTCTTGCTCTTTTTAGGACCGAAATAGCATCCCATTCTGTTATGTCGGGCTTCTTTCACGCAGTGTGTTTTTGGAATTCACACGTGACCCAGCACGTACAATGATTCACTCCTGTTTACTGCTGAATAGTAGTCCCTGCTTGGATGAGACACAACTCTTTGTCCATTTCCTACTGATGGGCAATTACACTGCTTCCAATTTGGGGTTATCATGAATAAAGCTGCTATGAACCTTTAACGACTAAGTCTCTTTGTGGGCATTTGTTTCCATTTTTCTTGCAAAAATATCTAGAAGTGGAATGATTTGGTCATAAGGTAAACATAGCTCAACTTTCTAAGAAACCACTAAAGAACTTTTCAAAGTAGCTGTACTGTCTTCACCTTCCCACCTTCCCACTACCCAACTGCCCCATGGTCTCATGAAGACCTGCTGTGACCAGGCCTGTTGGATATAGCCATCCCAGCAGATGTGTAGTAAAGTTTCATTATGATTTAATGATTTAATTCCCTGATGCTTAAGGAGATCGAAGCCTCTTCATGTGCTTATGGACCATTCCTATATTCTTTGAGAGCATTTTTTAAAGCCTCTGAAACATTTTGGGGCAGTGACAACCAGAAGTTACCATGCAGGCTTCCATTTCCTGCCCAGCCTCTCCCCACCTGATCCTCCTTTTACCCCCACACCCTTCCCTTCCAGACTCTTTTTCCCTTGTTCAGAAGTCTTAAAACCATCAGCCCCCTGAGCCCTGGGGGGAGCAGAACTAATATTCTGTACTTAATTCCAACATGTGGGTTTTTCCCAATATATCCAAGGTATTTTCAAACACCAGCTTGGTGTCCTATGATCTCACAGGTTAAGGACTCAGCCCCATGAGGCTGTCCCCACTTCAGATGCCAATTGCAAGTCCAGGTTGTCACCTGTACTTCTGACCGTCTGGCTGTAGCCTGAAAGATCCCATGACACCCTCCTTGGGTTTGATTAATTTGGTGGAGTAGTTCACAAAACTCAGAGAAACATTTTATTTACTATATCACTGGTTTATTATAAGGGGAAATAACTCAGGAACAGCCAGATGATGGAGATGCATACAGCAAGGTGTGGAGAAAGGGCATGGGGCTTCCACAACCGTCATGTGTTCACCAACCCAGAGGCTCTCTGAATTCCATTCTTTTGAGTTTTTATGGAGGCTTCATTATATAATCAAGGTGGATTAAATCCTTGTCATTGATGATGGATTCAACCTCCATTCTAAACCTCCAATCACAAGGTTGGGTCCCCTGGCAACCAACCCTCATTCCTGTTAACATAACGTCACCTTGTTAACATAACAAAAGACATGTTTATTGCTCTCATCAGGGAAAAATCCAAGATTTTTAGGAGCTCTGTGCCAGAACTGCGGGCAAAAACCAAATACATATTTCTCACATAAATCGCAGGATCACAGGGACAGGGATAGTTTCCCCCTGGATCCAAGCATTTCCTCAACAAAAGCATTTTGCCCTTTAGGGACTCTATTGCCAACTACGAGGAAACAATTTTTGGCCAGTGTGTTATGTATAAAATGTTCATGGCATACAGCAAAGTATTCCACAAATGACAGTTCCTTCACCAGCCCCACCTTGGCTGCTCTACTAAGGGAGGTGATGGTGAACCAGAACCTCAGATCCCAAGGGCCCACCCTCTCTGGGAACCTCCAAAGACAACTCAAGAGTTCCATTTCCAGAAGAGACTAGAGCTGGATCTCAGCCAGCCTTCCTGATTTGTACAACCAGCCTCCAAATCCCACCAGCCCCCCAAACCTCCTTTATGGGTGCTGCCTTTGGCCTTGGCCCCGACCCCAACCTGGTGTATCTGCCAGTGGATGTGCTTCTGATGCAAGAGAATGAGGTTCTTTTCTCTCGGACTTGAAGAATGAATCTCGTGGAAAAAGGAGAGGGAGTAAAGAGATTGAAGTTCTTTAAGTGAGGATACAAAGACCCCTCTCAGGAGTGAGAGGGATCCGAACAGGGTTGCCACTGGGGGCTTGTAGTCACAGTCTTTTATTGAGAACTGACTGGAAGCTTGTGGCCTTGAGATTCTTGTGCTGTCTTCCTTTGAGTGAGGACTGGTGATAACATCTTTAATGGCTTACTTCTTCCTTGGGGTCTGGTTTCTCTTTGTTGGTCACAGATGACTATCATTAAAGAGACACGCTTCCTGCCCACACCTAGGGCAGCGTGGTCTGGCTTGCTCCCTTATCTCTGGTTTGCTTAGAGCTCAGCATGTTTGGCATTTCTGTGAATCTGATG
Organism: Canis lupus baileyi; assembly: GCF_048164855.1. NCBI lineage: Eukaryota > Metazoa > Chordata > Mammalia > Carnivora > Canidae > Canis > Canis lupus. The sequence continues at coordinate 2,506,511 of NC_132863.1, read as the reverse complement.
CCATGGCCCCCCATCTATCTCTCCCTGCCTAGCCTTGCCTGTCCCTTACTCACTTGCAGGCTAGAGCAGTAGAAGTCTTTACTTCCCTCCCTTGGGCTCTCTTACACAAGAAAGCATCCCTGAAAGCCTCTCTGCAAGCGAGAGCTCAGTCTCACCACCTAATCCTTCCCTCTACAACCTCCCTCCTAGCAAAATGGCAGCCTTGGGGCCATGTCCTCCCATCTGTTCATTTCTGGTGAAAGGAGCACTGAAAAAGGGATGGGCTGGTCTCTGTTTGCACATTTGTAGTAATGATTAGGCAGCCATTTCTTTTTTTTTTTAAGATTTATTTATTTATGATAGACAGAGAGAGAGGGGGTGGGGCAGAGCACAGGAGGAGGGAGAAGCAGGCTCCATGCCAGGAGCCTGACGTGGGACTCGATCCCGGGACTCCAGGATCGCACCCTGGGCCAAAGGCAGGCGCTAAACCGCTGAGCCACCCAGGGATCCCTAGGCAGCCATTTCTGATTCAGAGAAACATGGTTTACATAGCTTCCCTGGAAGTAAAATCCAGCAGGACGGGGACCACCTTCCCCACCCTGCACATTGGCATTTGGAGATGGGGGACACGGGCAGCATGGTGGGTGCCTTCCACAGACAGGGGTGTGGGCAGTCCTGAGAAATTCCTGTGTAGACGGCACCTGCCCAGGGGCCTCTGCTCTCCAGCGGTCCTGGAGTGCCTCCCTGGAGGTGGTCCAGGGTGACACCACCTACCTACCCTGACGTATTCACCTGGCCCACTACTCACTGGAGTTCTGCATCACATTGGAACACCTATCATCTCTCAGGGACTGGCAAGTGGGTCTCATTGCAGATTGTTATTTGTTTTACAGAATATGCCTCCAAAAGCTGCTTCCTCATGAAGGAAGAAGTCTTTCTCTCCCTCGACCCCAGCTGGACCCTGGACACTGTCACCACAATGCTGATCTCTACCAACAGAGCTTGCCTCTGTGTTGGTGTCCATGACATCTGGATCCTCTCTGCATGGCTCAGAGTCCACCCTTTCCTCCTTGCACCCCATCGCCCTAGGCAGGCAGCCTAGGGCTGTGGGTCTCCTTGGTGGAAGTAGCTGAGGCTAGGGTCTAGGTGTGGCCAGCCTGTCCTCCTAGCACCTGGGCTCCACATTCCTCCCAGAACAAAGCACCCTTCCTCTTCCCTGCCATCGCCTCCTGGAGTCACTGCTCACCATGGCTGACATTTGCCGTGAGCATCGCCCATTCTGAATCTTTGCTGGCAAATTTTCCTGAGAGGTGGAGAGGCCAGGAAGAGAGGTGGCAGCATCATAGTGACCCCACATAGAGGCCCAATGTCACTGGAACAAAAGCCCGACTCAGGTTCAGAGTTGTGGGAACACTCAAGCCAGTGTCAGAGGGACACTTCAAGGAGGGGCACCTGGGAGAGAGGCAGGTCTCCTGACTACATGGCCCACCCAAAGTGACGGTACAGAAGTGGGAAGGAAGCCTCTACAGGTTCCTCCATCTTCTTGGCCACTACTCACTGTCCTGCCTCTAGCACTCTGAGCTTCCCCCAGTGTCTTCTCTGATAATACCTCACACGGCTGCTCTGACATCTCTAGTGAAACCAAGTTGATGGGGTTCCCAGAGCCTCGCCTGTCAGAGTGGGGGGCCCTCCTTGCATAGGGGCTACATATATGTATATATGTACATATATGTACACACACACATATATATTCATATTTAAATATATGTAACTACTGGAGTCATAAAAGTCACCCCGAACGACTCAAATTATTCAAGTCCAAATTCTCCCTAACTGCCATGTCGCGGGGCCTGGAGTTCCAGTAGGAGGAATTACTTCCTGAAACAAGCTGGATCAGTGAAATTTAGAATCCCGACTATAGTCGGGAACTATAGTGCCCAATCCATGTGCAATGGCACCATCCTCCTCTGTCTTCAGGGAAATGCAAAGTAAAGAGAGGTCCACCTTCCTGCTCCTCAAGCTCAGAAGGCCTCCACCATCAGTTTTATGCTTTGCTGTTGCTGTCTCAAATTAATGGGAATGAAGGGGAAATGAGAGGATTCTGTGGAGGCCGAGAAAATTAAGGCCGTTCCACCTTAAGCTCAGCGTTAGCACAAGTACAGCCATCTCAGGCCCCTGGGAAGACAGCAGAAATTTACCTTGCTTCAGTTACAGGAAAAAACAGCTTACAGCTTAACGCCCTAGAAAGCCCCATATCAGAATGAGAACAGAGCTCAATGCCCTTGGAAGCCCCATCAGAATGTAAACAGAACTTGAGGAATTGCTCCAGCCCTTCTGGAGGTCCCCGAGACCAGCCCTTAAAACTAAGCTGAAACCCACCTCGGGGTCCAGGTCCCTGCTCCACTGTGTCGGGTGTACTTGGACCCAAGCTCGTGTGCTGGCATCGGTGTCGGCTCCTTGGTGGTTTCTCAGATTCTCGATCTTGGGCACAACAGATTCACCATGACCTATAACTTATAATTTTTATATTTTTATATTCACCATTACCTACAACTTATAATTTTAAACAAAATTTGAAGATTATATGACAGAAGATTAACACTGGTGTACTTTGGAGAGCACATGAATAATCTAGGGAGAGGACTATGAGTGGCAAGTCTGGACTTGCCCCTGCAAGTCTTCCCAAGAAGGGACCAGGACAAACTCCCAGGTGCATGGGCGGGAGTGTCCTGGAGGTGGCAACACAGCAGTACTGACCATGCTAGCACTCTTCCCACATCATCCGGTCCACAAGAAGATGCAGATATCCTGGGAGGGCTATCACCACGTTCCAGGGGCTGGCAGTGGCTGGCAAGAGAAAGATGCTGTGGTTTCTAATAGGAGCTGCCATTTGTAAGGTGCCTTGGGCCTCCTGCATATGACTAGGAGTTCACGGCCTTTCCTGCTGAAACCCCCAGGCCTGAAGCAGGAAGGGCATGAGCTGGACACAGGAGCAGTGTGGCTGGAAGTTACAGGGAGTTGGTCCTGAGCTTCGTGGAGTGTAGCCAAGAGACCTAGTCCTAGTTGGGCTCCCCACAGGGAACCTGCTTTTCCCTCTGTGTCTGTCTCTGCTTCTCTGTGTCTCTCATGAATAAATAAAGTCTTAAAAATTTTCATTTTTGTTATTCACAAACCAACAAAACCAATTCCCAGCCCACCTAGCCCACCCTCCAGCAGAAGTTTGGAGAACAGCAGCCCTTTGTTTGTCCAACCCTTACTATCCTTCCTCCTCAGTACCCCCTACACACACAATTTTATTCCCACGCCCCACCTGGGTGGATGAGCCCGGTCCAGTCCCAGCTCCTCTGTCTCTACCTGGGTGGCCTCTGCAGTTAGACCCAGTTTCTATATTAATAAAGGAGAAAGAACAGTGCCAACCTGCAGCCTGGTTTTGGCTTTACAGAACATAGTAAATAAACAGTCATGATGCTGCTGTTGGTCATGATGATGTTGGTGATGGACTCCACAGGCTGAGTAGAGAAATGCCAATGGTGGAGCCTGGAGCTCCTGACCTAGGATGATTTTCAGTCAACTGCCCAGGGGCCAGACCTTATGCGAGCATAGGAGCCTGCCATCAGCCCAGGCATAAAAGCAAAACTATACTAGAGTCACCCATAAAATGCAGGGTGCCTCTGTTGACTCCTACCTTGTTAGCATATCATTAGGCATCGCCCCCCAAACATATGGTGGGGGGGGGGGCGATCCACCCTGGGCCTTAGGAACTTCAAAAAACAGTGTTTGCAACTTGACACTTAATTGTCTTCCAAAAACTAGGGTCGTAGTCATCTACTGTTGTGTAAACACTATCCCAAACTCAATAGCTATAAACTACTATTTATTATTAAGGCTCACAGTTCTGAGTTGACTAGGTTCTACTGGATGGTTCTCACTCAGGGTCTCCCCACAGATTTGAGCCAGGAGGTAACTATTGCTGAAGTCACCTGGTGGCACAAGTTGGCTGAACATCCCAGATGGCTGTCATAGGCTGAATTTGTGTCCTGCTCCCCCCAAATTCATGTTGAAGTCCTAACTCCAAGGACCTCAGAATATGACCTTATTTAGAAATTGGCTCATTGCAGAGGTAATTAGTTAAGTTAAAGTGAAGTCACACTGGAGTCAGGTGGAGGCCTAATCCAGTGTGACTAGTGTCCTGTGAAAAGGAAAAGCCTGGAACAGAGCCAGGCACATACAGGGAGGCCCTATGTGTGCACATAGGCAGGGGTTGTTGTAATGCAGCAGACAGAACCCCAAAGATGGCCCACAAACCCCCAGCAGCTAAGAGAGAGACATGGAACCACTTGTCCCTCCCAGCCCTCAGAAGTAACCGTATCTGCCAGCACCCTGACCTCAGATTACAGCCTCCAAAATGGAGACAACAAGTTTTGGGTATTTGGGCACCCAAAGCACTCTGTGTGGCAGTGGTTCACTCATGCGGCCTCCAGGTGATGCTGGGAGCTCAGCTGGGGTCTTTGACACAGTGCCTAGGTGTCATCTTTCCACGTGACTTAGCTTCCTGCAAAATGGGATCCAGGTTGTACAAGCCAACGTCCAACAGGAAATGTCCTGAGACTGGGCCAGCCCAGGAGAGCAGAGGGGAAACCATGCTGCTTCCCATGGTCTAGCATCCTGGAACATCGCCTCTGCTGCATCTGCTGAGCCAACAGTCCCTAAGGCCAGCCCAGACCCAGAGGGAGGGCAACCAGATGCAACTTCTCATTGGAAAAAGCAGCAACAAATGTCCAGCCATCTTTAATCAACCACACGAGTGCCAACAATGAAACTTTGCATGTTCTTGTGCATCTGAGCCGTGAGGTATCATTATTGGCAGAAGACAATACACAGTGAAGTCAGAGAAGACAAAGGAACCTTCCCCTACCATTCTCAGTGTCGAGGATCTAAAAGGGTCCATCCCCTTGGGGACACAGAGGAACAGAGATGGTTATTTTAAGGAAAAGATTCATTGACATGAACTGCAACAGAAAAAAACTTACTGGATTAAATTACAGCCATACAAAAACACCATTAAACAGAAATGGGCCACAGAAATGCTGCAAGTGACAAAAATCTCAACAACATGGATGCATACCAGGGACTTCCACACAAATGGCACCAATTCTAGGCCACTTCCTGGGATCTCAATGAATCTCAACCCATGAGCCTTGCACACTCATAGCCTCCAGAAGGAGAACAAGGATATAGGTGGAATTATCACTGTTCACCCATCTGCTTACTAAATCCAACTGTGCCTGAACTGGCCCCACATAATAGGTCACCTTAGGTCCCCCTCATCTTGGAGCTAATAGGCTGGGGTGACGTTTGCTGGCCGGAGCCTTCACGATGTAGGACATGTAAGACATGACTCTGGGGCTTGGTCTTCCATGGATGTTAAAGATACCTTTGTCTCTGCAAATAGGATTGAGGAGGAGAACACACTCCAGGGAGCTGATCCACCCGCAGCCAGCAGTGGTTACATGGAATTCCTCATCCTCTTCTCCTCCAGACATGACGTTAAAAGAGCAAATTATTATGTAGCATGTGGCAGATGATGGAAAGCTTGAAGGGAGAACAGACCTGGATAGTTTTCCTGAGGTGCTTCAGCAAGTCCCAACAGGAAGTGGCTGCTAAGACCACAGGGTCCCTACAAAGAGCCATGCCCCCCAGGAGCCATGTCTTGGTCCAACAAGATGAGGAGATGCTCTCTGTCTCTGATGCTCTCTGTCCTTTGCTCACTGATTTTCTGGTCGAGGCATAGGTTTGGAATGTCATGGAAAGGGTTCAGATCTCAGATCCTCCACTTATAATATGTATGATATTGAGCTAATTATTGACCCTCTCTCTGAGCCTTATTTTTCAACCCTATAAATGGGGATAATAGCATCTATCTCAGAATTGTTAAAAGAATTAAAAGATAGTATCAAGTACCCTTCATGCACTGCCTGGCACATATTAAGGGTTCAATAAATAGTAACTAATCATTATCATCAGTGACTCTGAGACTTCTTGTTATGTTTTCAAGCTGAGTGCCCAGTAGGCAATTAACTGAATACAATGCATACCTCAAAAAACATCTAGAAAATTTGAGGATGTAAATAAGTCCCAATGTATCACACATCAAATGGGTATAGGTACCCTTTTCATGCACATCTGGCTGGTTTCACTGTCTCATTTTGCCAAAGTCACCAATGGGATAAAGACAAAAGCGGGAATGAGCAAAGCTGCTATCTCTTGCCTCGAACCTTGAGTTTATAAAGCAGAATATGCAGGAAACCAAGGTCCAGCGCTCAGGTCACCTCTCTGTCATCTGTGGCATCTGCAACATGGAACACCCAGCAATTGAGCATCAGTGTTTCAAAATATTTTTTCAGAGCCTACTTGTGGCTGTGTTCTCAAAATTGCACACTACACATCCCAGGCTGCATACACACTGGACTCACTTTCAATCTGCATACAATGTTCCAGATCAGGAATGCATTGTTCTCTGCAGGAGGAGGAGGTTGTCCTCTGCGGACTCACTTCCAGGCAGGCAGCAGGAATAGCAGCTCCTGATCACAGCGGATGATGATGGTGACAGGGAAGTTCATCTGGTCAAGACCTGCCCAGGAACACAGGGCTGGGGGCAGTCCATGCCTGACCTCAAGTGAGCTCAGAAACACACGCAGAGAATCTGAAGGGCAACCAGGCCCAGGTCCCTGGCCTCTGAGACATCGCCCAAAAGGTGGAACCCATGGAGGTGTGCCATTCAGATCTCTCTTCAGGAGAAGTGGGTGGACAGACTTCAGCTATCACACCCCCAGGTCCAGGTGGCATTCCCACCAAGGCCGCTCTCTCCCCAGGCTGCTCCCAGCTGATGGCTGAGCACAGCAGGCTCTTCTAGGGCTCGGCCATCCTGCCCGAGTGGGACCCCGTGGGCGAGCTTGGCACCAGGGCTCCCCCGGGCTGGCTAGGTTTCCTCAGCATGCACCGTCCCCAACTGTTCATCCTTGGCACACTCCTTTCCCGAGTGTCAGAGCTGCATTGCACTGATTTCCTCAACCTTTTCTCCTTTGCAGACAAGGAGCTCCCCAATGAGTCTCCTGTGTGTCAGATTTCATCTGGCGTCTGCTTCCTGAACTGACACATCATCCAGATCCACCCTGAGCAACTCTAATGACAGGAACTCACAAGGAAGCCTGTTCTGTTTTGGTTGGATTAAAATGTTCTTTCTTGGGGCAGCCCCAATGGCTCAGCAGTTTGGCACCGCCTTCAGCCTGGGGTGTGATCCTGAAGACCCGGGATCGAGTCTCGAGTCTCACGTCGGGCTCCCTGCTTGGAGCCTGCTTCTCCCTCTGCCTGTGTCTCTGCCTTGCTCTCTCTCTCTCTGTATCTGTCATGAATAAATAAATAAAATCTTTAAAAAAAAAATGTTCTTTTTTGTTTCTTCATCGGGATGCTGGCTGAAAACAGATTTAAACTTAATGGTTCAGATAGGAGCCTTGAATGGAGGGAGACATACTCAGGTATAAGGGAACGAGCCAGGATGATGAGGCAGCAGGGATGGGCCATCCTAGAGGCAGGCACCCCCTGGGGCTGAAGGGGTGGGCGTTCTGTGTTCCTGCAGCCTAGTGGGACTGAAGCCCCCAGGGTGCAGCCACCCTAAGGCACGGCACGGAGCAGGGAGGGGTGGGCATGGGATGCAGTCTGCAGGGGCACTGGGCAGGGCAGAGCACCTGGGGAGGGGCAAGGAGACCACAGCATCCCCCTACCAAACTACTGTGTCTCTTATTTGGTGACCACTCGTGGGGTGCTGGTTATCTGTTTGTTGTAATTCTCATTTTGTGTCTTACCCATGATTCCTGAATATTTACCATTTCAGCCTAATGTTTGCTCTGACATTTCCCTCATCCCTCTCTCAGTGCGTTCTATGAGCCTCATGAAGGAGGGCCAAGGTCTCCACCTAACAGCCTCCCCGGACACACTTTCCTCCTCATGCTGTCAAGCAAAGCCAGAATGAGCCTTCCATGCCAGCTGTGCCACACACAGGGTCTCTGAGGTTCTGTCTCCTCACATACAGCATCTTGGGTGGAAACCCTCGGCTGCCTGAAAATGTTTACCAACCCAGAGCTCAGGAACCTCTCACTGACAGCTGCTGACTCCAGAAGTCGGGGACCGCCCCAGCCCCGTTCCACAAAAACTGTTTCAAACTAGTGCTCCAGCCAACCATGCCCTGCATCGCCCACCACTGTGCTGAGCTTCCGGATCTCTGCTGATCAGGCGCAGGTCGCTGCAAACCCACTCAGTGCTTTGAAACCAAAACCAGAGTCCAAGGAAATGTCACCATCATCGAGTTATGATACACAAAATATATGAAACATACTAAATCCAAATTTACTCAATAAATCCCAAAAGAGTCTTAACTACTGTGTTTTATTCGGAATAGGCCCATGATACATAAGGCCTGGGGTTTTTTCTGCCATAACAGTTTTACTGATGCATCCATCCGAATGTGACACTGTAGCTCTGACATGGGATGGAAACAAAGGGTGCCCTTTTACAGGCACAGCACCCCAGACTCTGTGAACTGGCAAAGGAAAATTAGCACTGGAGGTTTCAGCAAGCTCTTTATTCTGAAAGCTTCATAACGACATTACAGAAAAAGTTGAAGAATGACAAGTGGCTTTGATCTGTAGTGGAATTCTCAGTCTATTCCAGACACACATCGGCCACAGTAGGAGAGAACACCTTGAATCAACTGAATAATCCCACCCTGAAAGGAGCTTCCATTCGTCAGGAGCCAATGACCCTGCAGAATGGGGACCCAAATCCTCTCGGCCACCTGCAACCTGTACCCCCACCTCCCGTGACCCGCACAGAGACACACGGCCCCACGGGGACCTTAGGGACAGAGGCCCTGGCAGGGCCGGGCCATGTTGCCAGGACCTCTGCCCGAGTCCACCAGCCTGCACCTAGTGCCTGTGGGGCGGGGGCTGCCCATGCCAGGAGCCACACAAAGGGCCAGGCTTGCTCGCCACTGCGTCATAGGTACTAGTGAGCATAGACCAGCCTGGCCCAGAGCAGGTGCGAGTCCATGTGCTCACAGGCCTGTTTTGGGAAACCACCTGGGAAGGCTGGCCTTTACCTGACCCATGTTCCTAGAAGCCAGGAAAGGTAAGAAATTCCATTTGTTCTGGAAAGAGCTTACTGCAAAGGACTGCTTCCCTGCACAGCTAAGACTCACCCTGTCCCATTCATCTATGGCAAGGCCAGCACAGGCCCTCCAGACCCTGTTCTTCACCTCTTCATTTGTTAGCTGAACTGGGTCGCACCTACTAACCAATCTGAGCTAAACGTTCCTCAGCCAAAGTCAGGTGAGCAGTCTCTCCTTCCCCGTGCACATGGCCCCCCCTGCCCTGAGCCAGCACACAGCCCTCTGCACGGCCCCTCCTGGAAACAGATGATTTCGGGGTGACACAGTCTCAGTTCTGCCATCAGGTCACATCATACCACCTCCACCTACACAGCTGGTTCTACCCATCCTCGGACACTGGGACACCTAACTCTGGACACCCTGCAGAACTCAGGACACCTCTGGACACCCTGCAGAACTCAGGTCACAGCGTCTGCCCAGGGCAACCCTCCCCTCCTTCTCACCCATAAAGCCCATCAGTGCTAAGGCCAGTGTGTCCTCCTCTGGCCCCATCCTGATGACCCCTCACGCTTACCTGCTGTGGGCCCCAACCTGCAGGGTGTTACCTGCATGACCTGATTACCTAGATCTGCACATGCTACTCTTTCTACAAAAGAGCAAGGGCAAGAAAGAAGGTGAAGCCTGGTCACAGGCAGTGACTGAGGCAGTGCTGAAGCCAAGGCAGCCTCTCGGAGCCAAACATGCCCACTCCTCGCTGAACCCCTCAATACCGCCCGAGCTCCCACTTCATCCCCTTGATGTGCCGTCTCAGGCCCTTTCTCCACAGAACGAAGGGCGTCCAGTGTCCATGAGATCCTGCCCAGGAGTTCCCTGGGAACGACTTTCCTGGACTCCTTCTCTCCCCCCCAGAGGGCTCACTGAGAGTTTCTTTCCATTTAAGGACTTACTTAACCAAACTCTGAGGCGAAAGTGAGTCAGTAAAAAAGTCAATCAGATGTTGGTCCTTCCACAGAGTCAAGAAGGTGTGATGGAGTCTGTGCGCCCAAGATGCCCATGGAGGGCCCCCGCCAAGCTCTTCTAAAATGTGAGCCAACTCCTCCCATCCTGAGCTGGCCCACATTCCCTCCACCCAAGATACCTCAAACAAAGAAAGACAGACAGCCATGCCTTGGGACTGGTGATGTGAGCAAGGTAGCAAGAGTCAGCTCCCACCAGCGTCTGTTCCCCTGCAGGCTCTCCCTCCCCACCCCACCCCCGGGTTCACCCCTGGGACAGGCTACACTGTGAGGAAGCCCAGGCCATGCAGGGAGGCACGCAATGTCCCAGCAGAGGCCCCAGAATGGAGCAAACACGGGCTGCCCCGCTGTCTGAATTCCTGTCGCAGGGGCACCCTAGGAGACTGTAAAGCTCCCAGGTTTGGGGGAAATGCATATGTGGCAAAGACAACTGTCCAGGTGTAGAGAAGATGGTCAGCAAGTGCCTGGAAGCCCAGGCCTCTCCTCCTCCCGCCCGCAGCCAGACTCTCCCCAGGGCTCCCTGCAGTCCAGCCTCGTCTCTTTGCTCTGTCTTTACCTCAGGTCCCATGTCCCACGACTAGCAGTTTCCTCTTCTGTCAAGTCTGTCTGCCGCCTTTCATGCAGCATGTTCCTGCCTCTGCTGTCCCTACAGGGCAGGGGGACAGCCTGACATGGTGTGCAGTGTGACCCCGGGAGTAGATGCGCCTTTCCAATTAGATGATTAGAATCACCCCAATTCCAGATGATGCCCCTTGGAGCCTCTGAAAAAATCACACTGCAGATAATTCCCAAGACAGAGAAGCAATTTCAAGAAAACAGTCACTAACTGGCATTATCTTTTACACCAACACCTTCAGCCCCATCTGAAGTCAGATTTCACACACTCCACTGTGGCTTCACCACCTCCTTCTATCTTGGGCTCTCACACCCCACGGCTCGGTCCAGCTTCTCCCCTACACTGGCTACTGATCCCTCCCTCAGCTTCTCACCCCCAACAGCTTCCAGCCTGCCACTCTGCAATGCTGGGCAGTCCTCGGGCTCCCAGGGCTTCTCCTGAACAAGACTGGTTCCCCTTTGGCCCTCCTTCCACTCTCTTCTCCCACCTAAGGCCTTTGCTCCTCTTCCCCTCCTCTCCTCACTGACAGGGGCCCCAGCAGCTGCCTCCTTGCCTCCCATTGCCAGTTCAGGGTCCTCGGGGACCCGCGGCCCACCAGCTCCTTTCCCTGCCCGCCCATTCATTTTCCTCTCCTCTCCACTGGACACAGAGAGGCTCTAGGTCTCCCCAACTGGGCCTTACCACCTCCTGCCCCACTGGTGCAGGCCAGGCCCCCACATCTCTGGCCCCCAACAACCTCCTCACTACACAGCTCATTTATCCCCAAGAATGTGAATAACCCTGTCAATCATGATGACTCCTGATTGTAAACCCAGGCCGATTTCTCTCCTGTGCTCCAGCTGTGATTTTTGGCTACCTGGGGACTGACTCACATGGGCACCTCATGGACCTCATGCCCTGCATGGGCTTGGAAGGTGCTCTGGCTTCCTCTAGCTGTGGAAATCCTGATTCCTCCCTTTCCTCACCCCACCAGCAATTCCTGTGGTTATAATCACCAATACATCTCACCCTGCTTCCTTTTCTGTGTTTTCACTGTTATTACCTCCCCTGGTCACTGTGACCTCTTTCCTGAACCACAGGTGACCCTTGAACAATGCAAGGGTTCTGGGCACTGACCCCTTTTGTACAGCCAAAAATCCACGTGTAACTCTCAATTCCCCAGAAACTTTACTAATAGCCCCCTGTTGACCTTATCAATACATAAACAGTCGATTGGCAAATATTTTGTAGGTATTATATACTGAATTTTTAAGATAAAATAAGCTAAAGAGAAGAAAATGTTATTAAGAAAATCAAAAGAGAAAATGTTATCAAGAAAATCAAAAGTCCTGTGTTAAATGTATAAAAAAGAAAAGTGATTCAAGCAGAAGTGCATAGTTCAACCCTGTGTTATTCAAGGGTCAAACGTACTCCAAATGTCTCCCAGTCACCTCCACCCCGCCCCCTACCCCCTCATTCTCCCACGCCCTCCCCACCCCCACCGCACCCACCACTTCCACCATCACCTCCTGCTCTCCAACCCTGTCACCTTCCCACATTCCCACAGAGCCAGTGTTGATGCCCTTTGAAGTACATGAATTCTATTACTGCCATGCCTAAAACTTTTCCATTGGTTTCCCAACAAAATTCTCTATTCTTTGGCATCTGGACCTGAAGTCATTTGTCTCTGGAGACCCCTCCAGCCTCATCCCCTGCCACTTTCTCCCTACCAATGTTGTACACCAGCCATAAGTTTCATCCGTCCACTCCTTCAGCATTCCAAAATCTTTTGTCTCAGGACCTTGCATAACTGTTCCCTTTGCCTAAAATGATCTTTCCCTCCTCATCTTTAAAAACCTGGCTTAAATGTCCACTCTAAATATGCCTTCTCTTGACAGTTCTGTCTAAAGCCAGTCTTCACCTTCTTACTCTCTCATCACTTATTCTTTATGGCTCATTTATTTTCAAGTCAGTCAAGCAGAGTTAGGTTCTATCTCATTTTGTTTGTTTCCTTCATAATACACAGTGTGTCCCAACCTTCTTTGTCACAGTGTGTGTGTGTGTGTGTGTGTGTGTGTGTGTGTGTAGCTATCTCTATTTTCATCACTTAAGGGCAGGACCATGACTGTCACTATTGCTGCATCTGTAATGGCATTAAGTCAACAGTTTATATCGTTGAATGAATATGAATTTGAATGAATGAGTCCGAATTATGAGGCAACATCAAGGACACTATAGGTTTTCATCCTTAATCCTAGAAGACAAGAAATGACTTAAAGTATGGCCATATGTTTACAGATTCTCATATGAACCTTCTGCAGGATATGGAAAAACAAGACAAAATAAAGAACTTGTTAATCACAAGAAAAGAGCCATCTTTTCTCCAAGGATTCAAGGAAGAAGGTGTTGCCCTGAATTGTACACTCCACAACTTTTTGATAAAAAGCTGGCAGGGCAAGTCCGCTGAGATTGCTCATCAGCAATCCACAGTGAGGCTAAAAATGAGGTTCTTCATCACTAGGACTGATAACAAGACAAGGAGAAAACTGAAGGTCTGTCTGTCTCCCCACAGCAGGCCAGGTGCCTTCAGCCACCTGCTATTACGACTGCCAGGGGTGTTACTGAACTAATTGCTATTGTTTCATTGATTTGGCTGATAAAACTCAGGGAGACTGTTTGCCTTTGTGCTTGTCTCTGGAGTTTTAAAGGCAAATATGCCTGGGTGGCACAGTGGCTGAGCATCTGCCTTCTGCTCAGGGCATGATCCTGGGGGTTCTAGGATCGAGTCTGGCATTGGGCTTCCCGCAAGGAGCCTGCTTCTCCCTCTGCCTGTGTCTCTGCCTCTTCCTCTGTATCTCTCATAAATAAATAAATAAAATCTTTTTTAAAAATAGAGGCAGATAGGAAAAGAGAAATAAAAAAATTCTCTCCACAACATTGTCAGGTTCCCAAAATGATCCTTGGCAAAAGGGATATTAGGCTCATCTGTCCTTAATTTTTAGAAACATAAATCATGACAAACAGGCTCCACATTCTATCAGAGACAAGTGACTGGATTGTCCTCTCAAAGAGCACCTGTTCATTTGTTCCAAAAACACACACAAGTGTCCATCCAGGGTCGAGCACTAAGCTATAACCTAAGAAACAGAAATGACCAAGACACAGCCCTGCCCTCCAAGAATTTGCCTATAATTGGAGAAGACAGAGAGATGAGTAAACAATCCCCAAATGTCAGGATCCAGCAATGGTTAGAGGTGTCCCCAGGGCATGGCCGGCGGGGTGATTTAAGGAGTTGGTAGGGGCAGAAGGACAGAGGAGGAGAGAAGAGCTCCAGAGAAGATGAACAAATGTGGGGGCTGTATTCTGGGCAGAGGTTCAAGATGTCAAGTTTATGTGGGTACTGGGGTTACATAGAGCAGGTTAGCCTCTTGGCTCAAAAATAGGCATCTACTGTTCAATGAGGAATTGTTCCCATAGCAGGCCAGGCAAGGAAATGGTTAGTGCTAAGAACAGTGCTGGGAACCTTCACTTTTTGTAGGAGCTTGGAGGCCAGAGAGTATCTCACCTCTTTGTATAACACTCAACGCAGACATGGTTTTATTTTATTATTATGGTTCATCTTTCCAAAGACCTGGGAAGCTCTTTCCTTCACCACTATCAACATACCACCCTCTAGACAACTGTTGGGGAGACTCCCAGCTAGGCCAGGTGTTGAGAGCACAGAGATGAGGAAGATGGCTTTCATCTGTCCCAGTGCCACAACCACTAGTCCTTGAAGGTCATGCAGCCTTCATGTAGTAACAGGAACTTCAAAAATGGCTCTTAGTTGAGTTTCCCCCACAGCTTTCTCTTGTCTTTCTTCTTGAACTCTCGCCTAGAGCATCTTCACAGGGAGCATACTTCCACAAGATGGAGAGGGCATCTGGAGAGTGTGGAAAAAAAAACAATAAAACAAATCTTTTGTCCCCATTGTGTTTAGCAGATGTCACAAACTCTTGAAAAATAATCACAGTAACTTTGGACCATGGAATGAAGTTTTGTAATATTTGTTAAATATGTAAAATAAGGATCCCTGGGTGGCTCAGCAGTTTAGCGCCTGCCTTCAGCCCAGGGCATGATCTTGGAGTCTTGGGATCGAGTCCCACATTGGGCTCCCTGCATGGAGCCTGCTTCTCCCTCTGCCTGTGTCTCTGCCTCTCTCTCTTTCTCTCTCTCTCTCTCTCTCTCTCTCTCTCGTTCTGTGTGTGTGTGTGTGTCTCATGAATAAATAAATAAAATCTTTTAAAAAAAATATGTAAAATAAACCCCAGACATCATGGTATGTTACCCCCAAATACTTGGCATGAAGACACTTTAAAAATTGATTCTGGTAGATTCAGTACCATGTCTCCAGAAAAAAAAAAAAAGGATAAGTAAATAAATAAGTAATCTTTGACTCAGAAAGAACATGCAAAAGATATTGAATTTTTGGTTGAAAGCTTACAAGTTTAAAAAAAAATGAAAAAACAAAAGTTACAAGTTTAAATATATATATATATTTATTTATTTATTTATACACTGAATTTTGATATGGAAAGCGAATTTCTTGAATTAAGTAATTCCAAATAAATTTAGACTATTGCTTATTTACATTTGCTCAATATAGAGCCCTTCCAGCCACTCTTCAAAAAGATAGTCAAGTGTGTATCTGTTTCAGTTGTCTCCTGCTGTGTAACAAACCAACCCTACAATTTGTGGCTTAAAATACCGATGATTTATTATTTCTCACCATTCTGTGGGTTGTCTGGGCAATCCTCCTGCAATCATCTGGGCTCACCACTGTGACTCCACTCAGCCTCCACAGCCACCTCCCTTGCAGAGCTGGTTGGCAGTTGGCCATGGCTGTCAGCTGGAGTGTCTCAGTCCTCTTTGACATGGCCCGTCATCCTCCAGCAGGCTGGACCAATCTTCCACCCACCGTGGAAACCTCAGGGCTCCAAGAAAGTGTCAGTGAGAGCTACCAGGGGGCTTGAAGCTCCTGAACTAGCCCAGTGTCACTTCCTCCACATTCTGTTGGTCAAAGCAATTCACAGGGCCAGCCCAGATCAAGCAGGTAGAGAAACAGAACTCGGTGCCTGCTAGGAAGAACTACAACATCACATCACAGGGGTTATGGACACAAAAAAAGTGATTCACTGGGGGCCTTTTGTATAAGCATCCATCACAGTGTCAAGCAGAGCATAAACAAATCTGATTGTGCAACATGTGGGATTCTGCTGAAGTTTGACAGGATGGCAGATATCTCCAAGAGATGCCCCCCTGATGCCAAAGGAAACATGCTGCTGCCCCTGGGAAGGAAGCTTGGCCCTGATGTCAGGGATGCACATTTACCACATGTCAAACTCCTGAGAAAAGGACCAGAGGGAGCATGTCCCTGGAGCCTGAGCCACTGTCCCACAAAGAAGTGTGCTTGCAACAAGCATTCACCCGGCAGATATGACCCAGCCGGCATGTATCATCAGCTGCTCATTTAATAGACACATCTATCAGAAAGCATGTTTTCCTGGCCTCACTTTGAGGTGAAGGTCATTGCTATTATTAATTGCTATTCAAAGAGAGAACGGGGTCGCCCAAGGCTCCTGCAGACTCTGGCTGATGCAAACAAACACTTAGTTCTTGGCTAACCAAAAACTCCCGCCTCTGCAGGATTGTTCTCTGGAGTTTTCTGCTCCATTTCCAGACTCAGCCCACTGGGAAAATTGCTTAAGACTCGAGCAAACCCGCAGAAGAGCCAGAAGAAGAACCAGCACAATCGTGCCCTTCCCAACAAGGTGAGCTCACCTGGCAAGGCAGGTGTGACAGGTGAGAAGCTATACCCCTCCCAATCATGCTGTGGGCTCAAGGACATGGGCTCCCCTTCCTAAGCAAACTCTAAATTCAACAGCATCCTGGTGAGTCACAAGGATTTACATTCATGGCTACCTGGCAAGATGCCCACGCTTGACCAGCCACAGACACCAAGCTGGCCAAGTCCTGTGTGTACCCTCAGCCCTGACACATCCAATGTTCACCCACCTCCCATCTTTTCTCGGACCAGGCAGGGGTCTAGTTTGAAGCTGACTAACTTAGTAAAACAGGGAAACTTCGTGTGAAGCAACCAGAGCCCACACAATTGACGGGGAATTTGAGAGTTACAGTCTTAAGTGCCACTCTAGGATCACCAGGTATAGCCAAGAAGCTTCAGGAACCTTCTCAGTTTAGAGGCACCCAAACTGACCCTTGAGGATAAATAAGGATGGTCAGTACAGGGGAGCCAGGAAGACCCAGCTGGCCCTCCTCCACCTTTGGCTTCCCTCAGTGCTGCCCCGCTGATTCTCTTGGACTACAATTTGGTAACCAAGAGAAAACCAGGTGTGGAAACCTGAAAGAGACCTGGGGGTGGCCTAATCTGTTCTAGCCGGAGGAGCAGTCTTTGGGGGTCATGAGGTGGGAAGTTTTGTCTAGGACCCCAGGAATGACACAAAATATCCCTGGGCCTCCATTCATACCCCCTATCCCCACCACCCATCCCCAGCCCACCCCAGAGGAAAAGCATTATGTCTATTTTATAACTAACTCTCCTTTCCCACTCTTGCCAGGAACTCATGCCCTACCCTCTCAGCTGATCTCAAATACTTGGCAGATGTCCTCCCGGGTTCCAGGTCTCTCTGTGCTCATTCAAGATTTGTTGGGAAAAAATAAAATAGAAAAGATGCATTGGGCCCCAGATCAAGTGTAAGAACAGAACCAGGCTCTCAGGGTCTAAGACCCTGCCTGGAAATGAGATTTACCCACTTTTGAAAAGGGCCCTAAAGCAAAACTGCACATCAGTCCTCCTGCCTCTGTGGGAAAGACATCTCTGGAAAGGCCACCATTATTTCCCTACAACATTTCTGCATGTGCTAAGCCCAGTGTGAAAGCCCTCTCCTGCAGCCCCAAGCTGGAGCCAAGTGAGAACCACAAGCAGGAACCCCATTGGTGCCCAACCAAGGGGAACCTCTCATGAAGGGCCTGTTCTACAAACTGCTTGTATTTGAATGATCCTACTTTGATTTTCTTTCTTTCTTTCTTTCTTTCTTTCTTTCTTTCTTTCTTTCTTTCTTTCTTTCTTTCTCTCTTTCTGTCTCTCTCTCTCTCTTTCTTTCATATTGATTCCCTTTTTTTTTGTCTACCCTATTCTTCAAAGCAATCAACTTTTAGGCTAACAACAAGAAGAGAATAAAACCAAAATAATCTTCCCTGTGTTCTTGCTGCCTCCAGACCTTGCAGGCACCCAGCCCATCTGACTCTGACCCTGACCCCTGAACACTTAATCCCCAAGGTGAGATGCTGGTATCTTAAATGGAACCCGGGGCAGTGAGCCACAATGCTTTCTGCCTGTGGAACCCACACAGAGAACTGTGCGAAGGGTGGGGCCAGGCAAGAGGGGGATTCTGGTTTCCATTAAGTTTATGCAAAGTTAACCACACAGACCTATTCTCCTCCACTAATTTCAGACATTCTGATCTCTAGAGTGCTATGAGATGCAGTACACTCTGGAAGCCAGAGCAGGAAAAGACAGAGAGAATAAAGTATGCTGTCATAAAGGCCACCAAAAAGGTATGAAAAGCAAATTATGGCCAATCAGGTCACTCACAGGGTGCCAAAGGTGGTAGCCCTTTAGAGGAACCCCAGTCTGAATCAGGCTATGCTACAGAGGCATAGTCTTTCCCTGCTCCACCTCTGCCAGGCCCTGTTTTGTAAATCTTGAGTTTCACAGGCTGTAAGACCTCATTCATCTGAATCAAAATGGCCAGTTTTTGAACCATCATCTTTTGGTTATTTATCCTTTAAGATGAAATCCAACAACAGGGATGCCTGGGTGGCTCAATGGTTGAGCATCTGCCTCTGACTCAGGTCATGATCCCAGAGTCCCAGGATCAAGTCCCACATGGGGCTCCTCTGAGGGAGCCTACTTCTCCCTCTACCTATGTCTCTGCCTCTCTCTCTGTGTGTCTCTCAAGAATAAATAAATAAAATCTTAAAAAAAAGATCCAACAACAGAAGCTGATATCTGGGATTAACTAGAAACTAGAAATGATTCACATTTGGGTTTTCTCCATAAAATGTGAGAATGGAGGACCAGTTAGATAAACCAATGTGGGGTAGATGCTATGTGTCCCCCAGTTGCCCCCTTCATTCACTAGCAGCCAGTGTTGCCTGCTAAAGGTTCACTCTTGGGCCTCTCACCTCATTCTGTGAAGTTTTCTTGGCAAGGACAATCACATGAGTTCCATGCTGTCTTCTTTCCTACCTGTACTTCATCATTCCTTTATTCACTCACTTGCTCATTATTAGAATTCTAAACTACAGTAAGTCTGCAAAAGCCCAATAACAAGGGCATGGAGCAGGGCACATGGGGAAACAGAGGTGGGAGAGAAAGAAACAAGAATATAACTAATAAAAAAAAAGAATGTAACTAATCAGGAAAGACCATCCAATGGAAAAAAGACAGTCTCTTCAATAAATGGTGCTGAGAAAACTGGACAGCCACATGCAGAAGAATGAAACTGAACCACTTTCTCACACCAAACACAAACTCAGAATAGATGAAAGACCTAAATGGGAGACAGGAATCCATTAAAATCCAGGAGGAGAACACAGGCAGCAACCACTTCAACATGGGCCACAGCAACTTCTTCCTAGACACATTTATGAATGAAAGGGGAACAAAAACAAAAATTAATTATTGGGACTTTATCAAGATAAAAAAGCTTCTGCACAGCAAAGGAAACAGTCAACAAAACTAAAAGACAACCTACGGAATGGGAGGAGATATTTACAAATGACATATCAGATAAAGGGCTAGTATCCAACATCTATACAGAACTTATCAAACTCAACACCAAAGAAACAAACAATCCAATCATGAAATGGGCAAAAGACATGAAGATAAATCTCACAGAGGAAGGCATAGACGTGGCCAACACGCACATGAGAAAATGCTCCGCATCACTTGCCATCAGGGAAATACAAATCAAAACCACAATGAGATCCCACCTCACACCAGTGAGAATGGGGAAAATTAACAAGGCAGGAAACAACAAAACAACAAATGCTGGAGAG
Organism: Canis lupus baileyi; assembly: GCF_048164855.1. NCBI lineage: Eukaryota > Metazoa > Chordata > Mammalia > Carnivora > Canidae > Canis > Canis lupus. The sequence goes on along the minus strand of NC_132863.1, from coordinate 2,486,635 downwards.
GATGTGGAGAAAGGGGAACCCTCTTACACTGTTGGTGGGAATGTGAACTGGTGCAGCCACTCTGGAAAACTGTGTGGAGGTTCCTCAAAGAGTTAAAAATAGACCTGCCCTACGACCCAGCAATTGCACTGCTGGGGATTTACCCCAAAGATACAGATGCAATGAAACGCCAGGACACCTGCACCCCGATGTTTCTAGCAGCAATGGCCACAATAGCCAAACTGTGGAAGGAGCCTCGGTGTCCATCGAAAGATGATTGGATAAAGAAGATGTGGTTTATGTATACAATGGAATATTCCTCAGCCATTAGAAAGCACGAATACCCACCATTTGCTTCGCTGTGGATGGAACTGGAGGGTATTACGCTGAGTGAAGTAAGTCAATCGGAGAAGGACAATCATCATATGGTTTCACTCATATGGGGAATATAAGAAACAGCACAGAGGATCATAGGGGAAGGGAGAGAAAACTGGGAAGTCATCAGAGAGGAAGAAAACCATGAGAAACTCTTAACTCTAGGAAATAAACTGAGAGTTGCTGGAGGAGAGGGGGGTGGGGGGTGGGGGTGTTAGGAGATTGGCACTAAGGAGGGCACATGATGGAATGACCACTGGGTGTTAAATGCAACTAATAAATCATTGAACATTACATCTGAAACTATGTACTTTGTGTTGTCTAATTGAATTTAAATATAAAAACAGAATGTAACTGGGACGCCTGGGTGACTCAGTGGTTGAGCATCTGCCTTCAGCTCAGGCGTGATCCCAGGGTCCCAGGATTGAGTCCCACATCAGGCTCCTGCATGGAGCCTGCTTCTCCCTCTGCCTGTATCTCTGTCTCTCTCTCTCTATGTCTCATGAATAGATAAATAAAATTAAAAAAAAAAAAGAAAAAGAATGTAACTAATCAGCATTCAGAGCACATGTTGACTATTCAGTGCTTATTGGATTATTGATCTATTGATGGAAACAGTTCTAAATAGCTAAGGATTGACATGCTAAAAGCAAAACACCATCCTCCTTTTTCTTCCCCCGAACTGGAAGAGTCTTAGAGAATTCTGTATGCAACACCAGCACAATATAACATGATTTTGATGCTATTGCACAGGATATGTTTAAGCCAGGATTTTTCCACCTCAGCACTACTAAAATTGAATGCTGGCTAATTCTTTCTTGTAGGATGTTTAGCAACATCCCTGACACCTTACACTAGATGCCAATAGCATCCCACCCACAGTTGTGGCAACAGACCATCATGTCTCAGACACTGACAAATGTCCTCTCAGGGCTAAAATCAATCTCCTTGAGAACCACTGGTTTTGAGTGGCAACCTAGAAGAACTAAAAATGTCTTTGGAGAAAAACCATGAACTATCTATCCTCTACTATCCAAGATCTTTCTTCAGTAAGAATTGGCCCTAAAAGTCTCTACCATCCCACCTCCACTGACAAGCAAAAACAAGATCCGTAACTCTACAGTCATCTGTTCCCAGCATCCTGTTCTTCAAGATGTTTTTTTTGTATTCAGTTTCTCTGAAACCACAGTTTTACTGTATCAAGTTTTTATCTCTGACCCCCTGAAAAAGCTGGGACCCCTTAGCTACAAACAGTTAATTTGTTCATTCACGCTTTCAACAAACATTTACTGGGTACCCGTTGTGTGCCAGTCCTGCTCCTAGTAATGAGGATACAGCTGGAGACAAGGCAGGACTAACCCAAATTTCCATCTTGTGGCAAGGAAGGGAGATAACGCACAGGCAAAGAACACACCATTTCAGTGGGCAGTCTTGGAGAAACACCAGGCACCAGATGGAGGGGGATGGGGAAGTGTGAGCTATTCTAGGCCCCTGGATCTGGGAGAGTCTCTCCCAGGAGGTGACACTTGAACAGAGGCCAAAATGAAGAGAGAAACCTGGACCTGTTGGTGTCTGTGGAAAGGTATTCCACCTGAGTGAACAGCAACTGCAAAGGCCCTGAGGCACGGGCGAACATGGAGTGCTCTAGAAAATCAGCACTGTGGCTGAAGTGAATCCAGATGCACGAGGGGTGAGTAGGAGATGAGGTAGGTGGGATAAAGAGGGGTACATACCCTATATCATACAGGGACTTTGGTGGTATTGGTAGATTTTGGTGTGGGTCAGAGAGGGAAGCCTTTGGAAGATCTGAGGCAGAGAAGACTGAAGGGCTTGAGGCGAGGGCAGAAGCAGAAAGACAATATAGGACATGTGTGCTCCTTGGGGTCAACACAAAATCCCCAAATAGCAGACTTCAGTGACAGACATTTCTCTCTCTAACATAAAGCAAGTCAAGAGATAAGCAGATCAAGATTGGTATTGTGACTCGGAATGTCCTTCCAGCCTGCTTCCCTGACAGCCTACATTACTGCCTCGTAGTCCCCTGTGGTGCTTTAGCTCCAGCCAGCACATGTATATTCCAGCCAGCAAGGTGGGGAAAGGGTGAGGAGGGACCTGTTCTACTTCCTGGGAGTTGTATCTGATATTTCTGTGTATTTCCTGTTGGCCAGAACTCCGGGGGAGACTGGGGATTGCAGGTCTTCATTCAGAGCCACCATGTGCTTCCCATTACAAAACAAAAACAAAAACAAAAACAGTTCTATTCCTAAAGAGAAAAAGGAACTTCAGTATTGGGGAACCACCAGCTGTCTTTCCCAGGAGGCGAGTGCACCTGTGCAGGGAGGGGTAAGGGCAAGGGTTGGGAGTGATCAGATTCTGGAAATATTTGGAGGCAGCAGTGACAGGTTTTGCCGATGGTTTCAGCATGGCTGTGAGAGAGAGGAAACAGAGAAGCTCCAAGTATGTCCCAGTATCCTACTGTGGTGTGAACAAATTCATGACCACAAACCAGTGGTTCCAAATAAACACACGTGTTACCTCACAGCTCAGATGTCTGCCTCGGGCCCTGTGGGGCCACCCAGCTGTCAGCAGGGCTGTGTGCCTCTGGACGCTCCGAGGGAATCTGCACCCTGCCTTTTCCAGCTCCCAGAGGCCCTTGTGATCCTGGCATGGGCCATGATGCTCCAGCCTCTGCTTCTCCTCTAAGGACCCTGTGATCACCTCAGGTCCACCTGGATAATCTACGATCATCTCCCCATCTCAAGACCTCAACGCCATCATACCTGAAAGGTCCCTTTTACCATGTGAGGTGACATGTTCACAGGGTCCATCAAGTAGGCCTTGGGCCTCCTTGGGGGCCATTATTGTGCCTCCATAGAAGTCCTGACAGAATCACTAGGAGACTGGACTCACTTTAGAGAGACAGAGAAGGAGAAGGTGTGTGGGGAGGGGTGAGGGTCAAGCATTTGGTTTTGACTGATGAGATGTCCTACCACCCCCACGAGGAGGCTTGGGTCACTGAAGCTAAAACTCAGGGAGCTGAGCAGGAAGCGTGACTTGGGAGTCAGTGATGCTTGGGTGGTTGTGCAGCCTCAGTACTGGCTCTGACGCACAAGAAGAAAGGATAAGGCAGGACAACTGATGCGACACGCCGACACTGTGAAGGCAGGGAGGGGAGGTGAAATCAGCAGATGAGTGTCACAAGGAGCTTCCGGTGGAGAGAGGCCCCGGAAAGCACGTGTTCTGTGGGTGCCACCTGGGAATGGAGAGAAGAGGGACTTCCTATCTGGCTTTTGCCCTCCTTCCCCTCCTCACAGCTCAGGATAAACGCCACTGGTTGAAGCAAAAGAAGGAGGCCAGGGAGGCAGCTGGGATGGCTGGGTAGTCCCCTGGTCTGAGCCAGGGCTGTGCTCGGGCTAGCAGCACGTGAAGTGCTGGGCTGTGTTCACCACCAGTGCACCCCACAGATGCCCCTCATTCCGCGAGGCCCAGTGCAGAGGCTGGGCCAGCCCTGGAAGTTCTCATGACTGCAAACAAATCCCCCAGCAGGGAACTGTGAGGAACAACATTTATTAGTCACAGCTCCTAGAGGGTACACAGCACACCCAAAGGCCACAGGGCTAGGTCTTGGGGGGAGGGAGAGAGAGAGGGAGACAGAGAGAGGGAATGCGCGTGCAGACCGGGGGCTCTGCCCTCACTAGGGCCTGGGGTGGAGGATCTAGGGTTTCACAGGTTCACTCTGCATTGGCGAATGTCAGGCACAAGAGCAGGAAGTGGAGCACGGAAAGGGAGAAGCGGGGTGACTCACGTGGTCAGGTGTCTAGGTCACCCTGGGCTCCCTGAGAGAGAACCTTCGTGGGTGGGGCAGCCTGCTCCTTACATAGTTATTTAGCCAGAAACTGTGTCATACACCTGCCCATATGTTCATTAGAGACGGATGTCTGCGGTGGATGCCTCAGCAACCAACACCTTAATGTCAGGCACTTGGGCACAAGCAGCCAAGTCCTTTGGGACCAGTTCATGTCATGCAAAGCGGAGCAGCACATTTGCTGGCACCAGGCCCCACCCTCCCCAACAAAAGGAGGGGGCTGCTACCTTTCCCACAGCAGCAGTTCCCAGCCTCAGCTACACAGCTTTGGGAAATGCCCATGCCTGGGGCTGACCCCAGAAGTGCTGAATCTAACTGCTCTGAGGTGAGGCCTGGACTTGCAATTTTCAAAAGCTTCCCGGTGGCTCCCTTGTGCATCCAGTGTTGAGAACCTCTGCTCCACACAAATGGCAGACTCTGAATTAACTGCAGCCCTAGTGAGAGGCAACTGCATTCCTTTACATCTTGGCAGCTGGAAGTCATTGTCTCCTGACTTCTCACCTGCGGAGGCAGCTCCCTCACAGCCCACCCACGGAGGGGAACCGGCACAACGCATGCTCCAACAGGGAACACAGTCTGGCCCTTCTCACGAAGTGAAATGTACCCACAACCACAAGACAGCAAATCCGCCCAGATATTGACTCAAGGGAAATGAAAAGACAACACCACAAAAAGACTTCCATATGAATGCTCCCTAGAAGCTTTATTTTTATAGTAACCCCAACCTGGAAAAGCCTACATGCCCAGCAGCAGGTGAATGGATCAATAGATTGTGGTCCATCCATACAAGGGCCCCTACTCAGCAGTAAAAAGGGACAAACCGCACACACCCCTGACATCATGGATGAATCTCAAAGGCTTATGCTGAACAAAGGAAACCAGGCACCAAAATATGATTCCATAAAAGTATGGTGCCATTCCTAGCAGTTCTAGAAAAGGAGGAGCCCATCGACCATGACAGAGTCGAGGTTGCCTGGAGCTGAGGGTGAAGGAACTTAACTCTGAGGATCTCACAGCTGTCATACATCTGATGGGAGCAGTGGCTACACGGGTGGGTTTTTTCAAGGTGAGGCCTCCATCAGGGGCCTGGGTTTGGCCAGCACAGATCCACACTCTCAGCACTGTCCACGCCCGCCCCCCCCCCCCCCCACCGCTTCTCCCTCTCACTAAAACACCAGCCTGCAGCCAGCTGCCTCCCCGCTTCCTTTCAGCCCTGCTCAGGACTCCTGGGGTCTTTCCTTCCCATCTTTCGCTCAGCACCCAGAGGCCCCCAGCCATACAAAGGGCCCTCCCTGCAAAAATCTTCTGTCGCCACAACCAAGATAGTACTGCTTCCATGCATGGGATCCCACCGAGGAGCACATAGATGCAGCTAAGAGCCGCTGAACTGATCAGGACCATGCGTGCAAAGAAGGCCAGGACACCTAGGGGGGCTGAGGCTCCCGCCCTATGCGGGTGAGGCTCCTCGGCCACAGCCAGAGTGCAGCCTCTACACCAAGAGGGTGTGACCTGGGTGGGGGACCCTGCTGGCAGCCCTGGATGGGCTCTGACAGCCAGCCTCTGAGCTGTTCATAACTGCTCGAAGGAGACCATCTCTAACCTGTAACAAGCTGGCACCAACAGTGAGCAGGCCCAGGGAAGTGCCATCACGTGGTTAGCACGGTGCCTGATGAACGTATTCAATAAATACGAGGTATACTGGGTAGACTGGTAATGAGTTCTGGCAGGGACTCTGGGGACAGTCTGGCCACAGTAGGGCATGCCAGCTCCCTGGTCAAAGTGTATATGGGGGTGCTGAAGTCTGGAGACCCTCTGGTAGTGTCTGTCTCAGGCCTGCCTGGAGGAGGAAGAATGTTTTGGTCCAACACCTTCCAGCCACTAACAAAAAAGCCCAAGCTTGCCTGCCAAGTGAGGAAATTTTCTCCCAGTTTCCACTTTCTCCCTCTTTCCCAATTTTTATACAGACACATGGTCACCATACACCTATGTCTCTCAGGATCCCTTGCAGCTATGTGACCACATGACTGATTTCCAGACAACACCAAGTAAGCAGAAAGATGTATATGACCTCAGGGCCTGTCCCTAAGAAGAGATGGCTGCTCATTCCCTTCCCTCTCCTCAGGTGGACACACCTGCTGGCCATCTGCAGTCATAGGGATGAGGAAGGAGGACTCTGGGATGGTGGGAAAAAGTCACAGGACACCATGGGGTTACCACACCTGCCCTGGACCACGTACACCTGAGTTGCTTTGTGGAGCAAATGCAAGTTTCTTTGTCAAGCCTCTCTTATCTGAGATCACCCTTAGAGCAGCCAGATCTAGGTCATACTTCAGGCTCCAAGGAGGCAGGTCAGATGGGGGCAGGTGGCTGGAGGCACAGAATCCTAGAAGCTTGGCCACAAGTCCAGAGGACACCAAGAAGTAACAAAAAAATCTGTAGCAAAGAAACGGAGCATCTCATTCCCAATCTCGCAGGTCCAGCATATCCAAGGGAAACATGTCCTCTCTCCTGAACCAGGCTGCTCCTTACACTGACAATGGCAGCAGAGTGGATGCTCTCAGCATTAGGGGATTTATTCCCCAGCTGCAGGGGCATTTGTCAGCCAGAACTCTCAGCTGTCATCCCTCCTTAGGAAATGCTTCAGCCTGGGAGACTGCCCACACAAGGTCATGTTCCCTCTGGACCACCTGGAGGGTGTGAAGCCCAACTGGTTACAGGTTAGATGTATGTGGAGCACCTCGAAATATTCCCTGGTCCCATACAGCAACACCCCCACAGGGGAGACTGTCGCCCCATCACAGACAAGACTCTGAACAGGTGTGTCATGAAGCTACCCATGGTGAAGATGGCCCAGGAGGTCCACAAGGAATGTGGGGAGGCCACAGGAGAGGAAGGCTCAAGAGGTGAAGAGGGACCAAGGGAATGGGCATGTCCGGTGGGGTGGTTTGGAGAAGACCACCATGTGCCGCGATGTAAGTGTACCCTCTGTTCCCACAGGGACTTCAGTGAGATATGGCTTCCTGACAATGCCCAGGGAAGCAGGTGTGTGTTGGGATATGGGAAATGCAGGGGAGCAAGGAGACAGCCACAGGAGGGCAGCCCCACCTGGGGGCAACAGCCTCACCACAAAC